>NC_142775.1:18440852-18750352 GCF_988280905.1 Pimephales promelas
AAAAGGGGTAACACTGTCGTTTTTTTTTCGGGTCGAAATTTTGAGTTTCGATATCTCAGCTGTGGAAGGGTCTAGATCATCCATTTTTGCACTCAGGTCAAAGTCTCACAGCCCTCTATCATAATCCAGAGTTTTGAGAAGATTGGAGAAACTTAATTTTTCGCCCAAAAATGAAAAAAAAAAACAAAAGGGGTAACACTGTCGTTTTTTTTTCGGGTCGAAATTTTGAAGTTTGATATCTCAGCTCTGGAAGGGTCTAGAGCCTCCATTTTTGCACTCAGGTCAAAGTCTCACAGCCCTCTATCATAATCAAGAGTTTTGAGAAGATTGGAGAAACTTAATTTTTCACCCAAAAATGAAAAAAAAACAAAAGGGGTAACACTGTCGTTTTTTTTTTCGGGTCGAAATTTTGAGTTTCGATATCTCAGCTCTGGAAGGGTCTAGATCATCCATTTTTGCACTCAGGTCAAAGTCTCACAGCCCTCTATCATAATCCAGAGTTTTGAGAAGATTGGAGAAACTTAATTTTTCGCCCAAAAATGAAAAAAAACAAAAGGGGTAACACTGTCGTTTTTTTTTCGGGTCGAAATTTTGAGTTTCGATATCTCAGCTCTGGAAGGGTCTAGATCATCCATTTTTGCACTCAGGTCAAAGTCTCACAGCCCTCTATCATAATCCAGAGTTTTGAGAAGATTGGAGAAACTTAATTTTTCGCCCAAAAATGAAAAAAAACAAAAGGGGTAACACTGTCGTTTTTTTTTCGGGTCGAAATTTTGAGTTTCGATATCTCAGCTCTGGAAGGGTCTAGAGCCTCCATTTTTGCACTCAGGTCAAAGTCTCACAGCCCTCTATCATAATCCAGAGTTTTGAGAAGATCAGAGAAACTTAATTTTTCGCCCAAAAATGAAAAAAAACGAAAGGGGTAACACTGTCGTTTTTTTTTTCGGGTCGAAATTTTGAAGTTTGATATCTCAGCTCTGGAAGGGTCTAGATCATCCATTTTTGCACTCAGGTCAAAGTCTCACAGCCCTCTATCATAATCCAGAGTTTTGAGAAGATTGGAGAAACTTAATTTTTCGCCCAAAAATGAAAAAAAACAAAAGGGGTAACACTGTCGTTTTTTTTTCGGGTCGAAATTTTGAGTTTCGATATCTCAGCTCTGGAAGGGTCTAGAGCCTCCATTTTTGCACTCAGGTCAAAGTCTCACAGCCCTCTATCACAATCCAGAGTTTTGAGAAGATCAGAGAAACTTAATTTTTCGCCCAAAAATGAAAAAAAACGAAAGGGGTAACACTGTCGTTTTTTTTTTCGGGTCGAAATTTTGAAGTTTGATATCTCAGCTCTGGAAGGGTCTAGATCATCCATTTTTGCACTCAGGTCAAAGTCTCACAGCCCTCTATCATAATCCAGAGTTTTGAGAAGATTGGAGAAACTTAATTTTTCGCCCAAAAATGAAAAAAAACAAAAGGGGTAACACTGTCGTTTTTTTTTTCGGGTCGAAATTTTGAAGTTTGATATCTCAGCTCTGGAAGGGTCTAGATCATCCATTTTTGCACTCAGGTCAAAGTCTCACAGCCCTCTATCATAATCCAGAGTTTTGAGAAGATTGGAGAAACTTAATTTTTCGCCCAAAAATAAAAAAAAACGAAAGGGGTAACACTGTCGTTTTTTTTTCGGGTCGAAATTTTGAAGTTTGATATCTCAGCTCTGGAAGGGTCTAGATCATCCATTTTTGCACTCAGGTCAAAGTCTCACAGCCCTCTATCATAATCCAGAGTTTTGAGAAGATTGGAGAAACTTAATTTTTCGCCCAAAAATAAAAAAAAACGAAAGGGGTAACACTGTCGTTTTTTTTTCGGGTCGAAATTTTGAAGTTTGATATCTCAGCTCTGGAAGGGTCTAGATCATCCATTTTTGCACTCAGGACAAAGTCTCACAGCCCTCTATCATAATCCAGAGTTTTGAGAAGATTGGAGAAACTTAATTTTTCGCCCAAAAATGAAAAAAAACAAAAGGGGTAACACTGTCGTTTTTTTTTCGGGTCGAAATTTTGAAGTTTGATATCTCAGCTCTGGAAGGGTCTAGATCATCCATTTTTGCACTCATGTCAAAGTCTCACAGCCCTCTATCATAATCCAGAGTTTTGAGAAGATTGGAGAAACTTAATTTTTCACCCAAAAATGAAAAAAAACAAAAGGGGTAACACTGTCGTTTTTTTTTCGGGTCGAAATTTTGAAGTTTGATATCTCAGCTCTGGAAGGGTCTAGATCATCCATTTTTGCACTCATGTCAAAGTCTCACAGCCCTCTATCATAATCCAGAGTTTTGAGAAGATTGGAGAAACTTAATTTTTCGCCCAAAAATGAAAAAAAACAAAAGGGGTAACACTGTCGTTTTTTTTTTCGGGTCGAAATTTTGAGTTTCGATATCTCAGCTCTGGAAGGGTCTAGATCATCCATTTTTGCACTCAGGTCAAAGTCTCACAGCCCTCTATCATAATCCAGAGTTTTGAGAAGATTGGAGAAACTTAATTTTTCGCCCAAAAATGAAAAAAAACAAAAGGGGTAACACTGTCGTTTTTTTTTCGGGTCAAAATTTTGAGTTTCGATATCTCAGCTCTGGAAGGGTCTAGAGCCTCCATTTTTGCACTCAGGTCAAAGTCTCACAGCCCTCTATCATAATCCAGAGTTTTGAGAAGATCAGAGAAACTTAATTTTTCGCCCAAAAATGAAAAAAAACGAAAGGGGTAACACTGTCGTTTTTTTTTCGGGTCGAAATTTTGAAGTTTGATATCTCAGCTCTGGAAGGGTCTAGATCATCCATTTTTGCACTCAGGACAAAGTCTCACAGCCCTCTATCATAATCCAGAGTTTTGAGAAGATTGGAGAAACTTAATTTTTCGCCCAAAAATGAAAAAAAACAAAAGGGGTAACACTGTCGTTTTTTTTTCGGGTCGAAATTTTGAAGTTTGATATCTCAGCTCTGGAAGGGTCTAGATCATCCATTTTTGCACTCATGTCAAAGTCTCACAGCCCTCTATCATAATCCAGAGTTTTGAGAAGATTGGAGAAACTTAATTTTTCACCCAAAAATGAAAAAAAACAAAAGGGGTAACACTGTCGTTTTTTTTTCGGGTCGAAATTTTGAAGTTTGATATCTCAGCTCTGGAAGGGTCTAGATCATCCATTTTTGCACTCATGTCAAAGTCTCACAGCCCTCTATCATAATCCAGAGTTTTGAGAAGATTGGAGAAACTTAATTTTTCGCCCAAAAATGAAAAAAAACAAAAGGGGTAACACTGTCGTTTTTTTTTCGGGTCGAAATTTTGAGTTTCGATATCTCAGCTCTGGAAGGGTCTAGATCATCCATTTTTGCACTCAGGTCAAAGTCTCACAGCCCTCTATCATAATCCAGAGTTTTGAGAAGATTGGAGAAACTTAATTTTTCACCCAAAAATGAAAAAAAACAAAAGGGGTAACACTGTCGTTTTTTTTTCGGGTCGAAATTTTGAGTTTCGATATCTCAGCTCTGGAAGGGTCTAGATCATCCATTTTTGCACTCAGGTCAAAGTCTCACAGCCCTCTATCATAATCCAGAGTTTTGAGAAGATTGGAGAAACTTAATTTTTCGCCCAAAAATGAAAAAAAAACAAAAGGGGTAACACTGTCGTTTTTTTTTCGGGTCGAAATTTTGAAGTTTGATATCTCAGCTCCGGAAGGGTCTAGATCATCCATTTTTGCACTCATGTCAAAGTCTCACAGCCCTCTATCATAATCCAGAGTTTTGAGAAGATTGGAGAAACTTAATTTTTCGCCCAAAAATGAAAAAAAACAAAAGGGGTAACACTGTCGTTTTTTTTTTCTGGTCGAAATTTTGAAGTTTGATATCTCAGCTCTGGAAGGGTCTAGAGCCTCCATTTTTGCACTCAGGTCAAAGTCTCACAGCCCTCTATCATAATCCAGAGTTTTGAGAAGATTGGAGAAACTTAATTTTTCACCCAAAAATGAAAAAAAACAAAAGGGGTAACACTGTCGTTTTTTTTTCGGGTCGAAATTTTGAGTTTCGATATCTCAGCTCTGGAAGGGTCTAGATCATCAATTTTTGCACTCAGGTCAAAGTCTCACAGCCCTCTATCATAATCCAGAGTTTTGAGAAGATTGGAGAAACTTAATTTTTCACCCAAAAATGAAAAAAAAACAAAAGGGGTAACACTGTCGTTTTTTTTTTTCGGGTCGAAATTTTGAGTTTCGATATCTCAGCTCTGGAAGGGTCTAGATCATCCATTTTTGCACTCAGGTCAAAGTCTCACAGCCCTCTATCATAATCCAGAGTTTTGAGAAGATTGGAGAAACTTAATTTTTCGCCCAAAAATGAAAAAAAAACAAAAGGGGTAACACTGTCGTTTTTTTTTCGGGTCGAAATTTTGAGTTTCGATATCTCAGCTGTGGAAGGGTCTAGATCATCCATTTTTGCACTCAGGTCAAAGTCTCACAGCCCTCTATCATAATCCAGAGTTTTGAGAAGATTGGAGAAACTTAATTTTTCGCCCAAAAATGAAAAAAAAACAAAAGGGGTAACACTGTCGTTTTTTTTTCGGGTCGAAATTTTGAGTTTCGATATCTCAGCTCTGGAAGGGTCTAGATCATCCATTTTTGCACTCAGGTCAAAGTCTCACAGCCCTCTATCATAATCCAGAGTTTTGAGAAGATTGGAGAAACTTAATTTTTCGCCCAAAAATGAAAAAAAACAAAAGGGGTAACACTGTCGTTTTTTTTTTCGGGTCGAAATTTTGAGTTTCGATATCTCAGCTCTGGAAGGGTCTAGATCATCCATTTTTGCACTCAGGTCAAAGTCTCACAGCCCTCTATCATAATCCAGAGTTTTGAGAAGATTGGAGAAACTTAATTTTTCGCCCAAAAATGAAAAAAAACAAAAGGGGTAACACTGTCGTTTTTTTTTTCGGGTCGAAATTTTGAAGTTTGATATCTCAGCTCTGGAAGGGTCTAGATCATCCATTTTTGCACTCAGGTCAAAGTCTCACAGCCCTCTATCATAATCCAGAGTTTTGAGAAGATTGGAGAAACTTAATTTTTCGCCCAAAAATAAAAAAAAACGAAAGGGGTAACACTGTCGTTTTTTTTTTGGGTCGAAATTTTGAAGTTTGATATCTCAGCTCTGGAAGGGTCTAGATCATCCATTTTTGCACTCAGGTCAAAGTCTCACAGCCCTCTATCATAATCCAGAGTTTTGAGAAGATTGGAGAAACTTAATTTTTCGCCCAAAAATAAAAAAAAACGAAAGGGGTAACACTGTCGTTTTTTTTTCGGGTCGAAATTTTGAAGTTTGATATCTCAGCTCTGGAAGGGTCTAGATCATCCATTTTTGCACTCAGGACAAAGTCTCACAGCCCTCTATCATAATCCAGAGTTTTGAGAAGATTGGAGAAACTTAATTTTTCGCCCAAAAATGAAAAAAAACAAAAGGGGTAACACTGTCGTTTTTTTTTCGGGTCGAAATTTTGAGTTTCGATATCTCAGCTCTGGAAGGGTCTAGATCATCCATTTTTGCACTCAGGTCAAAGTCTCACAGCCCTCTATCATAATCCAGAGTTTTGAGAAGATTGGAGAAACTTAATTTTTCGCCCAAAAACTAAAAACAAACAAAAGGGGTAACACTGTCGTTTTTTTTTCGGGTCGAAATTTTGAAGTTTGATATCTCAGCTCTGGAAGGGTGTAGATCATCCATTTTTGCACTCAGGTCAAAGTCTCACAGCCCTCTATCATAATCCAGAGTTTTGAGAAGATTGGAGAAACTTAATTTTTCGCCCAAAAATGAAAAAAAACAAAAGGGGTAACACTGTCGTTTTTTTTTTCGGGTCGAAATTTTGAAGTTTGATATCTCAGCTCTGGAAGGGTCTAGATCATCCATTTTTGCACTCAGGTCAAAGTCTCACAGCCCTCTATCATAATCCAGAGTTTTGAGAAGATTGGAGAAACTTAATTTTTCGCCCAAAAATGAAAAAAAACAAAAGGGGTAACACTGTCGTTTTTTTTTTCGGGTCGAAATTTTGAAGTTTGATATCTCAGCTCTGGAAGGGTCTAGATCATCCATTTTTGCACTCAGGTCAAAGTCTCACAGCCCTCTATCATAATCCAGAGTTTTGAGAAGATTGGAGAAACTTAATTTTTCGCCCAAAAATGAAAAAAAACAAAAGGGGTAACACTGTCGTTTTTTTTTCGGGTCGAAATTTTGAAGTTTGATATCTCAGCTCTAGAAGGGTCTAGATCATACATTTTTGCACTCAGGTCAAAGTCTCACAGCCCTCTATCATAATCCAGAGTTTTGAAAAGATTGGAGAAACTTAATTTTTCACCCAAAAATGAAAAAAAAAACAAAAGGGGTAAAACTGTCGTTTTTTTTTCGGGTCGAAATTTTGAGTTTCGATATCTCAGCTCTGGAAGGGTCTAGATCATCCATTTTTGCACTCAGGTCAAAGTCTCACAGCCCTCTATCATAATCCAGAGTTTTGAGAAGATTGGAGAAACTTAATTTTTCGCCCAAAAATGAAAAAAAACGAAAGGGGTAACACTGTCGTTTTTTTTTTTTTCTCGGGTTGAAATTTAAAATTTCGATATCTCAGCTCTGGAAGGGTCTAGAGCCTCCATTTTTGCACTCAGGTCAAAGTCTCACAGCCCTCTATCATAATCCAGAGTTTTGAGAAGATTGGAGAAACTTAATTTTTCGCCCAAAAATGAAAAAAAACGAAAGGGGTAACACTGTCGTTTTTTTTTTTTCGGGTCGAAATTTTGAAGTTTGATATCTCAGCTCTGGAAGGGTCTAGATCATCCATTTTTGCACTCAGGTCAAAGTCTCACAGCCCTCTATCATAATCCAGAGTTTTGAGAAGATTGGAGAAACTTAATTTTTCGCCTAAAAATGAAAAAAAAACAAAAGGGGTAACACTGTCGTTTTTTTTTTCGGGTCGAAATTTTGAAGTTTGATATCTCAGCTCTGGAAGGGTCTAGAGCCTCCATTTTTGCACTCAGGTCAAAGTCTCACAGCCCTCTATCATAATCCAGAGTTTTGAGAAGATTGGAGAAACTTAATTTTTCACCCAAAAATGAAAAAAAAAACAAAAGGGGTAACACTGTCGTTTTTTTTTTCGGGTCGAAATTTTGAGTTTCGATATCTCAGCTCTGGAAGGGTCTAGAGCCTCCATTTTTGCACTCAGGTCAAAGTCTCACAGCCCTCTATCATAATCCAGAGTTTTGAGAAGATCAGAGAAACTTAATTTTTCGCCCAAAAATGAAAAAAAAACCGAAAGGGGTAACACTGTCGTTTTTTTTCGGGTCGAAATTTTGAAGTTTGATATCTCAGCTCTGGAAGGGTCTAGATCATACATTTTTGCACTCATGTCAAAGTCTCACAGCCCTCTATCATAATCCAGAGTTTTGAGAAGATTGGAGAAACTTAATTTTTCGCCCAAAAATGAAAAAAAACAAAAGGGGTAACACTGTCGTTTTTTTTTTCGGGTCGAAATTTTGAAGTTTGATATCTCAGCTCTGGAAGGGTCTAGAGCCTCCATTTTTGCACTCAGGTCAAAGTCTCACAGCCCTCTATCATAATCCAGAGTTTTGAGAAGATTGGAGAAACTTAATTTTTCACCCAAAAATGAAAAAAAACAAAAGGGGTAACACTGTCGTTTTTTTTTCGGGTCGAAATTTTGAAGTTTGATATCTCAGCTCTGGAAGGGTCTAGATCATCCATTTTTGCACTCAGGTCAAAGTCTCACAGCCCTCTATCATAATCCAGAGTTTTGAGAAGATTGGAGAAACTTAATTTTTCGCCCAAAAATGAAAAAAAACAAAAGGGGTAACACTGTCGTTTTTTTTTTCGGGTCGAAATTTTGAAGTTTGATATCTCAGCTCTGGAAGGGTCTAGAGCCTCCATTTTTGCACTCAGGTCAAAGTCTCACAGCCCTCTATCATAATCCAGAGTTTTGAGAAGATTGGAGAAACTTAATTTTTCACCCAAAAATGAAAAAAAACAAAAGGGGTAACACTGTCGTTTTTTTTTCGGGTCGAAATTTTGAAGTTTGATATCTCAGCTCTGGAAGGGTCTAGATCATCCATTTTTGCACTCATGTCAAAGTCTCACAGCCCTCTATCATAATCCAGAGTTTTGAGAAGATTGGAGAAACTTAATTTTTCGCCCAAAAATGAAAAAAAACAAAAGGGGTAACACTGTCGTTTTTTTTTTTCGGGTCGAAATTTTGAAGTTTGATATCTCAGCTCTGGAAGGGTCTAGAACATCCATTTTTGCACTCAGGTCAAAGTCTCACAGCCCTCTATCATAATCCAGAGTTTTGAGAAGATTGGAGAAACTTAATTTTTCGCCCAAAAATGAAAAAAAACAAAAGGGGTAACACTGTCGTTTTTTTTTTCGGGTCGAAATTTTGAAGTTTGATATCTCAGCTCTGGAAGGGTCTAGATCATCCATTTTTGCACTCAGGTCAAAGTCTCACAGCCCTCTATCATAATCCAGAGTTTTGAGAAGATTGGAGAAACTTAATTTTTCGCCCAAAAATGAAAAAAAACGAAAGGGGTAACACTGTCGTTTTTTTTTCGGGTCGAAATTTTGAAGTTTGATATCTCAGCTCTGGAAGGGTCTAGATCATCCATTTTTGCACTCAGGACAAAGTCTCACAGCCCTCTATCATAATCCAGAGTTTTGAGAAGATTGGAGAAACTTAATTTTTCGCCCAAAAATGAAAAAAAAAACAAAAGGGGTAACACTGTCGTTTTTTTTTTCGGGTCGAAATTTTGAAGTTTGATATCTCAGCTCTGGAAGGGTCTAGATCATCCATTTTTGCACTCAGGTCAAAGTCTCACAGCCCTCTATCATAATCCAGAGTTTTGAGAAGATTGGAGAAACTTAATTTTTCGCCCAAAAATGAAAAAAAACAAAAGGGGTAACACTGTCGTTTTTTTTTTTCGGGTCGAAATTTTGAAGTTTGATATCTCAGCTCTGGAAGGGTCTAGATCATCCATTTTTGCACTCAGGTCAAAGTCTCACAGCCCTCTATCATAATCCAGAGTTTTGAGAAGATTGGAGAAACTTAATTTTTCGCCCAAAAATGAAAAAAAACAAAAGGGGTAACACTGTCGTTTTTTTTTCGGGTCGAAATTTTGAAGTTTGATATCTCAGCTCTGGAAGGGTCTAGAGCCTCCATTTTTGCACTCAGGTCAAAGTCTCACAGCCCTCTATCATAATCCAGAGTTTTGAGAAGATTGGAGAAACTTAATTTTTCACCCAAAAATGAAAAAAAAACAAAAGGGGTAACACTGTCGTTTTTTTTTCGGGTCGAAATTTTGAGTTTCGATATCTCAGCTCTGGAAGGGTCTAGATCATCCATTTTTGCACTCAGGTCAAAGTCTCACAGCCCTCTATCATAATCCAGAGTTTTGAGAAGATTGGAGAAACTTAATTTTTCGCCCAAAAATGAAAAAAAAACAAAAGGGGTAACACTGTCGTTTTTTTTTTCGGGTCGAAATTTTGAGTTTCGATATCTCAGCTCTGGAAGGGTCTAGATCATCCATTTTTGCACTCAGGTCAAAGTCTCACAGCCCTCTTTCACAATCCAGAGTTTTGAGAAGATTGGAGAAACTTAATTTTTCGCCCAAAAATGAAAAAAAACGAAAGGGGTAACACTGTCGGTTTTTTTTCGGGTCGAAATTTTGAAGTTTGATATCTCAGCTCTGGAAGGGTCTAGATCATCCATTTTTGCACTCAGGACAAAGTCTCACAGCCCTCTATCATAATCCAGAGTTTTGAGAGGATTGGAGAAACTTAATTTTTCGCCCAAAAACAAAAAACAAAACAAAAGGGGTAACACTGTCGATTTTTTTTCGGGTCGAAATTTTGAGTTTTGATATCTCAGCTCTGGAAGGGTCTAGAGCCTCCATTTTTGCACTCAGGTCAAAGTCTCACAGCCCTCTATCATAATCCAGAGTTTTGAGAAGATCAGAGAAACTTAATTTTTCGCCCAAAAATGAAAAAAAAAAACGAAAGGGGTAACACTGTCGTTTTTTTTTTCGGGTCGAAATTTTGAAGTTTGATATCTCAGCTCTGGAAGGGTCTAGATCATCCATTTTTGCACTCAGGTCAAAGTCTCACAGCCCTCTATCATAATCCAGAGTTTTGAGAAGATTGGAGAAACTTAATTTTTCGCCCAAAAATGAAAAAAAACAAAAGGGGTAACACTGTCGTTTTTTTTCGGGTCGAAATTTTGAAGTTTGATATCTCAGCTCTGGAAGGGTCTAGATCATCCATTTTTGCACTCATGTCAAAGTCTCACAGCCCTCTATCATAATCCAGAGTTTTGAGAAGATTGGAGAAACTTAATTTTTCGCCCAAAAATGAAAAAAAAAAACAAAAGGGGTAACACTGTCGTTTTTTTTTTCGGGTCGAAATTTTGAAGTTTGATATCTCAGCTCTGGAAGGGTCTAGATCATCCATTTTTGCACTCATGTCAAAGTCTCACAGCCCTCTATCATAATCCAGAGTTTTGAGAAGATTGGAGAAACTTAATTTTTCGCCCAAAAATGAAAAAAAACGAAAGGGGTAACACTGTCGTTTTTTTTTTTTTCTCGGGTTGAAATTTAAAATTTCGATATCTCAGCTCTGGAAGGGTCTAGAGCCTCCATTTTTGCACTCAGGTCAAAGTCTCACAGCCCTCTATCATAATCCAGAGTTTTGAGAAGATTGGAGAAACTTAATTTTTCGCCCAAAAATGAAAAAAAACAAAAGGGGTAACACTGTCGTTTTTTTTTTTCGGGTCGAAATTTTGAAGTTTGATATCTCAGCTCTGGAAGGGTCTAGATCATCCATTTTTGCACTCAGGTCAAAGTCTCACAGCCCTCTATCATAATCCAGAGTTTTGAGAAGATTGGAGAAACTTAATTTTTCGCCTAAAAATGAAAAAAAAACAAAAGGGGTAACACTGTCGTTTTTTTTTTCGGGTCGAAATTTTGAAGTTTGATATCTCAGCTCTGGAAGGGTCTAGAGCCTCCATTTTTGCACTCAGGTCAAAGTCTCACAGCCCTCTATCATAATCCAGAGTTTTGAGAAGATTGGAGAAACTTAATTTTTCACCCAAAAATGAAAAAAAAAACAAAAGGGGTAACACTGTCGTTTTTTTTTTTCGGGTCGAAATTTTGAGTTTCGATATCTCAGCTCTGGAAGGGTCTAGATCATCCATTTTTGCACTCAGGTCAAAGTCTCACAGCCCTCTATCATAATCCAGAGTTTTGAGAAGATTGGAGAAACTTAATTTTTCGCCCAAAAATGAAAAAAAACAAAAGGGGTAACACTGTCGTTTTTTTTTCGGGTCGAAATTTTGAGTTTCGATATCTCAGCTGTGGAAGGGTCTAGATCATCCATTTTTGCACTCAGGTCAAAGTCTCACAGCCCTCTATCATAATCCAGAGTTTTGAGAAGATTGGAGAAACTTAATTTTTCGCCCAAAAATGAAAAAAAACAAAAGGGGTAACACTGTCGTTTTTTTTTTCGGGTCGAAATTTTGAAGTTTGATATCTCAGCTCTGGAAGGGTCTAGATCATCCATTTTTGCACTCAGGTCAAAGTCTCACAGCCCTCTATCATAATCCAGAGTTTTGAGAAGATTGGAGAAACTTAATTTTTCGCCCAAAAATAAAAAAAAACGAAAGGGGTAACACTGTCGTTTTTTTTTTGGGTCGAAATTTTGAAGTTTGATATCTCAGCTCTGGAAGGGTCTAGATCATCCATTTTTGCACTCAGGTCAAAGTCTCACAGCCCTCTATCATAATCCAGAGTTTTGAGAAGATTGGAGAAACTTAATTTTTCGCCCAAAAATAAAAAAAAACGAAAGGGGTAACACTGTCGTTTTTTTTTCGGGTCGAAATTTTGAAGTTTGATATCTCAGCTCTGGAAGGGTCTAGATCATCCATTTTTGCACTCAGGACAAAGTCTCACAGCCCTCTATCATAATCCAGAGTTTTGAGAAGATTGGAGAAACTTAATTTTTCGCCCAAAAATGAAAAAAAACAAAAGGGGTAACACTGTCGTTTTTTTTTCGGGTCGAAATTTTGAGTTTCGATATCTCAGCTCTGGAAGGGTCTAGATCATCCATTTTTGCACTCAGGTCAAAGTCTCACAGCCCTCTATCATAATCCAGAGTTTTGAGAAGATTGGAGAAACTTAATTTTTCGCCCAAAAACTAAAAACAAACAAAAGGGGTAACACTGTCGTTTTTTTTTCGGGTCGAAATTTTGAAGTTTGATATCTCAGCTCTGGAAGGGTGTAGATCATCCATTTTTGCACTCAGGTCAAAGTCTCACAGCCCTCTATCATAATCCAGAGTTTTGAGAAGATTGGAGAAACTTAATTTTTCGCCCAAAAATGAAAAAAAACAAAAGGGGTAACACTGTCGTTTTTTTTTTCGGGTCGAAATTTTGAAGTTTGATATCTCAGCTCTGGAAGGGTCTAGATCATCCATTTTTGCACTCAGGTCAAAGTCTCACAGCCCTCTATCATAATCCAGAGTTTTGAGAAGATTGGAGAAACTTAATTTTTCGCCCAAAAATGAAAAAAAACAAAAGGGGTAACACTGTCGTTTTTTTTTTCGGGTCGAAATTTTGAAGTTTGATATCTCAGCTCTGGAAGGGTCTAGATCATCCATTTTTGCACTCAGGTCAAAGTCTCACAGCCCTCTATCATAATCCAGAGTTTTGAGAAGATTGGAGAAACTTAATTTTTCGCCCAAAAATGAAAAAAAACAAAAGGGGTAACACTGTCGTTTTTTTTTCGGGTCGAAATTTTGAAGTTTGATATCTCAGCTCTAGAAGGGTCTAGATCATACATTTTTGCACTCAGGTCAAAGTCTCACAGCCCTCTATCATAATCCAGAGTTTTGAAAAGATTGGAGAAACTTAATTTTTCACCCAAAAATGAAAAAAAAAACAAAAGGGGTAAAACTGTCGTTTTTTTTTCGGGTCGAAATTTTGAGTTTCGATATCTCAGCTCTGGAAGGGTCTAGATCATCCATTTTTGCACTCAGGTCAAAGTCTCACAGCCCTCTATCATAATCCAGAGTTTTGAGAAGATTGGAGAAACTTAATTTTTCGCCCAAAAATGAAAAAAAACGAAAGGGGTAACACTGTCGTTTTTTTTTTTTTCTCGGGTTGAAATTTAAAATTTCGATATCTCAGCTCTGGAAGGGTCTAGAGCCTCCATTTTTGCACTCAGGTCAAAGTCTCACAGCCCTCTATCATAATCCAGAGTTTTGAGAAGATTGGAGAAACTTAATTTTTCGCCCAAAAATGAAAAAAAACGAAAGGGGTAACACTGTCGTTTTTTTTTTTTCGGGTCGAAATTTTGAAGTTTGATATCTCAGCTCTGGAAGGGTCTAGATCATCCATTTTTGCACTCAGGTCAAAGTCTCACAGCCCTCTATCATAATCCAGAGTTTTGAGAAGATTGGAGAAACTTAATTTTTCGCCTAAAAATGAAAAAAAAACAAAAGGGGTAACACTGTCGTTTTTTTTTTCGGGTCGAAATTTTGAAGTTTGATATCTCAGCTCTGGAAGGGTCTAGAGCCTCCATTTTTGCACTCAGGTCAAAGTCTCACAGCCCTCTATCATAATCCAGAGTTTTGAGAAGATTGGAGAAACTTAATTTTTCACCCAAAAATGAAAAAAAAAACAAAAGGGGTAACACTGTCGTTTTTTTTTTCGGGTCGAAATTTTGAGTTTCGATATCTCAGCTCTGGAAGGGTCTAGAGCCTCCATTTTTGCACTCAGGTCAAAGTCTCACAGCCCTCTATCATAATCCAGAGTTTTGAGAAGATCAGAGAAACTTAATTTTTCGCCCAAAAATGAAAAAAAAACCGAAAGGGGTAACACTGTCGTTTTTTTTCGGGTCGAAATTTTGAAGTTTGATATCTCAGCTCTGGAAGGGTCTAGATCATACATTTTTGCACTCATGTCAAAGTCTCACAGCCCTCTATCATAATCCAGAGTTTTGAGAAGATTGGAGAAACTTAATTTTTCGCCCAAAAATGAAAAAAAACAAAAGGGGTAACACTGTCGTTTTTTTTTTCGGGTCGAAATTTTGAAGTTTGATATCTCAGCTCTGGAAGGGTCTAGAGCCTCCATTTTTGCACTCAGGTCAAAGTCTCACAGCCCTCTATCATAATCCAGAGTTTTGAGAAGATTGGAGAAACTTAATTTTTCACCCAAAAATGAAAAAAAACAAAAGGGGTAACACTGTCGTTTTTTTTTCGGGTCGAAATTTTGAAGTTTGATATCTCAGCTCTGGAAGGGTCTAGATCATCCATTTTTGCACTCAGGTCAAAGTCTCACAGCCCTCTATCATAATCCAGAGTTTTGAGAAGATTGGAGAAACTTAATTTTTCGCCCAAAAATGAAAAAAAACAAAAGGGGTAACACTGTCGTTTTTTTTTTCGGGTCGAAATTTTGAAGTTTGATATCTCAGCTCTGGAAGGGTCTAGAGCCTCCATTTTTGCACTCAGGTCAAAGTCTCACAGCCCTCTATCATAATCCAGAGTTTTGAGAAGATTGGAGAAACTTAATTTTTCACCCAAAAATGAAAAAAAACAAAAGGGGTAACACTGTCGTTTTTTTTTCGGGTCGAAATTTTGAAGTTTGATATCTCAGCTCTGGAAGGGTCTAGATCATCCATTTTTGCACTCATGTCAAAGTCTCACAGCCCTCTATCATAATCCAGAGTTTTGAGAAGATTGGAGAAACTTAATTTTTCGCCCAAAAATGAAAAAAAACAAAAGGGGTAACACTGTCGTTTTTTTTTTTCGGGTCGAAATTTTGAAGTTTGATATCTCAGCTCTGGAAGGGTCTAGAACATCCATTTTTGCACTCAGGTCAAAGTCTCACAGCCCTCTATCATAATCCAGAGTTTTGAGAAGATTGGAGAAACTTAATTTTTCGCCCAAAAATGAAAAAAAACAAAAGGGGTAACACTGTCGTTTTTTTTTTCGGGTCGAAATTTTGAAGTTTGATATCTCAGCTCTGGAAGGGTCTAGATCATCCATTTTTGCACTCAGGTCAAAGTCTCACAGCCCTCTATCATAATCCAGAGTTTTGAGAAGATTGGAGAAACTTAATTTTTCGCCCAAAAATGAAAAAAAACGAAAGGGGTAACACTGTCGTTTTTTTTTCGGGTCGAAATTTTGAAGTTTGATATCTCAGCTCTGGAAGGGTCTAGATCATCCATTTTTGCACTCAGGACAAAGTCTCACAGCCCTCTATCATAATCCAGAGTTTTGAGAAGATTGGAGAAACTTAATTTTTCGCCCAAAAATGAAAAAAAAAACAAAAGGGGTAACACTGTCGTTTTTTTTTTCGGGTCGAAATTTTGAAGTTTGATATCTCAGCTCTGGAAGGGTCTAGATCATCCATTTTTGCACTCAGGTCAAAGTCTCACAGCCCTCTATCATAATCCAGAGTTTTGAGAAGATTGGAGAAACTTAATTTTTCGCCCAAAAATGAAAAAAAACAAAAGGGGTAACACTGTCGTTTTTTTTTTTCGGGTCGAAATTTTGAAGTTTGATATCTCAGCTCTGGAAGGGTCTAGATCATCCATTTTTGCACTCAGGTCAAAGTCTCACAGCCCTCTATCATAATCCAGAGTTTTGAGAAGATTGGAGAAACTTAATTTTTCGCCCAAAAATGAAAAAAAACAAAAGGGGTAACACTGTCGTTTTTTTTTCGGGTCGAAATTTTGAAGTTTGATATCTCAGCTCTGGAAGGGTCTAGAGCCTCCATTTTTGCACTCAGGTCAAAGTCTCACAGCCCTCTATCATAATCCAGAGTTTTGAGAAGATTGGAGAAACTTAATTTTTCACCCAAAAATGAAAAAAAAACAAAAGGGGTAACACTGTCGTTTTTTTTTCGGGTCGAAATTTTGAGTTTCGATATCTCAGCTCTGGAAGGGTCTAGATCATCCATTTTTGCACTCAGGTCAAAGTCTCACAGCCCTCTATCATAATCCAGAGTTTTGAGAAGATTGGAGAAACTTAATTTTTCGCCCAAAAATGAAAAAAAAACAAAAGGGGTAACACTGTCGTTTTTTTTTTCGGGTCGAAATTTTGAGTTTCGATATCTCAGCTCTGGAAGGGTCTAGATCATCCATTTTTGCACTCAGGTCAAAGTCTCACAGCCCTCTTTCACAATCCAGAGTTTTGAGAAGATTGGAGAAACTTAATTTTTCGCCCAAAAATGAAAAAAAACGAAAGGGGTAACACTGTCGGTTTTTTTTCGGGTCGAAATTTTGAAGTTTGATATCTCAGCTCTGGAAGGGTCTAGATCATCCATTTTTGCACTCAGGACAAAGTCTCACAGCCCTCTATCATAATCCAGAGTTTTGAGAGGATTGGAGAAACTTAATTTTTCGCCCAAAAACAAAAAAAAAAACAAAAGGGGTAACACTGTCGATTTTTTTTCGGGTCGAAATTTTGAGTTTTGATATCTCAGCTCTGGAAGGGTCTAGAGCCTCCATTTTTGCACTCAGGTCAAAGTCTCACAGCCCTCTATCATAATCCAGAGTTTTGAGAAGATCAGAGAAACTTAATTTTTCGCCCAAAAATGAAAAAAAAAAACGAAAGGGGTAACACTGTCGTTTTTTTTTTCGGGTCGAAATTTTGAAGTTTGATATCTCAGCTCTGGAAGGGTCTAGATCATCCATTTTTGCACTCAGGTCAAAGTCTCACAGCCCTCTATCATAATCCAGAGTTTTGAGAAGATTGGAGAAACTTAATTTTTCGCCCAAAAATGAAAAAAAACAAAAGGGGTAACACTGTCGTTTTTTTTCGGGTCGAAATTTTGAAGTTTGATATCTCAGCTCTGGAAGGGTCTAGATCATCCATTTTTGCACTCATGTCAAAGTCTCACAGCCCTCTATCATAATCCAGAGTTTTGAGAAGATTGGAGAAACTTAATTTTTCGCCCAAAAATGAAAAAAAAAAACAAAAGGGGTAACACTGTCGTTTTTTTTTTCGGGTCGAAATTTTGAAGTTTGATATCTCAGCTCTGGAAGGGTCTAGATCATCCATTTTTGCACTCATGTCAAAGTCTCACAGCCCTCTATCATAATCCAGAGTTTTGAGAAGATTGGAGAAACTTAATTTTTCGCCCAAAAATGAAAAAAAACGAAAGGGGTAACACTGTCGTTTTTTTTTTTTTCTCGGGTTGAAATTTAAAATTTCGATATCTCAGCTCTGGAAGGGTCTAGAGCCTCCATTTTTGCACTCAGGTCAAAGTCTCACAGCCCTCTATCATAATCCAGAGTTTTGAGAAGATTGGAGAAACTTAATTTTTCGCCCAAAAATGAAAAAAAACAAAAGGGGTAACACTGTCGTTTTTTTTTTTCGGGTCGAAATTTTGAAGTTTGATATCTCAGCTCTGGAAGGGTCTAGATCATCCATTTTTGCACTCAGGTCAAAGTCTCACAGCCCTCTATCATAATCCAGAGTTTTGAGAAGATTGGAGAAACTTAATTTTTCGCCTAAAAATGAAAAAAAAACAAAAGGGGTAACACTGTCGTTTTTTTTTTCGGGTCGAAATTTTGAAGTTTGATATCTCAGCTCTGGAAGGGTCTAGAGCCTCCATTTTTGCACTCAGGTCAAAGTCTCACAGCCCTCTATCATAATCCAGAGTTTTGAGAAGATTGGAGAAACTTAATTTTTCACCCAAAAATGAAAAAAAAAACAAAAGGGGTAACACTGTCGTTTTTTTTTTTCGGGTCGAAATTTTGAGTTTCGATATCTCAGCTCTGGAAGGGTCTAGATCATCCATTTTTGCACTCAGGTCAAAGTCTCACAGCCCTCTATCATAATCCAGAGTTTTGAGAAGATTGGAGAAACTTAATTTTTCGCCCAAAAATGAAAAAAAACAAAAGGGGTAACACTGTCGTTTTTTTTTCGGGTCGAAATTTTGAGTTTCGATATCTCAGCTGTGGAAGGGTCTAGATCATCCATTTTTGCACTCAGGTCAAAGTCTCACAGCCCTCTATCATAATCCAGAGTTTTGAGAAGATTGGAGAAACTTAATTTTTCGCCCAAAAATGAAAAAAAAAACAAAAGGGGTAACACTGTCGTTTTTTTTTCGGGTCGAAATTTTGAAGTTTGATATCTCAGCTCTGGAAGGGTCTAGAGCCTCCATTTTTGCACTCAGGTCAAAGTCTCACAGCCCTCTATCATAATCAAGAGTTTTGAGAAGATTGGAGAAACTTAATTTTTCACCCAAAAATGAAAAAAAAACAAAAGGGGTAACACTGTCGTTTTTTTTTTCGGGTCGAAATTTTGAGTTTCGATATCTCAGCTCTGGAAGGGTCTAGATCATCCATTTTTGCACTCAGGTCAAAGTCTCACAGCCCTCTATCATAATCCAGAGTTTTGAGAAGATTGGAGAAACTTAATTTTTCGCCCAAAAATGAAAAAAAACAAAAGGGGTAACACTGTCGTTTTTTTTTCGGGTCGAAATTTTGAGTTTCGATATCTCAGCTCTGGAAGGGTCTAGATCATCCATTTTTGCACTCAGGTCAAAGTCTCACAGCCCTCTATCATAATCCAGAGTTTTGAGAAGATTGGAGAAACTTAATTTTTCGCCCAAAAATGAAAAAAAACAAAAGGGGTAACACTGTCGTTTTTTTTTTCGGGTCGAAATTTTGAGTTTCGATATCTCAGCTCTGGAAGGGTCTAGAGCCTCCATTTTTGCACTCAGGTCAAAGTCTCACAGCCCTCTATCATAATCCAGAGTTTTGAGAAGATCAGAGAAACTTAATTTTTCGCCCAAAAATGAAAAAAAACGAAAGGGGTAACACTGTCGTTTTTTTTTTCGGGTCGAAATTTTGAAGTTTGATATCTCAGCTCTGGAAGGGTCTAGATCATCCATTTTTGCACTCAGGTCAAAGTCTCACAGCCCTCTATCATAATCCAGAGTTTTGAGAAGATTGGAGAAACTTAATTTTTCGCCCAAAAATGAAAAAAAAACAAAAGGGGTAACACTGTCGTTTTTTTTTCGGGTCGAAATTTTGAGTTTCGATATCTCAGCTCTGGAAGGGTCTAGAGCCTCCATTTTTGCACTCAGGTCAAAGTCTCACAGCCCTCTATCACAATCCAGAGTTTTGAGAAGATCAGAGAAACTTAATTTTTCGCCCAAAAATGAAAAAAAACGAAAGGGGTAACACTGTCGTTTTTTTTTTCGGGTCGAAATTTTGAAGTTTGATATCTCAGCTCTGGAAGGGTCTAGATCATCCATTTTTGCACTCAGGTCAAAGTCTCACAGCCCTCTATCATAATCCAGAGTTTTGAGAAGATTGGAGAAACTTAATTTTTCGCCCAAAAATGAAAAAAAACAAAAGGGGTAACACTGTCGTTTTTTTTTTCGGGTCGAAATTTTGAAGTTTGATATCTCAGCTCTGGAAGGGTCTAGATCATCCATTTTTGCACTCAGGTCAAAGTCTCACAGCCCTCTATCATAATCCAGAGTTTTGAGAAGATTGGAGAAACTTAATTTTTCGCCCAAAAATAAAAAAAAACGAAAGGGGTAACACTGTCGTTTTTTTTTCGGGTCGAAATTTTGAAGTTTGATATCTCAGCTCTGGAAGGGTCTAGATCATCCATTTTTGCACTCAGGTCAAAGTCTCACAGCCCTCTATCATAATCCAGAGTTTTGAGAAGATTGGAGAAACTTAATTTTTCGCCCAAAAATAAAAAAAAACGAAAGGGGTAACACTGTCGTTTTTTTTTCGGGTCGAAATTTTGAAGTTTGATATCTCAGCTCTGGAAGGGTCTAGATCATCCATTTTTGCACTCAGGACAAAGTCTCACAGCCCTCTATCATAATCCAGAGTTTTGAGAAGATTGGAGAAACTTAATTTTTCGCCCAAAAATGAAAAAAAACAAAAGGGGTAACACTGTCGTTTTTTTTCGGGTCGAAATTTTGAAGTTTGATATCTCAGCTCTGGAAGGGTCTAGATCATCCATTTTTGCACTCATGTCAAAGTCTCACAGCCCTCTATCATAATCCAGAGTTTTGAGAAGATTGGAGAAACTTAATTTTTCACCCAAAAATGAAAAAAAACAAAAGGGGTAACACTGTCGTTTTTTTTTCGGGTCGAAATTTTGAAGTTTGATATCTCAGCTCTGGAAGGGTCTAGATCATCCATTTTTGCACTCATGTCAAAGTCTCACAGCCCTCTATCATAATCCAGAGTTTTGAGAAGATTGGAGAAACTTAATTTTTCGCCCAAAAATGAAAAAAAAACAAAAGGGGTAACACTGTCGTTTTTTTTTTCGGGTCGAAATTTTGAGTTTCGATATCTCAGCTCTGGAAGGGTCTAGATCATCCATTTTTGCACTCAGGTCAAAGTCTCACAGCCCTCTATCATAATCCAGAGTTTTGAGAAGATTGGAGAAACTTAATTTTTCGCCCAAAAATGAAAAAAAAACAAAAGGGGTAACACTGTCGTTTTTTTTTCGGGTCGAAATTTTGAGTTTCGATATCTCAGCTCTGGAAGGGTCTAGAGCCTCCATTTTTGCACTCAGGTCAAAGTCTCACAGCCCTCTATAATAATCCAGAGTTTTGAGAAGATCAGAGAAACTTAATTTTTCGCCCAAAAATGAAAAAAAACGAAAGGGGTAACACTGTCGTTTTTTTTTCGGGTCGAAATTTTGAAGTTTGATATCTCAGCTATGGAAGGGTCTAGATCATCCATTTTTGCACTCAGGACAAAGTCTCACAGCCCTCTATCATAATCCAGAGTTTTGAGAAGATTGGAGAAACTTAATTTTTCGCCCAAAAATGAAAAAAAACAAAAGGGGTAGTAACACTGTCGTTTTTTTTTTGGGTCGAAATTTTGAGTTTCGATATCTCAGCTCTGGAAGGGTCTAGAGCCTCCATTTTTGCACTCAGGTCAAAGTCTCACAGCCCTCTATCATAATCCAGAGTTTTGAGAAGATCAGAGAAACTTAATTTTTCGCCCAAAAATGAAAAAAAACCGAAAGGGGTAACACTGTCGTTTTTTTTCGGGTCGAAATTTTGAAGTTTGATATCTCAGCTCTGGAAGGGTCTAGATCATACATTTTTGCACTCATGTCAAAGTCTCACAGCCCTCTATCATAATCCAGAGTTTTGAGAAGATTGGAGAAACTTAATTTTTCGCCCAAAAATGAAAAAAAACAAAAGGGGTAACACTGTCGTTTTTTTTTTCGGGTCGAAATTTTGAAGTTTGATATCTCAGCTCTGGAAGGGTCTAGAGCCTCCATTTTTGCACTCAGGTCAAAGTCTCACAGCCCTCTATCATAATCCAGAGTTTTGAGAAGATTGGAGAAACTTAATTTTTCACCCAAAAATGAAAAAAAACAAAAGGGGTAACACTGTCGTTTTTTTTTCGGGTCGAAATTTTGAAGTTTGATATCTCAGCTCTGGAAGGGTCTAGATCATCCATTTTTGCACTCAGGTCAAAGTCTCACAGCCCTCTATCATAATCCAGAGCTTTGAGAAGATTGGAGAAACTTAATTTTTCGCCCAAAAATGAAAAAAAACAAAAGGGGTAACACTGTCGTTTTTTTTTTCGGGTCGAAATTTTGAAGTTTGATATCTCAGCTCTGGAAGGGTCTAGAGCCTCCATTTTTGCACTCAGGTCAAAGTCTCACAGCCCTCTATCATAATCCAGAGTTTTGAGAAGATTGAAGAAACTTAATTTTTCACCCAAAAATGAAAAAAAACAAAAGGGGTAACACTGTCGTTTTTTTTTCGGGTCGAAATTTTGAAGTTTGATATCTCAGCTCTGGAAGGGTCTAGATCATCCATTTTTGCACTCATGTCAAAGTCTCACAGCCCTCTATCATAATCCAGAGTTTTGAGAAGATTGGAGAAACTTAATTTTTCGCCCAAAAATGAAAAAAAACAAAAGGGGTAACACTGTCGTTTTTTTTTTTCGGGTCGAAATTTTGAAGTTTGATATCTCAGCTCTGGAAGGGTCTAGAACATCCATTTTTGCACTCAGGTCAAAGTCTCACAGCCCTCTATCATAATCCAGAGTTTTGAGAAGATTGGAGAAACTTAATTTTTCGCCCAAAAATGAAAAAAAACAAAAGGGGTAACACTGTCGTTTTTTTTTTCGGGTCGAAATTTTGAAGTTTGATATCTCAGCTCTGGAAGGGTCTAGATCATCCATTTTTGCACTCAGGTCAAAGTCTCACAGCCCTCTATCATAATCCAGAGTTTTGAGAAGATTGGAGAAACTTAATTTTTCGCCCAAAAATGAAAAAAAACGAAAGGGGTAACACTGTCGTTTTTTTTTCGGGTCGAAATTTTGAAGTTTGATATCTCAGCTCTGGAAGGGTCTAGATCATCCATTTTTGCACTCAGGACAAAGTCTCACAGCCCTCTATCATAATCCAGAGTTTTGAGAAGATTGGAGAAACTTAATTTTTCGCCCAAAAATGAAAAAAAAAACAAAAGGGGTAACACTGTCGTTTTTTTTTTCGGGTCGAAATTTTGAAGTTTGATATCTCAGCTCTGGAAGGGTCTAGATCATCCATTTTTGCACTCAGGTCAAAGTCTCACAGCCCTCTATCATAATCCAGAGTTTTGAGAAGATTGGAGAAACTTAATTTTTCGCCCAAAAATGAAAAAAAACAAAAGGGGTAACACTGTCGTTTTTTTTTTTCGGGTCGAAATTTTGAAGTTTGATATCTCAGCTCTGGAAGGGTCTAGATCATCCATTTTTGCACTCAGGTCAAAGTCTCACAGCCCTCTATCATAATCCAGAGTTTTGAGAAGATTGGAGAAACTTAATTTTTCGCCCAAAAATGAAAAAAAACAAAAGGGGTAACACTGTCGTTTTTTTTTCGGGTCGAAATTTTGAAGTTTGATATCTCAGCTCTGGAAGGGTCTAGAGCCTCCATTTTTGCACTCAGGTCAAAGTCTCACAGCCCTCTATCATAATCCAGAGTTTTGAGAAGATTGGAGAAACTTAATTTTTCACCCAAAAATGAAAAAAAAACAAAAGGGGTAACACTGTCGTTTTTTTTTCGGGTCGAAATTTTGAGTTTCGATATCTCAGCTCTGGAAGGGTCTAGATCATCCATTTTTGCACTCAGGTCAAAGTCTCACAGCCCTCTATCATAATCCAGAGTTTTGAGAAGATTGGAGAAACGTAATTTTTCGCCCAAAAATGAAAAAAAAACAAAAGGGGTAACACTGTCGTTTTTTTTTTCGGGTCGAAATTTTGAGTTTCGATATCTCAGCTCTGGAAGGGTCTAGATCATCCATTTTTGCACTCAGGTCAAAGTCTCACAGCCCTCTTTCACAATCCAGAGTTTTGAGAAGATTGGAGAAACTTAATTTTTCGCCCAAAAATGAAAAAAAACGAAAGGGGTAACACTGTCGGTTTTTTTTCGGGTCGAAATTTTGAAGTTTGATATCTCAGCTCTGGAAGGGTCTAGATCATCCATTTTTGCACTCAGGACAAAGTCTCACAGCCCTCTATCATAATCCAGAGTTTTGAGAGGATTGGAGAAACTTAATTTTTCGCCCAAAAACAAAAAAAAAAACAAAAGGGGTAACACTGTCGATTTTTTTTCGGGTCGAAATTTTGAGTTTTGATATCTCAGCTCTGGAAGGGTCTAGAGCCTCCATTTTTGCACTCAGGTCAAAGTCTCACAGCCCTCTATCATAATCCAGAGTTTTGAGAAGATCAGAGAAACTTAATTTTTCGCCCAAAAATGAAAAAAAAAAACGAAAGGGGTAACACTGTCGTTTTTTTTTTCGGGTCGAAATTTTGAAGTTTGATATCTCAGCTCTGGAAGGGTCTAGATCATCCATTTTTGCACTCAGGTCAAAGTCTCACAGCCCTCTATCATAATCCAGAGTTTTGAGAAGATTGGAGAAACTTAATTTTTCGCCCAAAAATGAAAAAAAACAAAAGGGGTAACACTGTCGTTTTTTTTCGGGTCGAAATTTTGAAGTTTGATATCTCAGCTCTGGAAGGGTCTAGATCATCCATTTTTGCACTCATGTCAAAGTCTCACAGCCCTCTATCATAATCCAGAGTTTTGAGAAGATTGGAGAAACTTAATTTTTCGCCCAAAAATGAAAAAAAAACAAAAGGGGTAACACTGTCGTTTTTTTTTTCGGGTCGAAATTTTGAAGTTTGATATCTCAGCTCTGGAAGGGTCTAGATCATCCATTTTTGCACTCATGTCAAAGTCTCACAGCCCTCTATCATAATCCAGAGTTTTGAGAAGATTGGAGAAACTTAATTTTTCGCCCAAAAATGAAAAAAAACGAAAGGGGTAACACTGTCGTTTTTTTTTTTTCTCGGGTTGAAATTTAAAATTTCGATATCTCAGCTCTGGAAGGGTCTAGAGCCTCCATTTTTGCACTCAGGTCAAAGTCTCACAGCCCTCTATCATAATCCAGAGTTTTGAGAAGATTGGAGAAACTTAATTTTTCGCCCAAAAATGAAAAAAAACAAAAGGGGTAACACTGTCGTTTTTTTTTTTCGGGTCGAAATTTTGAAGTTTGATATCTCAGCTCTGGAAGGGTCTAGATCATCCATTTTTGCACTCAGGTCAAAGTCTCACAGCCCTCTATCATAATCCAGAGTTTTGAGAAGATTGGAGAAACTTAATTTTTCGCCTAAAAATGAAAAAAAAACAAAAGGGGTAACACTGTCGTTTTTTTTTTCGGGTCGAAATTTTGAAGTTTGATATCTCAGCTCTGGAAGGGTCTAGAGCCTCCATTTTTGCACTCAGGTCAAAGTCTCACAGCCCTCTATCATAATCCAGAGTTTTGAGAAGATTGGAGAAACTTAATTTTTCACCCAAAAATGAAAAAAAAAACAAAAGGGGTAACACTGTCGTTTTTTTTTTTCGGGTCGAAATTTTGAGTTTCGATATCTCAGCTCTGGAAGGGTCTAGATCATCCATTTTTGCACTCAGGTCAAAGTCTCACAGCCCTCTATCATAATCCAGAGTTTTGAGAAGATTGGAGAAACTTAATTTTTCGCCCAAAAATGAAAAAAAACAAAAGGGGTAACACTGTCGTTTTTTTTTCGGGTCGAAATTTTGAGTTTCGATATCTCAGCTGTGGAAGGGTCTAGATCATCCATTTTTGCACTCAGGTCAAAGTCTCACAGCCCTCTATCATAATCCAGAGTTTTGAGAAGATTGGAGAAACTTAATTTTTCGCCCAAAAATGAAAAAAAAAACAAAAGGGGTAACACTGTCGTTTTTTTTTTCGGGTCGAAATTTTGAAGTTTGATATCTCAGCTCTGGAAGGGTCTAGAGCCTCCATTTTTGCACTCAGGTCAAAGTCTCACAGCCCTCTATCATAATCAAGAGTTTTGAGAAGATTGGAGAAACTTAATTTTTCACCCAAAAATGAAAAAAAAACAAAAGGGGTAACACTGTCGTTTTTTTTTTCGGGTCGAAATTTTGAGTTTCGATATCTCAGCTCTGGAAGGGTCTAGATCATCCATTTTTGCACTCAGGTCAAAGTCTCACAGCCCTCTATCATAATCCAGAGTTTTGAGAAGATTGGAGAAACTTAATTTTTCGCCCAAAAATGAAAAAAAACAAAAGGGGTAACACTGTCGTTTTTTTTTCGGGTCGAAATTTTGAGTTTCGATATCTCAGCTCTGGAAGGGTCTAGATCATCCATTTTTGCACTCAGGTCAAAGTCTCACAGCCCTCTATCATAATCCAGAGTTTTGAGAAGATTGGAGAAACTTAATTTTTCGCCCAAAAATGAAAAAAAACAAAAGGGGTAACACTGTCGTTTTTTTTTCGGGTCGAAATTTTGAGTTTCGATATCTCAGCTCTGGAAGGGTCTAGAGCCTCCATTTTTGCACTCAGGTCAAAGTCTCACAGCCCTCTATCATAATCCAGAGTTTTGAGAAGATCAGAGAAACTTAATTTTTCGCCCAAAAATGAAAAAAAACGAAAGGGGTAACACTGTCGTTTTTTTTTTCGGGTCGAAATTTTGAAGTTTGATATCTCAGCTCTGGAAGGGTCTAGATCATCCATTTTTGCACTCAGGTCAAAGTCTCACAGCCCTCTATCATAATCCAGAGTTTTGAGAAGATTGGAGAAACTTAATTTTTCGCCCAAAAATGAAAAAAAACAAAAGGGGTAACACTGTCGTTTTTTTTTCGGGTCGAAATTTTGAGTTTCGATATCTCAGCTCTGGAAGGGTCTAGAGCCTCCATTTTTGCACTCAGGTCAAAGTCTCACAGCCCTCTATCACAATCCAGAGTTTTGAGAAGATCAGAGAAACTTAATTTTTCGCCCAAAAATGAAAAAAAACGAAAGGGGTAACACTGTCGTTTTTTTTTTCGGGTCGAAATTTTGAAGTTTGATATCTCAGCTCTGGAAGGGTCTAGATCATCCATTTTTGCACTCAGGTCAAAGTCTCACAGCCCTCTATCATAATCCAGAGTTTTGAGAAGATTGGAGAAACTTAATTTTTCGCCCAAAAATGAAAAAAAACAAAAGGGGTAACACTGTCGTTTTTTTTTTCGGGTCGAAATTTTGAAGTTTGATATCTCAGCTCTGGAAGGGTCTAGATCATCCATTTTTGCACTCAGGTCAAAGTCTCACAGCCCTCTATCATAATCCAGAGTTTTGAGAAGATTGGAGAAACTTAATTTTTCGCCCAAAAATAAAAAAAAACGAAAGGGGTAACACTGTCGTTTTTTTTTCGGGTCGAAATTTTGAAGTTTGATATCTCAGCTCTGGAAGGGTCTAGATCATCCATTTTTGCACTCAGGTCAAAGTCTCACAGCCCTCTATCATAATCCAGAGTTTTGAGAAGATTGGAGAAACTTAATTTTTCGCCCAAAAATAAAAAAAAACGAAAGGGGTAACACTGTCGTTTTTTTTTCGGGTCGAAATTTTGAAGTTTGATATCTCAGCTCTGGAAGGGTCTAGATCATCCATTTTTGCACTCAGGACAAAGTCTCACAGCCCTCTATCATAATCCAGAGTTTTGAGAAGATTGGAGAAACTTAATTTTTCGCCCAAAAATGAAAAAAAACAAAAGGGGTAACACTGTCGTTTTTTTTTTCGGGTCGAAATTTTGAAGTTTGATATCTCAGCTCTGGAAGGGTCTAGATCATCCATTTTTGCACTCATGTCAAAGTCTCACAGCCCTCTATCATAATCCAGAGTTTTGAGAAGATTGGAGAAACTTAATTTTTCACCCAAAAATGAAAAAAAACAAAAGGGGTAACACTGTCGTTTTTTTTTCGGGTCGAAATTTTGAAGTTTGATATCTCAGCTCTGGAAGGGTCTAGATCATCCATTTTTGCACTCATGTCAAAGTCTCACAGCCCTCTATCATAATCCAGAGTTTTGAGAAGATTGGAGAAACTTAATTTTTCGCCCAAAAATGAAAAAAAACAAAAGGGGTAACACTGTCGTTTTTTTTTTCGGGTCGAAATTTTGAGTTTCGATATCTCAGCTCTGGAAGGGTCTAGATCATCCATTTTTGCACTCAGGTCAAAGTCTCACAGCCCTCTATCATAATCCAGAGTTTTGAGAAGATTGGAGAAACTTAATTTTTCGCCCAAAAATGAAAAAAAACAAAAGGGGTAACACTGTCGTTTTTTTTTCGGGTCGAAATTTTGAGTTTCGATATCTCAGCTCTGGAAGGGTCTAGAGCCTCCATTTTTGCACTCAGGTCAAAGTCTCACAGCCCTCTATAATAATCCAGAGTTTTGAGAAGATCAGAGAAACTTAATTTTTCGCCCAAAAATGAAAAAAAACGAAAGGGGTAACACTGTCGTTTTTTTTTCGGGTCGAAATTTTGAAGTTTGATATCTCAGCTCTGGAAGGGTCTAGATCATCCATTTTTGCACTCAGGACAAAGTCTCACAGCCCTCTATCATAATCCAGAGTTTTGAGAAGATTGGAGAAACTTAATTTTTCGCCCAAAAATGAAAAAAAACAAAAGGGGTAAGTAACACTGTCGTTTTTTTTTCGGGTCGAAATTTTGAAGTTTGATATCTCAGCTCTGGAAGGGTCTAGATCATCCATTTTTGCACTCATGTCAAAGTCTCACAGCCCTCTATCATAATCCAGAGTTTTGAGAAGATTGGAGAAACTTAATTTTTCACCCAAAAATGAAAAAAAACAAAAGGGGTAACACTGTCGTTTTTTTTTCGGGTCGAAATTTTGAAGTTTGATATCTCAGCTCTGGAAGGGTCTAGATCATCCATTTTTGCACTCATGTCAAAGTCTCACAGCCCTCTATCATAATCCAGAGTTTTGAGAAGATTGGAGAAACTTAATTTTTCGCCCAAAAATGAAAAAAAACAAAAGGGGTAACACTGTCGTTTTTTTTTCGGGTCGAAATTTTGAGTTTCGATATCTCAGCTCTGGAAGGGTCTAGATCATCCATTTTTGCACTCAGGTCAAAGTCTCACAGCCCTCTATCATAATCCAGAGTTTTGAGAAGATTGGAGAAACTTAATTTTTCGCCCAAAAATGAAAAAAAACAAAAGGGGTAACACTGTCGTTTTTTTTTCGGGTCGAAATTTTGAGTTTCGATATCTCAGCTCTGGAAGGGTCTAGATCATCCATTTTTGCACTCAGGTCAAAGTCTCACAGCCCTCTATCATAATCCAGAGTTTTGAGAAGATTGGAGAAACTTAATTTTTCGCCCAAAAATGAAAAAAAAACAAAAGGGGTAACACTGTCGTTTTTTTTTCGGGTCGAAATTTTGAAGTTTGATATCTCAGCTCCGGAAGGGTCTAGATCATCCATTTTTGCACTCATGTCAAAGTCTCACAGCCCTCTATCATAATCCAGAGTTTTGAGAAGATTGGAGAAACTTAATTTTTCGCCCAAAAATGAAAAAAAACAAAAGGGGTAACACTGTCGTTTTTTTTTTCTGGTCGAAATTTTGAAGTTTGATATCTCAGCTCTGGAAGGGTCTAGAGCCTCCATTTTTGCACTCAGGTCAAAGTCTCACAGCCCTCTATCATAATCCAGAGTTTTGAGAAGATTGGAGAAACTTAATTTTTCACCCAAAAATGAAAAAAAACAAAAGGGGTAACACTGTCGTTTTTTTTTCGGGTCGAAATTTTGAGTTTCGATATCTCAGCTCTGGAAGGGTCTAGATCATCAATTTTTGCACTCAGGTCAAAGTCTCACAGCCCTCTATCATAATCCAGAGTTTTGAGAAGATTGGAGAAACTTAATTTTTCACCCAAAAATGAAAAAAAAACAAAAGGGGTAACACTGTCGTTTTTTTTTTTCGGGTCGAAATTTTGAGTTTCGATATCTCAGCTCTGGAAGGGTCTAGATCATCCATTTTTGCACTCAGGTCAAAGTCTCACAGCCCTCTATCATAATCCAGAGTTTTGAGAAGATTGGAGAAACTTAATTTTTCGCCCAAAAATGAAAAAAAAACAAAAGGGGTAACACTGTCGTTTTTTTTTCGGGTCGAAATTTTGAGTTTCGATATCTCAGCTGTGGAAGGGTCTAGATCATCCATTTTTGCACTCAGGTCAAAGTCTCACAGCCCTCTATCATAATCCAGAGTTTTGAGAAGATTGGAGAAACTTAATTTTTCGCCCAAAAATGAAAAAAAAACAAAAGGGGTAACACTGTCGTTTTTTTTTCGGGTCGAAATTTTGAAGTTTGATATCTCAGCTCTGGAAGGGTCTAGAGCCTCCATTTTTGCACTCAGGTCAAAGTCTCACAGCCCTCTATCATAATCCAGAGTTTTGAGAAGATTGGAGAAACTTAATTTTTCACCCAAAAATGAAAAAAAAAACAAAAGGGGTAACACTGTCGTTTTTTTTTCGGGTCGAAATTTTGAGTTTCGATATCTCAGCTCTGGAAGGGTCTAGATCATCCATTTTTGCACTCAGGTCAAAGTCTCACAGCCCTCTATCATAATCCAGAGTTTTGAGAAGATTGGAGAAACTTAATTTTTCGCCCAAAAATGAAAAAAAACAAAAGGGGTAACACTGTCGTTTTTTTTTCGGGTCGAAATTTTGAGTTTCGATATCTCAGCTCTGGAAGGGTCTAGATCATCCATTTTTGCACTCAGGTCAAAGTCTCACAGCCCTCTATCATAATCCAGAGTTTTGAGAAGATTGGAGAAACTTAATTTTTCGCCCAAAAATGAAAAAAAACAAAAGGGGTAACACTGTCGTTTTTTTTTCGGGTCGAAATTTTGAAGTTTGATATCTCAGCTCTGGAAGGGTCTAGATCATCCATTTTTGCACTCAGGTCAAAGTCTCACAGCCCTCTATCATAATCCAGAGTTTTGAGAAGATTGGAGAAACTTAATTTTTCGCCCAAAAATGAAAAAAAACAAAAGGGGTAACACTGTCGTTTTTTTTTCGGGTCAAAATTTTGAAGTTTGATATCTCAGCTCTGGAAGGGTCTAGATCATCCATTTTTGCACTCAGGTCAAAGTCTCACAGCCCTCTATCATAATCCAGAGTTTTGAGAAGATTGGAGAAACTTAATTTTTCACCCAAAAATGAAAAAAAAACAAAAGGGGTAACACTGTCGTTTTTTTTTTCGGGTCGAAATTTTGAGTTTCGATATCTCAGCTCTGGAAGGGTCTAGATCATCCATTTTTGCACTCAGGTCAAAGTCTCACAGCCCTCTATCATAATCCAGAGTTTTGAGAAGATTGGAGAAACTTAATTTTTCGCCCAAAAATGAAAAAAAACAAAAGGGGTAACACTGTCGTTTTTTTTTCGGGTCGAAATTTTGAGTTTCGATATCTCAGCTCTGGAAGGGTCTAGATCATCCATTTTTGCACTCAGGTCAAAGTCTCACAGCCCTCTATCATAATCCAGAGTTTTGAGAAGATTGGAGAAACTTAATTTTTCGCCCAAAAACTAAAAACAAACAAAAGGGGTAACACTGTCGTTTTTTTTTCGGGTCGAAATTTTGAAGTTTGATATCTCAGCTCTGGAAGGGTGTAGATCATCCATTTTTGCACTCAGGTCAAAGTCTCACAGCCCTCTATCATAATCCAGAGTTTTGAGAAGATTGGAGAAACTTAATTTTTCACCCAAAAATGAAAAAAAACAAAAGGGGTAACACTGTCGTTTTTTTTTCGGGTCGAAATTTTGAAGTTTGATATCTCAGCTCTGGAAGGGTCTAGATCATCCATTTTTGCACTCAGGTCAAAGTCTCACAGCCCTCTATCATAATCCAGAGTTTTGAGAAGATTGGAGAAACTTAATTTTTCGCCCAAAAATGAAAAAAAAACAAAAGGGGTAACACTGTCGTTTTTTTTTCGGGTCAAAATTTTGAAGTTTGATATCTCAGCTCTGGAAGGGTCTAGATCATCCATTTTTGCACTCAGGTCAAAGTCTCACAGCCCTCTATCATAATCCAGAGTTTTGAGAAGATTGGAGAAACTTAATTTTTCACCCAAAAATGAAAAAAAAACAAAAGGGGTAACACTGTCGTTTTTTTTTTCGGGTCGAAATTTTGAGTTTCGATATCTCAGCTCTGGAAGGGTCTAGATCATCCATTTTTGCACTCAGGTCAAAGTCTCACAGCCCTCTATCATAATCCAGAGTTTTGAGAAGATTGGAGAAACTTAATTTTTCGCCCAAAAATGAAAAAAAACAAAAGGGGTAACACTGTCGTTTTTTTTTCGGGTCGAAATTTTGAGTTTCGATATCTCAGCTCTGGAAGGGTCTAGATCATCCATTTTTGCACTCAGGTCAAAGTCTCACAGCCCTCTATCATAATCCAGAGTTTTGAGAAGATTGGAGAAACTTAATTTTTCGCCCAAAAACTAAAAACAAACAAAAGGGGTAACACTGTCGTTTTTTTTTCGGGTCGAAATTTTGAAGTTTGATATCTCAGCTCTGGAAGGGTGTAGATCATCCATTTTTGCACTCAGGTCAAAGTCTCACAGCCCTCTATCATAATCCAGAGTTTTGAGAAGATTGGAGAAACTTAATTTTTCGCCCAAAAATGAAAAAAAACAAAAGGGGTAACACTGTCGTTTTTTTTTCGGGTCGAAATTTTGAAGTTTGATATCTCAGCTCTGGAAGGGTCTAGATCATCCATTTTTGCACTCAGGTCAAAGTCTCACAGCCCTCTATCATAATCCAGAGTTTTGAGAAGATTGGAGAAACTTAATTTTTCGCCCAAAAATGAAAAAAAACAAAAGGGGTAACACTGTCGTTTTTTTTTTTCGGGTCGAAATTTTGAAGTTTGATATCTCAGCTCTGGAAGGGTCTAGATCATCCATTTTTGCACTCAGGTCAAAGTCTCACAGCCCTCTATCATAATCCAGAGTTTTGAGAAGATTGGAGAAACTTAATTTTTCGCCCAAAAATGAAAAAAAACAAAAGGGGTAACACTGTCGTTTTTTTTTCGGGTCGAAATTTTGAAGTTTGATATCTCAGCTCTAGAAGGGTCTAGATCATACATTTTTGCACTCAGGTCAAAGTCTCACAGCCCTCTATCATAATCCAGAGTTTTGAAAAGATTGGAGAAACTTAATTTTTCACCCAAAAATGAAAAAAAAAACAAAAGGGGTAAAACTGTCGTTTTTTTTTCGGGTCGAAATTTTGAGTTTCGATATCTCAGCTCTGGAAGGGTCTAGATCATCCATTTTTGCACTCAGGTCAAAGTCTCACAGCCCTCTATCATAATCCAGAGTTTTGAGAAGATTGGAGAAACTTAATTTTTCGCCCAAAAATGAAAAAAAACGAAAGGGGTAACACTGTCGTTTTTTTTTTTTCTCGGGTTGAAATTTAAAATTTCGATATCTCAGCTCTGGAAGGGTCTAGAGCCTCCATTTTTGCACTCAGGTCAAAGTCTCACAGCCCTCTATCATAATCCAGAGTTTTGAGAAGATTGGAGAAACTTAATTTTTCGCCCAAAAATGAAAAAAAACAAAAGGGGTAACACTGTCGTTTTTTTTTTTCGGGTCGAAATTTTGAAGTTTGATATCTCAGCTCTGGAAGGGTCTAGATCATCCATTTTTGCACTCAGGTCAAAGTCTCACAGCCCTCTATCATAATCCAGAGTTTTGAGAAGATTGGAGAAACTTAATTTTTCGCCTAAAAATTAAAAAAAAACAAAAGGGGTAACACTGTCGTTTTTTTTTTCGGGTCGAAATTTTGAAGTTTGATATCTCAGCTCTGGAAGGGTCTAGAGCCTCCATTTTTGCACTCAGGTCAAAGTCTCACAGCCCTCTATCATAATCCAGAGTTTTGAGAAGATTGGAGAAACTTAATTTTTCACCCAAAAATGAAAAAAAAAACAAAAGGGGTAACACTGTCGTTTTTTTTTTCGGGTCGAAATTTTGAGTTTCGATATCTCAGCTCTGGAAGGGTCTAGATCATCCATTTTTGCACTCAGGTCAAAGTCTCACAGCCCTCTATCATAATCCAGAGTTTTGAGAAGATTGGAGAAACTTAATTTTTCGCCCAAAAATGAAAAAAAACAAAAGGGGTAACACTGTCGTTTTTTTTTCGGGTCGAAATTTTGAGTTTCGATATCTCAGCTGTGGAAGGGTCTAGATCATCCATTTTTGCACTCAGGTCAAAGTCTCACAGCCCTCTATCATAATCCAGAGTTTTGAGAAGATTGGAGAAACTTAATTTTTCGCCCAAAAATGAAAAAAAAAAACAAAAGGGGTAACACTGTCGTTTTTTTTTCGGGTCGAAATTTTGAAGTTTGATATCTCAGCTCTGGAAGGGTCTAGAGCCTCCATTTTTGCACTCAGGTCAAAGTCTCACAGCCCTCTATCATAATCAAGAGTTTTGAGAAGATTGGAGAAACTTAATTTTTCACCCAAAAATGAAAAAAAAACAAAAGGGGTAACACTGTCGTTTTTTTTTTCGGGTCGAAATTTTGAGTTTCGATATCTCAGCTCTGGAAGGGTCTAGATCATCCATTTTTGCACTCAGGTCAAAGTCTCACAGCCCTCTATCATAATCCAGAGTTTTGAGAAGATTGGAGAAACTTAATTTTTCGCCCAAAAATGAAAAAAAACAAAAGGGGTAACACTGTCGTTTTTTTTTCGGGTCGAAATTTTGAGTTTCGATATCTCAGCTCTGGAAGGGTCTAGATCATCCATTTTTGCACTCAGGTCAAAGTCTCACAGCCCTCTATCATAATCCAGAGTTTTGAGAAGATTGGAGAAACTTAATTTTTCGCCCAAAAATGAAAAAAAACAAAAGGGGTAACACTGTCGTTTTTTTTTCGGGTCGAAATTTTGAGTTTCGATATCTCAGCTCTGGAAGGGTCTAGAGCCTCCATTTTTGCACTCAGGTCAAAGTCTCACAGCCCTCTATCATAATCCAGAGTTTTGAGAAGATCAGAGAAACTTAATTTTTCGCCCAAAAATGAAAAAAAACGAAAGGGGTAACACTGTCGTTTTTTTTTTCGGGTCGAAATTTTGAAGTTTGATATCTCAGCTCTGGAAGGGTCTAGATCATCCATTTTTGCACTCAGGTCAAAGTCTCACAGCCCTCTATCATAATCCAGAGTTTTGAGAAGATTGGAGAAACTTAATTTTTCGCCCAAAAATGAAAAAAAACAAAAGGGGTAACACTGTCGTTTTTTTTTCGGGTCGAAATTTTGAGTTTCGATATCTCAGCTCTGGAAGGGTCTAGAGCCTCCATTTTTGCACTCAGGTCAAAGTCTCACAGCCCTCTATCACAATCCAGAGTTTTGAGAAGATCAGAGAAACTTAATTTTTCGCCCAAAAATGAAAAAAAACGAAAGGGGTAACACTGTCGTTTTTTTTTTCGGGTCGAAATTTTGAAGTTTGATATCTCAGCTCTGGAAGGGTCTAGATCATCCATTTTTGCACTCAGGTCAAAGTCTCACAGCCCTCTATCATAATCCAGAGTTTTGAGAAGATTGGAGAAACTTAATTTTTCGCCCAAAAATGAAAAAAAACAAAAGGGGTAACACTGTCGTTTTTTTTTTCGGGTCGAAATTTTGAAGTTTGATATCTCAGCTCTGGAAGGGTCTAGATCATCCATTTTTGCACTCAGGTCAAAGTCTCACAGCCCTCTATCATAATCCAGAGTTTTGAGAAGATTGGAGAAACTTAATTTTTCGCCCAAAAATAAAAAAAAACGAAAGGGGTAACACTGTCGTTTTTTTTTCGGGTCGAAATTTTGAAGTTTGATATCTCAGCTCTGGAAGGGTCTAGATCATCCATTTTTGCACTCAGGTCAAAGTCTCACAGCCCTCTATCATAATCCAGAGTTTTGAGAAGATTGGAGAAACTTAATTTTTCGCCCAAAAATAAAAAAAAACGAAAGGGGTAACACTGTCGTTTTTTTTTCGGGTCGAAATTTTGAAGTTTGATATCTCAGCTCTGGAAGGGTCTAGATCATCCATTTTTGCACTCAGGACAAAGTCTCACAGCCCTCTATCATAATCCAGAGTTTTGAGAAGATTGGAGAAACTTAATTTTTCGCCCAAAAATGAAAAAAAACAAAAGGGGTAACACTGTCGTTTTTTTTTCGGGTCGAAATTTTGAAGTTTGATATCTCAGCTCTGGAAGGGTCTAGATCATCCATTTTTGCACTCATGTCAAAGTCTCACAGCCCTCTATCATAATCCAGAGTTTTGAGAAGATTGGAGAAACTTAATTTTTCACCCAAAAATGAAAAAAAACAAAAGGGGTAACACTGTCGTTTTTTTTTCGGGTCGAAATTTTGAAGTTTGATATCTCAGCTCTGGAAGGGTCTAGATCATCCATTTTTGCACTCATGTCAAAGTCTCACAGCCCTCTATCATAATCCAGAGTTTTGAGAAGATTGGAGAAACTTAATTTTTCGCCCAAAAATGAAAAAAAACAAAAGGGGTAACACTGTCGTTTTTTTTTTCGGGTCGAAATTTTGAGTTTCGATATCTCAGCTCTGGAAGGGTCTAGATCATCCATTTTTGCACTCAGGTCAAAGTCTCACAGCCCTCTATCATAATCCAGAGTTTTGAGAAGATTGGAGAAACTTAATTTTTCGCCCAAAAATGAAAAAAAACAAAAGGGGTAACACTGTCGTTTTTTTTTCGGGTCGAAATTTTGAGTTTCGATATCTCAGCTCTGGAAGGGTCTAGAGCCTCCATTTTTGCACTCAGGTCAAAGTCTCACAGCCCTCTATCATAATCCAGAGTTTTGAGAAGATCAGAGAAACTTAATTTTTCGCCCAAAAATGAAAAAAAACGAAAGGGGTAACACTGTCGTTTTTTTTTCGGGTCGAAATTTTGAAGTTTGATATCTCAGCTCTGGAAGGGTCTAGATCATCCATTTTTGCACTCAGGACAAAGTCTCACAGCCCTCTATCATAATCCAGAGTTTTGAGAAGATTGGAGAAACTTAATTTTTCGCCCAAAAATGAAAAAAAACAAAAGGGGTAACACTGTCGTTTTTTTTTCGGGTCGAAATTTTGAAGTTTGATATCTCAGCTCTGGAAGGGTCTAGATCATCCATTTTTGCACTCATGTCAAAGTCTCACAGCCCTCTATCATAATCCAGAGTTTTGAGAAGATTGGAGAAACTTAATTTTTCACCCAAAAATGAAAAAAAACAAAAGGGGTAACACTGTCGTTTTTTTTTCGGGTCGAAATTTTGAAGTTTGATATCTCAGCTCTGGAAGGGTCTAGATCATCCATTTTTGCACTCATGTCAAAGTCTCACAGCCCTCTATCATAATCCAGAGTTTTGAGAAGATTGGAGAAACTTAATTTTTCGCCCAAAAATGAAAAAAAACAAAAGGGGTAACACTGTCGTTTTTTTTTTCGGGTCGAAATTTTGAGTTTCGATATCTCAGCTCTGGAAGGGTCTAGATCATCCATTTTTGCACTCAGGTCAAAGTCTCACAGCCCTCTATCATAATCCAGAGTTTTGAGAAGATTGGAGAAACTTAATTTTTCGCCCAAAAATGAAAAAAAACAAAAGGGGTAACACTGTCGTTTTTTTTTCGGGTCGAAATTTTGAGTTTCGATATCTCAGCTCTGGAAGGGTCTAGAGCCTCCATTTTTGCACTCAGGTCAAAGTCTCACAGCCCTCTATCATAATCCAGAGTTTTGAGAAGATCAGAGAAACTTAATTTTTCGCCCAAAAATGAAAAAAAACGAAAGGGGTAACACTGTCGTTTTTTTTTCGGGTCGAAATTTTGAAGTTTGATATCTCAGCTCTGGAAGGGTCTAGATCATCCATTTTTGCACTCAGGTCAAAGTCTCACAGCCCTCTATCATAATCCAGAGTTTTGAGAAGATTGGAGAAACTTAATTTTTCGCCCAAAAATGAAAAAAAACAAAAGGGGTAACACTGTCGTTTTTTTTTCGGGTCGAAATTTTGAAGTTTGATATCTCAGCTATGGAAGGGTCTAGATCATCCATTTTTGCACTCAGGACAAAGTCTCACAGCCCTCTATCATAATCCAGAGTTTTGAGAAGATTGGAGAAACTTAATTTTTCGCCCAAAAATGAAAAAAAAACAAAAGGGGTAGTAACACTGTCGTTTTTTTTTTGGGTCGAAATTTTGAGTTTCGATATCTCAGCTCTGGAAGGGTCTAGAGCCTCCATTTTTGCACTCAGGTCAAAGTCTCACAGCCCTCTATCATAATCCAGAGTTTTGAGAAGATCAGAGAAACTTAATTTTTCACCCAAAAATGAAAAAAAACCGAAAGGGGTAACACTGTCGTTTTTTTTCGGGTCGAAATTTTGAAGTTTGATATCTCAGCTCTGGAAGGGTCTAGATCATACATTTTTGCACTCATGTCAAAGTCTCACAGCCCTCTATCATAATCCAGAGTTTTGAGAAGATTGGAGAAACTTAATTTTTCGCCCAAAAATGAAAAAAAACAAAAGGGGTAACACTGTCGTTTTTTTTTTCGGGTCGAAATTTTGAAGTTTGATATCTCAGCTCTGGAAGGGTCTAGAGCCTCCATTTTTGCACTCAGGTCAAAGTCTCACAGCCCTCTATCATAATCCAGAGTTTTGAGAAGATTGGAGAAACTTAATTTTTCACCCAAAAATGAAAAAAAACAAAAGGGGTAACACTGTCGTTTTTTTTTCGGGTCGAAATTTTGAAGTTTGATATCTCAGCTCTGGAAGGGTCTAGATCATCCATTTTTGCACTCAGGTCAAAGTCTCACAGCCCTCTATCATAATCCAGAGTTTTGAGAAGATTGGAGAAACTTAATTTTTCGCCCAAAAATGAAAAAAAACAAAAGGGGTAACACTGTCGTTTTTTTTTTCGGGTCGAAATTTTGAAGTTTGATATCTCAGCTCTGGAAGGGTCTAGAGCCTCCATTTTTGCACTCAGGTCAAAGTCTCACAGCCCTCTATCATAATCCAGAGTTTTGAGAAGATTGGAGAAACTTAATTTTTCACCCAAAAATGAAAAAAAACAAAAGGGGTAACACTGTCGTTTTTTTTTCGGGTCGAAATTTTGAAGTTTGATATCTCAGCTCTGGAAGGGTCTAGATCATCCATTTTTGCACTCATGTCAAAGTCTCACAGCCCTCTATCATAATCCAGAGTTTTGAGAAGATTGGAGAAACTTAATTTTTCGCCCAAAAATGAAAAAAAACAAAAGGGGTAACACTGTCGTTTTTTTTTTTCGGGTCGAAATTTTGAAGTTTGATATCTCAGCTCTGGAAGGGTCTAGAACATCCATTTTTGCACTCAGGTCAAAGTCTCACAGCCCTCTATCATAATCCAGAGTTTTGAGAAGATTGGAGAAACTTAATTTTTCGCCCAAAAATGAAAAAAAACAAAAGGGGTAACACTGTCGTTTTTTTTTTCGGGTCGAAATTTTGAAGTTTGATATCTCAGCTCTGGAAGGGTCTAGATCATCCATTTTTGCACTCAGGTCAAAGTCTCACAGCCCTCTATCATAATCCAGAGTTTTGAGAAGATTGGAGAAACTTAATTTTTCGCCCAAAAATGAAAAAAAACGAAAGGGGTAACACTGTCGTTTTTTTTTCGGGTCGAAATTTTGAAGTTTGATATCTCAGCTCTGGAAGGGTCTAGATCATCCATTTTTGCACTCAGGACAAAGTCTCACAGCCCTCTATCATAATCCAGAGTTTTGAGAAGATTGGAGAAACTTAATTTTTCGCCCAAAAATGAAAAAAAAAACAAAAGGGGTAACACTGTCGTTTTTTTTTTCGGGTCGAAATTTTGAAGTTTGATATCTCAGCTCTGGAAGGGTCTAGATCATCCATTTTTGCACTCAGGTCAAAGTCTCACAGCCCTCTATCATAATCCAGAGTTTTGAGAAGATTGGAGAAACTTAATTTTTCGCCCAAAAATGAAAAAAAACAAAAGGGGTAACACTGTCGTTTTTTTTTTTCGGGTCGAAATTTTGAAGTTTGATATCTCAGCTCTGGAAGGGTCTAGATCATCCATTTTTGCACTCAGGTCAAAGTCTCACAGCCCTCTATCATAATCCAGAGTTTTGAGAAGATTGGAGAAACTTAATTTTTCGCCCAAAAATGAAAAAAAACAAAAGGGGTAACACTGTCGTTTTTTTTTCGGGTCGAAATTTTGAAGTTTGATATCTCAGCTCTGGAAGGGTCTAGAGCCTCCATTTTTGCACTCAGGTCAAAGTCTCACAGCCCTCTATCATAATCCAGAGTTTTGAGAAGATTGGAGAAACTTAATTTTTCACCCAAAAATGAAAAAAAAACAAAAGGGGTAACACTGTCGTTTTTTTTTCGGGTCGAAATTTTGAGTTTCGATATCTCAGCTCTGGAAGGGTCTAGATCATCCATTTTTGCACTCAGGTCAAAGTCTCACAGCCCTCTATCATAATCCAGAGTTTTGAGAAGATTGGAGAAACTTAATTTTTCGCCCAAAAATGAAAAAAAAACAAAAGGGGTAACACTGTCGTTTTTTTTTTCGGGTCGAAATTTTGAGTTTCGATATCTCAGCTCTGGAAGGGTCTAGATCATCCATTTTTGCACTCAGGTCAAAGTCTCACAGCCCTCTTTCACAATCCAGAGTTTTGAGAAGATTGGAGAAACTTAATTTTTCGCCCAAAAATGAAAAAAAACGAAAGGGGTAACACTGTCGGTTTTTTTTCGGGTCGAAATTTTGAAGTTTGATATCTCAGCTCTGGAAGGGTCAAGATCATCCATTTTTGCACTCAGGACAAAGTCTCACAGCCCTCTATCATAATCCAGAGTTTTGAGAGGATTGGAGAAACTTAATTTTTCGCCCAAAAACAAAAAACAAAACAAAAGGGGTAACACTGTCGATTTTTTTTCGGGTCGAAATTTTGAGTTTTGATATCTCAGCTCTGGAAGGGTCTAGAGCCTCCATTTTTGCACTCAGGTCAAAGTCTCACAGCCCTCTATCATAATCCAGAGTTTTGAGAAGATCAGAGAAACTTAATTTTTCGCCCAAAAATGAAAAAAAAAAACGAAAGGGGTAACACTGTCGTTTTTTTTTTTCGGGTCGAAATTTTGAAGTTTGATATCTCAGCTCTGGAAGGGTCTAGATCATCCATTTTTGCACTCAGGTCAAAGTCTCACAGCCCTCTATCATAATCCAGAGTTTTGAGAAGATTGGAGAAACTTAATTTTTCGCCCAAAAATGAAAAAAAACAAAAGGGGTAACACTGTCGTTTTTTTTCGGGTCGAAATTTTGAAGTTTGATATCTCAGCTCTGGAAGGGTCTAGATCATCCATTTTTGCACTCATGTCAAAGTCTCACAGCCCTCTATCATAATCCAGAGTTTTGAGAAGATTGGAGAAACTTAATTTTTCGCCCAAAAATGAAAAAAAAACAAAAGGGGTAACACTGTCGTTTTTTTTTTCGGGTCGAAATTTTGAAGTTTGATATCTCAGCTCTGGAAGGGTCTAGATCATCCATTTTTGCACTCATGTCAAAGTCTCACAGCCCTCTATCATAATCCAGAGTTTTGAGAAGATTGGAGAAACTTAATTTTTCGCCCAAAAATGAAAAAAAACAAAAGGGGTAACACTGTCGTTTTTTTTTCGGGTCGAAATTTTGAAGTTTGATATCTCAGCTCTGGAAGGGTCTAGAGCCTCCATTTTTGCACTCAGGTCAAAGTCTCACAGCCCTCTATCATAATCCAGAGTTTTGAGAAGATTGGAGAAACTTAATTTTTCACCCAAAAATGAAAAAAAACAAAAGGGGTAACACTGTCGTTTTTTTTTCGGGTCGAAATTTTGAGTTTCGATATCTCAGCTCTGGAAGGGTCTAGATCATCCATTTTTGCACTCAGGTCAAAGTCTCACAGCCCTCTATCATAATCCAGAGTTTTGAGAAGATTGGAGAAACTTAATTTTTCGCCCAAAAACAAAAAAAAAAACAAAAGGGGTAACACTGTCGATTTTTTTTCGGGTCGAAATTTTGAGTTTCGATATCTCAGCTCTGGAAGGGTCTAGAGCCTCCATTTTTGCACTCAGGTCAAAGTCTCACAGCCCTCTATCATAATCCAGAGTTTTGAGAAGATCAGAGAAACTTAATTTTTCGCCCAAAAATGAAAAAAAAAAAATGAAAGGGGTAACACTGTCGTTTTTTTTTTCGGGTCGAAATTTTGAAGTTTGATATCTCAGCTCTGGAAGGGTCTAGATCATCCATTTTTGCACTCAGGTCAAAGTCTCACAGCCCTCTATCATAATCCAGAGTTTTGAGAAGATTGGAGAAACTTAATTTTTCGCCCAAAAATGAAAAAAAACAAAAGGGGTAACACTGTCGTTTTTTTTTCGGGTCGAAATTTTGAAGTTTGATATCTCAGCTCTGGAAGGGTCTAGATCATCCATTTTTGCACTCATGTCAAAGTCTCACAGCCCTCTATCATAATCCAGAGTTTTGAGAAGATTGGAGAAACTTAATTTTTCGCCCAAAAATGAAAAAAAAACAAAAGGGGTAACACTGTCGTTTTTTTTTCGGGTCGAAATTTTGAAGTTTGATATCTCAGCTCTGGAAGGGTCTAGAGCCTCCATTTTTGCACTCAGGTCAAAGTCTCACAGCCCTCTATCATAATCCAGAGTTTTGAGAAGATTGGAGAAACTTAATTTTTCACCCAAAAATGAAAAAAAACAAAAGGGGTAACACTGTCGTTTTTTTTTTCGGGTCGAAATTTTGAGTTTCGATATCTCAGCTCTGGAAGGGTCTAGATCATCCATTTTTGCACTCAGGTCAAAGTCTCACAGCCCTCTATCATAATCCAGAGTTTTGAGAAGATTGGAGAAACTTAATTTTTCGCCCAAAAATGAAAAAAAAACAAAAGGGGTAACACTGTCGTTTTTTTTTTCGGGTCGAAATTTTGAGTTTCGATATCTCAGCTCTGGAAGGGTCTAGATCATCAATTTTTGCACTCAGGTCAAAGTCTCACAGCCCTCTATCACAATCCAGAGTTTTGAGAAGATTGGAGAAACTTAATTTTTCGCCCAAAAATGAAAAAAAAAACGAAAGGGGTAACACTGTCGTTTTTTTTTCGGGTCGAAATTTTGAAGTTTGATATCTCAGCTCTGGAAGGGTCTAGATCATCCATTTTTGCACTCAGGACAAAGTCTCACAGCCCTCTATCATAATCCAGAGTTTTGAGAAGATTGGAGAAACTTAATTTTTTCGCCCAAAAATGAAAAAAAAACAAAAGGGGTAACACTGTCGTTTTTTTTTCGCGTCGAAATTTTGAGTTTCGATATCTCAGCTCTGGAAGGGTCTAGAGCCTCCATTTTTGCACTCAGGTCAAAGTCTCACAGCCCTCTATCATAATCCAGAGTTTTGAGAAGATCAGAGAAACTTAATTTTTCGCCCAAAAATGAAAAAAAAACGAAAGGGGTAACACTGTCGTTTTTTTTTTCGGGTCGAAATTTTGAAGTTTGATATCTCAGCTCTGGAAGGGTCTAGATCATCCATTTTTGCACTCAGGTCAAAGTCTCACAGCCCTCTATCATAATCCAGAGTTTTGAGAAGATTGGAGAAACTTAATTTTTCGCCCAAAAATGAAAAAAAAACAAAAGGGGTAACACTGTCGTTTTTTTTTTCGGGTCGAAATTTTGAAGTTTGATATCTCAGCTCTGGAAGGGTCTAGATCATCCATTTTTGCACTCAGGTCAAAGTCTCACAGCCCTCTATCATAATCCAGAGTTTTGAGAAGATTGGAGAAACTTAATTTTTCGCCCAAAAATGAAAAAAAACAAAAGGGGTAACACTGTCGTTTTTTTTTCGGGTCGAAATTTTGAAGTTTGATATCTCAGCTCTGGAAGGGTCTAGATCATCCATTTTTGCACTCATGTCAAAGTCTCACAGCCCTCTATCATAATCCAGAGTTTTGAGAAGATTGGAGAAACTTAATTTTTTGCCCAAAAATGAAAAAAAACGAAAGGGGTAACACTGTCGTTTTTTTTTTCGGGTCGAAATTTTGAAGTTTGATATCTCAGCTCTGGAAGGGTCTAGATCATCCATTTTTGCACTCAGGACAAAGTCTCACAGCCCTTTATCATAATCCAGAGTTTTGAGAAGATTGGAGAAACTTAATTTTTCGCCCAAAAATGAAAAAAAAACAAAAGGGGTAACACTGTCGTTTTTTTTTCGGGTCGAAATTTTGAAGTTTGATATCTCAGCTCTGGAAGGGTCTAGATCATCCATTTTTGCACTCAGGTCAAAGTCTCACAGCCCTCTATCATAATCCAGAGTTTTGAGAAGATTGGAGAAACTTAATTTTTCGCCCAAAAATGAAAAAAAACAAAAGGGGTAACACTGTCGTTTTTTTTTTCGGGTCGAAATTTTGAAGTTTGATATCTCAGCTCTGGAAGGGTCTAGAGCCTCCATTTTTGCACTCAGGTCAAAGTCTCACAGCCCTCTATCATAATCCAGAGTTTTGAGAAGATTGGAGAAACTTAATTTTTCACCCAAAAATGAAAAAAAAACAAAAGGGGTAACACTGTCGTTTTTTTTTCGGGTCGAAATTTTGAGTTTCGATATCTCAGCTCTGGAAGGGTCTAGATCATCCATTTTTGCACTCAGGTCAAAGTCTCACAGCCCTCTATCATAATCCAGAGTTTTGAGAAGATTGGAGAAACTTAATTTTTCGCCCAAAAATGAAAAAAAACAAAAGGGGTAACACTGTCGTTTTTTTTTTCGGGTCAAAATTTTGAGTTTCGATATCTCAGCTCTGGAAGGGTCTAGAGCCTCCATTTTTGCACTCAGGTCAAAGTCTCACAGCCCTCTATCATAATCCAGAGTTTTGAGAAGATTGGAGAAACTTAATTTTTCGCCCAAAAATGAAAAAAAACAAAAGGGGTAACACTGTCGTTTTTTTTTCGGGTCGAAATTTTGAAGTTTGATATCTCAGCTCTGGAAGGGTCTAGATCATCCATTTTTGCACTCAGGTCAAAGTCTCACAGCCCTCTATCATAATCCAGAGTTTTGAGAAGATTGGAGAAACTTAATTTTTCGCCCAAAAATAAAAAAAAACGAAAGGGGGTAACACTGTCGTTTTTTTTTTCGGGTCGAAATTTTGAAGTTTGATATCTCAGCTCTGGAAGGGTCTAGAGCCTCCATTTTTGCACTCAGGTCAAAGTCTCACAGCCCTCTATCATAATCCAGAGTTTTGAGAAGATCAGAGAAACTTAATTTTTCGCCCAAAAATGAAAAAAAACGAAAGGGGTAACACTGTCGTTTTTTTTTCGGGTCGAAATTTTGAAGTTTGATATCTCAGCTCTGGAAGGGTCTAGATCATCCATTTTTGCACTCAGGTCAAAGTCTCACAGCCCTCTATCATAATCCAGAGTTTTGAGAAGATTGGAGAAACTTAATTTTTCGCCCAAAAATGAAAAAAAAACAAAAGGGGTAACACTGTCGTTTTTTTTTCGGGTCGAAATTTTGAAGTTTGATATCTCAGCTCTGGAAGGGTCTAGAGCCTCCATTTTTGCACTCAGGTCAAAGTCTCACAGCCCTCTATCATAATCCAGAGTTTTGAGAAGATTGGAGAAACTTAATTTTTCGCCCAAAAATGAAAAAAAACGAAAGGGGTAACACTGTCATTTTTTTTTTCGGGTCGAAATTTTGAGTTTCGGTATCTCAGCTCTGGAAGGGTCTAGAGCCTCCATTTTTGCACTCAGGTCAAAGTCTCACAGCCCTCTATCATAATCCAGAGTTTTGAGAAGATTGGAGAAACTTAATTTTTCGCCCAAAAATGAAAAAAAACAAAAGGGGTAACACTGTCGTTTTTTTTTCGGGTCGAAATTTTGAAGTTTGATATCTCAGCTCTGGAAGGGTCTAGATCATCCATTTTTGCACTCAGGACAAAGTCTCACAGCCCTCTATCATAATCCAGAGTTTTGAGAAGATTGGAGAAACTTAATTTTTCGCCCAAAAATGAAAAAAAACAAAAGGGGTAACACTGTCGTTTTTTTTTCGGGTCGAAATTTTGAGTTTCGATATCTCAGCTCTGGAAGGGTCTAGAGCCTCAATTTTTGCACTCAGGTCAAAGTCTCACAGCCCTCTATCATAATCCAGAGTTTTGAGAAGATCAGAGAAACTTAATTTTTCGCCCAAAAATGAAAAAAAACGAAAGGGGTAACACTGTCGTTTTTTTTTTCGGGTCGAAATTTTGAAGTTTGATATCTCAGCTCTGGAAGGGTCTAGATCATCCATTTTTGCACTCAGGTCAAAGTCTCACAGCCCTCTATCATAATCCAGAGTTTTGAGAAGATTGGAGAAACTTAATTTTTCGCCCAAAAATGAAAAAAAACAAAAGGGGTAACACTGTCGTTTTTTTTTCGGGTCGAAATTTTGAAGTTTGATATCTCAGCTCTGGAAGGGTCTAGATCATCCATTTTTGCACTCAGGTCAAAGTCTCACAGCCCTCTATCATAATCCAGAGTTTTGAGAAGATTGGAGAAACTTAATTTTTCGCCCAAAAATGAAAAAAAACAAAAGGGGTAACACTGTCGTTTTTTTTCGGGTCGAAATTTTGAAGTTTGATATCTCAGCTCTGGAAGGGTCTAGGTCATCCATTTTTGCACTCAGGTCAAAGTCTCACAGCCCTCTATCATAATCCAGAGTTTTGAGAAGATTGGAGAAACTTAATTTTTCGCCCAAAAATGAAAAAAAACAAAAGGGGTAACACTGTCGTTTTTTTTTTCGGGTCGAAATTTTGAAGTTTGATATCTCAGCTCTGGAAGGGTCTAGATCATCCATTTTTGCACTCAGGTCAAAGTCTCACAGCCCTCTATCATAATCCAGAGTTTTGAGAAGATTGGAGAAACTTAATTTTTCGCCTAAAAATGAAAAAAAAACAAAAGGGGTAACACTGTCGTTTTTTTTTTCGGGTCGAAATTTTGAAGTTTGATATCTCAGCTCTGGAAGGGTCTAGAGCCTCCATTTTTGCACTCAGGTCAAAGTCTCACAGCCCTCTATCATAATCCAGAGTTTTGAGAAGATTGGAGAAACTTAATTTTTCGCCCAAAAATGAAAAAAAACAAAAGGGGTAACACTGTCGTTTTTTTTTCGGGTCGAAATTTTGAGTTTCGATATCTCAGCTGTGGAAGGGTCTAGATCATCCATTTTTGCACTCAGGTCAAAGTCTCACAGCCCTCTATCATAATCCAGAGTTTTGAGAAGATTGGAGAAACTTAATTTTTCGCCCAAAAATGAAAAAAAAACAAAAGGGGTAACACTGTCGTTTTTTTTTCGGGTCGAAATTTTGAAGTTTGATATCTCAGCTCTGGAAGGGTCTAGATCATCCATTTTTGCACTCAGGTCAAAGTCTCACAGCCCTCTATCATAATCCAGAGTTTTGAGAAGATTGGATAAACTTAATTTTTCGCCCAAAAATAAAAAAAAACGAAAGGGGTAACACTGTCGTTTTTTTTTTCGGGTCGAAATTTTGAAGTTTGATATCTCAGCTCTGGAAGGGTCTAGAGCCTCCATTTTTGCACTCAGGTCAAAGTCTCACAGCCCTCTATCATAATCCAGAGTTTTGAGAAGATTGGAGAAACTTAATTTTTCGCCCAAAAATGAAAAAAAACAAAAGGGGTAACACTGTCGTTTTTTTTTCGGGTCGAAATTTTGAGTTTCGATATCTCAGCTGTGGAAGGGTCTAGATCATCCATTTTTGCACTCAGGTCAAAGTCTCACAGCCCTCTATCATAATCCAGAGTTTTGAGAAGATTGGAGAAACTTAATTTTTCGCCCAAAAATGAAAAAAAAACAAAAGGGGTAACACTGTCGTTTTTTTTTCGGGTCGAAATTTTGAAGTTTGATATCTCAGCTCTGGAAGGGTCTAGATCATCCATTTTTGCACTCAGGTCAAAGTCTCACAGCCCTCTATCATAATCCAGAGTTTTGAGAAGATTGGATAAACTTAATTTTTCGCCCAAAAATAAAAAAAAACGAAAGGGGTAACACTGTCGTTTTTTTTTTCGGGTCGAAATTTTGAAGTTTGATATCTCAGCTCTGGAAGGGTCTAGAGCCTCCATTTTTGCACTCAGGTCAAAGTCTCACAGCCCTCTATCATAATCCAGAGTTTTGAGAAGATCAGAGAAACTTAATTTTTCGCCCAAAAATGAAAAAAAAACGAAAGGGGTAACACTGTCGTTTTTTTTTCGGGTCGAAATTTTGAAGTTTGATATCTCAGCTCTGGAAGGGTCTAGATCATCCATTTTTGCACTCAGGTCAAAGTCTCACAGCCCTCTATCATAATCCAGAGTTTTGAGAAGATTGGAGAAACTTAATTTTTCGCCCAAAAATGAAAAAAAACAAAAGGGGTAACACTGTCGTTTTTTTTTCGGGTCGAAATTTTGAAGTTTGATATCTCAGCTCTGGAAGGGTCTAGATCATCCATTTTTGCACTCATGTCAAAGCCTCACAGCCCTCTATCATAATCCAGAGTTTTGAGAAGATTGGAGAAACTTAATTTTTCACCCAAAAATGAAAAAAAACAAAAGGGGTAACACTGTGGTTTTTTTTTCGGGTCGAAATTTTGAAGTTTGATATCTCAGCTCTGGAAGGGTCTAGATCATCCATTTTTGCACTCATGTCAAAGTCTCACAGCCCTCTATCATAATCCAGAGTTTTGAGAAGATTGGAGAAACTTAATTTTTCGCCCAAAAATGAAAAAAAACAAAAGGGGTAACACTGTCGTTTTTTTTTTCGGGTCGAAATTTTGAAGTTTGATATCTCAGCTCTGGAAGGGTCTAGATCATCCATTTTTGCACTCATGTCAAAGTCTCACAGCCCTCTATCATAATCCAGAGTTTTGAGAAGATTGGAGAAACTTAATTTTTCGCCCAAAAATGAAAAAAAACAAAAGGGGTAACACTGTCGTTTTTTTTTCGGGTCGAAATTTTGAAGTTTGATATCTCAGCTCTGGAAGGGTCTAGAGCCTCCATTTTTGCACTCAGGTCAAAGTCTCACAGCCCTCTATCATAATCCAGAGTTTTGAGAAGATTGGAGAAACTTAATTTTTCGCCCAAAAATGAAAAAAAACGAAAGGGGTAACACTGTCATTTTTTTTTTTCGGGTCGAAATTTTGAGTTTCGGTATCTCAGCTCTGGAAGGGTCTAGAGCCTCCATTTTTGCACTCAGGTCAAAGTCTCACAGCCCTCTATCATAATCCAGAGTTTTGAGAAGATCAGAGAAACTTAATTTTTCGCCCAAAAATGAAAAAAAACGAAAGGGGTAACACTGTCGTTTTTTTTTCGGGTCGAAATTTTGAGTTTCGATATCTCAGCTCTGGAAGGGTCTAGAGCCTCCATTTTTGCACTCAGGTCAAAGTCTCACAGCCCTCTATCATAATCCAGAGTTTTGAGAAGATCAGAGAAACTTAATTTTTCGCCCAAAAATGAAAAAAAACGAAAGGGGTAACACTGTCGTTTTTTTTTCGGGTCGAAATTTTGAAGTTTGATATCTCAGCTCTGGAAGGGTCTAGATCATCCATTTTTGCACTCAGGTCAAAGTCTCACAGCCCTCTATCATAATCCAGAGTTTTGAGAAGATTGGAGAAACTTAATTTTTCGCCCAAAAATGAAAAAAAAACAAAAGGGGTAACACTGTCATTTTTTTTTCGGGTCGAAATTTTGAAGTTTGACATCTCAGCTCTGGAAGGGTCTAGATCATCCATTTTTGCACTCATGTCAAAGTCTCACAGCCCTCTATCATAATCCAGAGTTTTGAGAAGATTGGAGAAACTTAATTTTTTACCCAAAAATGAAAAAAAACAAAAGGGGTAACACTGTCGTTTTTTTTTTCGGGTCGAAATTTTGAAGTTTGATATCTCAGCTCTGGAAGGGTCTAGATCATCCATTTTTGCACTCATGTCAAAGTCTCACAGCCCTCTATCATAATCCAGAGTTTTGAGAAGATTGGAGAAACTTAATTTTTCGCCCAAAAATGAAAAAAAACAAAAGGGGTAACACTGTCGTTTTTTTTTCGGGTCGAAATTTTGAAGTTTGATATCTCAGCTCTGGAAGGGTCTAGATCATCCATTTTTGCACTCATGTCAAAGTCTCACAGCCCTCTATCATAATCCAGAGTTTTGAGAAGATTGGAGAAACTTAATTTTTCGCCCAAAAATGAAAAAAAACAAAAGGGGTAACACTGTCGTTTTTTTTTTGGGTCGAAATTTTGAAGTTTGATATCTCAGCTCTGGAAGGGTCTAGAGCCTCCATTTTTGCACTCAGGTCAAAGTCTCACAGCCCTCTATCATAATCCAGAGTTTTGAGAAGATTGGAGAAACTTAATTTTTCGCCCAAAAATGAAAAAAAACGAAAGGGGTAACACTGTCATTTTTTTTTTCGGGTCGAAATTTTGAGTTTCGGTATCTCAGCTCTGGAAGGGTCTAGAGCCTCCATTTTTGCACTCAGGTCAAAGTCTCACAGCCCTCTATCATAATCCAGAGTTTTGAGAAGATCAGAGAAACTTAATTTTTCGCCCAAAAATGAAAAAAAACGAAAGGGGTAACACTGTCGTTTTTTTTTCGGGTCGAAATTTTGAGTTTCGATATCTCAGCTCTGGAAGGGTCTAGAGCCTCCATTTTTGCACTCAGGTCAAAGTCTCACAGCCCTCTATCATAATCCAGAGTTTTGAGAAGATTGGAGAAACTTAATTTTTCGCCCAAAAATGAAAAAAAAAACAAAAGGGGTAACACTGTCGTTTTTTTTTCGGGTCGAAATTTTGAAGTTTGAAATCTCAGCTCTGGAAGGGTCTAGATCATCCATTTTTGCACTCAGGTCAAAGTCTCAAAGCCCTCTATCATAATCCAGAGTTTTGAGAAGATTGGAGAAACTTAATTTTTCGCCCAAAAATGAAAAAAAAAACAAAAGGGGTAACACTGTCGTTTTTTTTTCGGGTCGAAATTTTGAAGTTTGATATCTCAGCTCTGGAAGGGTCTAGATCATCCATTTTTGCACTCATGTCAAAGTCTCACAGCCCTCTATCATAATCCAGAGTTTTGAGAAGATTGGAGAAACTTAATTTTTCGCCCAAAAATGAAAAAAAACAAAAGGGGTAACACTGTCGTTTTTTTTTTGGGTCGAAATTTTGAAGTTTGATATCTCAGCTCTGGAAGGGTCTAGAGCCTCCATTTTTGCACTCAGGTCAAAGTCTCACAGCCCTCTATCATAATCCAGAGTTTTGAGAAGATTGGAGAAACTTAATTTTTCGCCCAAAAATGAAAAAAAACGAAAGGGGTAACACTGTCATTTTTTTTTTCGGGTCGAAATTTTGAGTTTCGGTATCTCAGCTCTGGAAGGGTCTAGAGCCTCCATTTTTGCACTCAGGTCAAAGTCTCACAGCCCTCTATCATAATCCAGAGTTTTGAGAAGATCAGAGAAACTTAATTTTTCGCCCAAAAATGAAAAAAAACGAAAGGGGTAACACTGTCGTTTTTTTTTCGGGTCGAAATTTTGAGTTTCGATATCTCAGCTCTGGAAGGGTCTAGAGCCTCCATTTTTGCACTCAGGTCAAAGTCTCACAGCCCTCTATCATAATCCAGAGTTTTGAGAAGATTGGAGAAACTTAATTTTTCGCCCAAAAATGAAAAAAAAAACAAAAGGGGTAACACTGTCGTTTTTTTTTCGGGTCGAAATTTTGAAGTTTGAAATCTCAGCTCTGGAAGGGTCTAGATCATCCATTTTTGCACTCAGGTCAAAGTCTCAAAGCCCTCTATCATAATCCAGAGTTTTGAGAAGATTGGAGAAACTTAATTTTTCGCCCAAAAATGAAAAAAAAAACAAAAGGGGTAACACTGTCGTTTTTTTTTCGGGTCGAAATTTTGAAGTTTGATATCTCAGCTCTGGAAGGGTCTAGATCATCCATTTTTGCACTCATGTCAAAGTCTCACAGCCCTCTATCATAATCCAGAGTTTTGAGAAGATTGGAGAAACTTAATTTTTCGCCCAAAAATGAAAAAAAACAAAAGGGGTAACACTGTCGTTTTTTTTTCGGGTCGAAATTTTGAAGTTTGATATCTCAGCTCTGGAAGGGTCTAGAGCCTCCATTTTTGCACTCAGGTCAAAGTCTCACAGCCCTCTATCATAATCCAGAGTTTTGAGAAGATTGGAGAAACTTAATTTTTCACCCAAAAATGAAAAAAAAACAAAAGGGGTAACACTGTCGTTTTTTTTTCGGGTCGAAATTTTGAGTTTCGATATCTCAGCTCTGGAAGGGTCTAGATCATCCATTTTTGCACTCAGGTCAAAGTCTCACAGCCCTCTATCATAATCCAGAGTTTTGAGAAGATTGGAGAAACTTAATTTTTCGCCTAAAAATGAAAAAAAAACAAAAGGGGGTAACACTGTCGTTTTTTTTTTCGGGTCGAAATTTTGAAGTTTGATATCTCAGCTCTGGAAGGGTCTAGAGCCTCCATTTTTGCACTCAGGTCAAAGTCTCACAGCCCTCTATCATAATCCAGAGTTTTGAGAAGATTGGAGAAACTTAATTTTTCACCCAAAAATGAAAAAAAAAACAAAAGGGGTAACACTGTCGTTTTTTTTTTTCGGGTCGAAATTTTGAGTTTCGATATCTCAGCTCTGGAAGGGTCTAGATCATCCATTTTTGCACTCAGGTCAAAGTCTCACAGCCCTCTATCATAATCCAGAGTTTTGAGAAGATTGGAGAAACTTAATTTTTCGCCCAAAAATGAAAAAAAACAAAAGGGGTAACACTGTCGTTTTTTTTTCGGGTCGAAATTTTGAGTTTCGATATCTCAGCTGTGGAAGGGTCTAGATCATCCATTTTTGCACTCAGGTCAAAGTCTCACAGCCCTCTATCATAATCCAGAGTTTTGAGAAGTTTGGAGAAACTTAATTTTTCGCCCAAAAATGAAAAAAAAAACAAAAGGGGTAACACTGTCGTTTTTTTTTTCGGGTCGAAATTTTGAAGTTTGATATCTCAGCTCTGGAAGGGTCTAGAGCCTCCATTTTTGCACTCAGGTCAAAGTCTCACAGCCCTCTATCATAATCCAGAGTTTTGAGAAGATTGGAGAAACTTAATTTTTCACCCAAAAATGAAAAAAAAAAACAAAAGGGGTAACACTGTCGTTTTTTTTTCGGGTCGAAATTTTGAAGTTTGATATCTCAGCTCTGGAAGGGTCTAGAGCCTCCATTTTTGCACTCAGGTCAAAGTCTCACAGCCCTCTATCATAATCCAGAGTTTTGAGAAGATTGGAGAAACTTAATTTTTCACCCAAAAATGAAAAAAAAACAAAAGGGGTAACACTGTCGTTTTTTTTTCGGGTCGAAATTTTGAGTTTCGATATCTCAGCTCTGGAAGGGTCTAGATCATCCATTTTTGCACTCAGGTCAAAGTCTCACAACCCTCTATCATAATCCAGAGTTTTGAGAAGATTGGAGAAACTTAATTTTTCGCCCAAAAATGAAAAAAAACAAAAGGGGTAACACTGTCGTTTTTTTTTCGGGTCGAAATTTTGAGTTTCGATATCTCAGCTCTGGAAGGGTCTAGAGCCTCCATTTTTGCACTCAGGTCAAAGTCTCACAGCCCTCTATCATAATCCAGAGTTTTGAGAAGATCAGAGAAACTTAATTTTTCGCCCAAAAATGAAAAAAAACGAAAGGGGTAACACTGTCGTTTTTTTTTTCGGGTCGAAATTTTGAGTTTCGATATCTCAGCTCTGGAAGGGTCTAGAGCCTCCATTTTTGCACTCAGGTCAAAGTCTCACAGCCCTCTATCATAATCCAGAGTTTTGAGAAGATTGGAGAAACTTAATTTTTCGCCCAAAAATGAAAAAAAAAACAAAAGGGGTAACACTGTCGTTTTTTTTTCGGGTCGAAATTTTGAAGTTTGAAATCTCAGCTCTGGAAGGGTCTAGATCATCCATTTTTGCACTCAGGTCAAAGTCTCAAAGCCCTCTATCATAATCCAGAGTTTTGAGAAGATTGGAGAAACTTAATTTTTCGCCCAAAAATGAAAAAAAAAACAAAAGGGGTAACACTGTCGTTTTTTTTTCGGGTCGAAATTTTGAAGTTTGATATCTCAGCTCTGGAAGGGTCTAGATCATCCATTTTTGCACTCATGTCAAAGTCTCACAGCCCTCTATCATAATCCAGAGTTTTGAGAAGATTGGAGAAACTTAATTTTTCGCCCAAAAATGAAAAAAAACAAAAGGGGTAACACTGTCGTTTTTTTTTCGGGTCGAAATTTTGAAGTTTGATATCTCAGCTCTGGAAGGGTCTAGAGCCTCCATTTTTGCACTCAGGTCAAAGTCTCACAGCCCTCTATCATAATCCAGAGTTTTGAGAAGATTGGAGAAACTTAATTTTTCACCCAAAAATGAAAAAAAAACAAAAGGGGTAACACTGTCGTTTTTTTTTCGGGTCGAAATTTTGAGTTTCGATATCTCAGCTCTGGAAGGGTCTAGATCATCCATTTTTGCACTCAGGTCAAAGTCTCACAGCCCTCTATCATAATCCAGAGTTTTGAGAAGATTGGAGAAACTTAATTTTTCGCCTAAAAATGAAAAAAAAACAAAAGGGGGTAACACTGTCGTTTTTTTTTTCGGGTCGAAATTTTGAAGTTTGATATCTCAGCTCTGGAAGGGTCTAGAGCCTCCATTTTTGCACTCAGGTCAAAGTCTCACAGCCCTCTATCATAATCCAGAGTTTTGAGAAGATTGGAGAAACTTAATTTTTCACCCAAAAATGAAAAAAAAAACAAAAGGGGTAACACTGTCGTTTTTTTTTTTCGGGTCGAAATTTTGAGTTTCGATATCTCAGCTCTGGAAGGGTCTAGATCATCCATTTTTGCACTCAGGTCAAAGTCTCACAGCCCTCTATCATAATCCAGAGTTTTGAGAAGATTGGAGAAACTTAATTTTTCGCCCAAAAATGAAAAAAAACAAAAGGGGTAACACTGTCGTTTTTTTTTCGGGTCGAAATTTTGAGTTTCGATATCTCAGCTGTGGAAGGGTCTAGATCATCCATTTTTGCACTCAGGTCAAAGTCTCACAGCCCTCTATCATAATCCAGAGTTTTGAGAAGTTTGGAGAAACTTAATTTTTCGCCCAAAAATGAAAAAAAAAACAAAAGGGGTAACACTGTCGTTTTTTTTTTCGGGTCGAAATTTTGAAGTTTGATATCTCAGCTCTGGAAGGGTCTAGAGCCTCCATTTTTGCACTCAGGTCAAAGTCTCACAGCCCTCTATCATAATCCAGAGTTTTGAGAAGATTGGAGAAACTTAATTTTTCACCCAAAAATGAAAAAAAAAAACAAAAGGGGTAACACTGTCGTTTTTTTTTCGGGTCGAAATTTTGAAGTTTGATATCTCAGCTCTGGAAGGGTCTAGAGCCTCCATTTTTGCACTCAGGTCAAAGTCTCACAGCCCTCTATCATAATCCAGAGTTTTGAGAAGATTGGAGAAACTTAATTTTTCACCCAAAAATGAAAAAAAAACAAAAGGGGTAACACTGTCGTTTTTTTTTCGGGTCGAAATTTTGAGTTTCGATATCTCAGCTCTGGAAGGGTCTAGATCATCCATTTTTGCACTCAGGTCAAAGTCTCACAACCCTCTATCATAATCCAGAGTTTTGAGAAGATTGGAGAAACTTAATTTTTCGCCCAAAAATGAAAAAAAACAAAAGGGGTAACACTGTCGTTTTTTTTTCGGGTCGAAATTTTGAGTTTCGATATCTCAGCTCTGGAAGGGTCTAGAGCCTCCATTTTTGCACTCAGGTCAAAGTCTCACAGCCCTCTATCATAATCCAGAGTTTTGAGAAGATCAGAGAAACTTAATTTTTCGCCCAAAAATGAAAAAAAACGAAAGGGGTAACACTGTCGTTTTTTTTTTCGGGTCGAAATTTTGAGTTTCGATATCTCAGCTCTGGAAGGGTCTAGAGCCTCCATTTTTGCACTCAGGTCAAAGTCTCACAGCCCTCTATCATAATCCAGAGTTTTGAGAAGATTGGAGAAACTTAATTTTTCGCCCAAAAATGAAAAAAAACAAAAGGGGTAACACTGTCGTTTTTTTTTCGGGTCGAAATTTTGAAGTTTGATATCTCAGCTCTGGAAGGGTCTAGATCATCCATTTTTGCACTCAGGTCAAAGTCTCACAGCCCTCTATCATAATCCAGAGTTTTGAGAAGATTGGAGAAACTTAATTTTTCGCCCAAAAATGAAAAAAAACAAAAGGGGTAACACTGTCGTTTTTTTTTCGGGTCGAAATTTTGAAGTTTGATATCTCAGCTCTGGAAGGGTCTAGATCATCCATTTTTGCACTCATGTCAAAGTCTCACAGCCCTCTATCATAATCCAGAGTTTTGAGAAGATTGGAGAAACTTAATTTTTCACCCAAAAATGAAAAAAAACAAAAGGGGTAACACTGTCGTTTTTTTTTTTCGGGTCGAAATTTTGAAGTTTGATATCTCAGCTCTGGAAGGGTCTAGATCATCCATTTTTGCACTCATGTCAAAGTCTCACAGCCCTCTATCATAATCCAGAGTTTTGAGAAGATTGGAGAAACTTAATTTTTCGCCCAAAAATGAAAAAAAACAAAAGGGGTAACACTGTCATTTTTTTTTCGGGTCGAAATTTTGAAGTTTGATATCTCAGCTCTGGAAGGGTCTAGATCATCCATTTTTGCACTCAGGTCAAAGTCTCACAGCCCTCTATCATAATCCAGAGTTTTGAAAAGATTGGAGAAACTTAATTTTTCGCCCAAAAATGAAAAAAAACAAAAGGGGTAACACTGTCGTTTTTTTTTCGGGTCGAAATTTTGAAGTTTGATATCTCAGCTCTGGAAGGGTCTAGATCATCCATTTTTGCACTCATGTCAAAGTCTCACAGCCCTCTATCATAATCCAGAGTTTTGAGAAGATTGGAGAAACTTAATTTTTCACCCAAAAATGAAAAAAAACAAAAGGGGTAACACTGTCGTTTTTTTTTTCGGGTCGAAATTTTGAAGTTTGATATCTCAGCTCTGGAAGGGTCTAGATCATCCATTTTTGCACTCATGTCAAAGTCTCACAGCCCTCTATCATAATCCAGAGTTTTGAGAAGATTGGAGAAATTTAATTTTTCGCCCAAAAATGAAAAAAAACAAAAGGGGTAACACTGTCGTTTTTTTTTCGGGTCGAAATTTTGAAGTTTGATATCTCAGCTCTGGAAGGGTCTAGAGCCTCCATTTTTGCACTCAGGTCAAAGTCTCACAGCCCTCTATCATAATCCAGAGTTTTGAGAAGATTGGAGAAACTTAATTTTTCACCCAAAAATGAAAAAAAACAAAAGGGGTAACACTGTCGTTTTTTTTTCGGGTCGAAATTTTGAGTTTCGATATCTCAGCTCTGGAAGGGTCTAGATCATCCATTTTTGCACTCAGGTCAAAGTCTCACAGCCCTCTATCATAATCCAGAGTTTTGAGAAGATTGGAGAAACTTAATTTTTCGCCTAAAAATGAAAAAAAAACAAAAGGGGGTAACACTGTCGTTTTTTTTTTCGGGTCGAAATTTTGAAGTTTGATATCTCAGCTCTGGAAGGGTCTAGAGCCTCCATTTTTGCACTCAGGTCAAAGTCTCACAGCCCTCTATCATAATCCAGAGTTTTGAGAAGATTGGAGAAACTTAATTTTTCACCCAAAAATGAAAAAAAAAACAAAAGGGGTAACACTGTCGTTTTTTTTTTTCGGGTCGAAATTTTGAGTTTCGATATCTCAGCTCTGGAAGGGTCTAGATCATCCATTTTTGCACTCAGGTCAAAGTCTCACAGCCCTCTATCATAATCCAGAGTTTTGAGAAGATTGGAGAAACTTAATTTTTCGCCCAAAAATGAAAAAAAACAAAAGGGGTAACACTGTCGTTTTTTTTTCGGGTCGAAATTTTGAGTTTCGATATCTCAGCTGTGGAAGGGTCTAGATCATCCATTTTTGCACTCAGGTCAAAGTCTCACAGCCCTCTATCATAATCCAGAGTTTTGAGAAGTTTGGAGAAACTTAATTTTTCGCCCAAAAATGAAAAAAAAAACAAAAGGGGTAACACTGTCGTTTTTTTTTTCGGGTCGAAATTTTGAAGTTTGATATCTCAGCTCTGGAAGGGTCTAGAGCCTCCATTTTTGCACTCAGGTCAAAGTCTCACAGCCCTCTATCATAATCCAGAGTTTTGAGAAGATTGGAGAAACTTAATTTTTCACCCAAAAATGAAAAAAAAAAACAAAAGGGGTAACACTGTCGTTTTTTTTTCGGGTCGAAATTTTGAAGTTTGATATCTCAGCTCTGGAAGGGTCTAGAGCCTCCATTTTTGCACTCAGGTCAAAGTCTCACAGCCCTCTATCATAATCCAGAGTTTTGAGAAGATTGGAGAAACTTAATTTTTCACCCAAAAATGAAAAAAAAACAAAAGGGGTAACACTGTCGTTTTTTTTTCGGGTCGAAATTTTGAGTTTCGATATCTCAGCTCTGGAAGGGTCTAGATCATCCATTTTTGCACTCAGGTCAAAGTCTCACAACCCTCTATCATAATCCAGAGTTTTGAGAAGATTGGAGAAACTTAATTTTTCGCCCAAAAATGAAAAAAAACAAAAGGGGTAACACTGTCGTTTTTTTTTCGGGTCGAAATTTTGAGTTTCGATATCTCAGCTCTGGAAGGGTCTAGAGCCTCCATTTTTGCACTCAGGTCAAAGTCTCACAGCCCTCTATCATAATCCAGAGTTTTGAGAAGATCAGAGAAACTTAATTTTTCGCCCAAAAATGAAAAAAAACGAAAGGGGTAACACTGTCGTTTTTTTTTTCGGGTCGAAATTTTGAGTTTCGATATCTCAGCTCTGGAAGGGTCTAGAGCCTCCATTTTTGCACTCAGGTCAAAGTCTCACAGCCCTCTATCATAATCCAGAGTTTTGAGAAGATTGGAGAAACTTAATTTTTCGCCCAAAAATGAAAAAAAACAAAAGGGGTAACACTGTCGTTTTTTTTTCGGGTCGAAATTTTGAAGTTTGATATCTCAGCTCTGGAAGGGTCTAGATCATCCATTTTTGCACTCAGGTCAAAGTCTCACAGCCCTCTATCATAATCCAGAGTTTTGAGAAGATTGGAGAAACTTAATTTTTCGCCCAAAAATGAAAAAAAACAAAAGGGGTAACACTGTCGTTTTTTTTTCGGGTCGAAATTTTGAAGTTTGATATCTCAGCTCTGGAAGGGTCTAGATCATCCATTTTTGCACTCATGTCAAAGTCTCACAGCCCTCTATCATAATCCAGAGTTTTGAGAAGATTGGAGAAACTTAATTTTTCACCCAAAAATGAAAAAAAACAAAAGGGGTAACACTGTCGTTTTTTTTTTTCGGGTCGAAATTTTGAAGTTTGATATCTCAGCTCTGGAAGGGTCTAGATCATCCATTTTTGCACTCATGTCAAAGTCTCACAGCCCTCTATCATAATCCAGAGTTTTGAGAAGATTGGAGAAACTTAATTTTTCGCCCAAAAATGAAAAAAAACAAAAGGGGTAACACTGTCATTTTTTTTTCGGGTCGAAATTTTGAAGTTTGATATCTCAGCTCTGGAAGGGTCTAGATCATCCATTTTTGCACTCAGGTCAAAGTCTCACAGCCCTCTATCATAATCCAGAGTTTTGAAAAGATTGGAGAAACTTAATTTTTCGCCCAAAAATGAAAAAAAACAAAAGGGGTAACACTGTCGTTTTTTTTTCGGGTCGAAATTTTGAAGTTTGATATCTCAGCTCTGGAAGGGTCTAGATCATCCATTTTTGCACTCATGTCAAAGTCTCACAGCCCTCTATCATAATCCAGAGTTTTGAGAAGATTGGAGAAACTTAATTTTTCACCCAAAAATGAAAAAAAACAAAAGGGGTAACACTGTCGTTTTTTTTTTCGGGTCGAAATTTTGAAGTTTGATATCTCAGCTCTGGAAGGGTCTAGATCATCCATTTTTGCACTCATGTCAAAGTCTCACAGCCCTCTATCATAATCCAGAGTTTTGAGAAGATTGGAGAAATTTAATTTTTCGCCCAAAAATGAAAAAAAACAAAAGGGGTAACACTGTCGTTTTTTTTTCGGGTCGAAATTTTGAAGTTTGATATCTCAGCTCTGGAAGGGTCTAGAGCCTCCATTTTTGCACTCAGGTCAAAGTCTCACAGCCCTCTATCATAATCCAGAGTTTTGAGAAGATTGGAGAAACTTAATTTTTCACCCAAAAATGAAAAAAAACAAAAGGGGTAACACTGTCGTTTTTTTTTCGGGTCGAAATTTTGAGTTTCGATATCTCAGCTCTGGAAGGGTCTAGATCATCCATTTTTGCACTCAGGTCAAAGTCTCACAGCCCTCTATCATAATCCAGAGTTTTGAGAAGATTGGAGAAACTTAATTTTTCGCCCAAAAATGAAAAAAAACAAAAGGGGTAACACTGTCGTTTTTTTTTCGGGTCGAAATTTTGAGTTTCGATATCTCAGCTCTGGAAGGGTCTAGAGCCTCCATTTTTGCACTCAGGTCAAAGTCTCACAGCCCTCTATCATAATCCAGAGTTTTGAGAAGATCAGAGAAACTTAATTTTTCGCCCAAAAATGAAAAAAAACGAAAGGGGTAACACTGTCGTTTTTTTTTCGGGTCGAAATTTTGAAGTTTGATATCTCAGCTCTGGAAGGGTCTAGATCATCCATTTTTGCACTCAGGTCAAAGTCTCACAGCCCTCTATCATAATCCAGAGTTTTGAGAAGATTGGAGAAACTTAATTTTTCGCCCAAAAATGAAAAAAAACAAAAGGGGTAACACTGTCGTTTTTTTTTCGGGTCGAAATTTTGAAGTTTGATATCTCAGCTCTGGAAGGGTCTAGATCATCCATTTTTGCACTCAGGTCAAAGTCTCACAGCCCTCTATCATAATCCAGAGTTTTGAGAAGATTGGAGAAACTTAATTTTTCGCCCAAAAATGAAAAAAAACGAAAGGGGTAACACTGTCGTTTTTTTTTCGGGTCGAAATTTTGAAGTTTGATATCTCAGCTCTGGAAGGGTCTAGATCATCCATTTTTGCACTCAGGACAAAGTCTCACAGCCCTCTATCATAATCCAGAGTTTTGAGAAGATTGGAGAAACTTAATTTTTCGCCCAAAAATGAAAAAAAACAAAAGGGGTAACACTGTCGTTTTTTTTTTCGGGTCGAAATTTTGAGTTTCGATATCTCAGCTCTGGAAGGGTCTAGAGCCTCCATTTTTGCACTCAGGACAAAGTCTCACAGCCCTCTATCATAATCCAGAGTTTTGAGAAGATTGGAGAAACTTAATTTTTCGCCCAAAAATGAAAAAAAAAGAAAGGGGTAACACTGTCATTTTTTTTTTCGGGTCGAAATTTTGAGTTTCGGTATCTCAGCTCTGGAAGGGTCTAGAGCCTCCATTTTTGCACTCAGGTCAAAGTCTCACAGCCCTCTATCATAATCCAGAGTTTTGAGAAGATCAGAGAAACTTAATTTTTCGCCCAAAAATGAAAAAAAAACGAAAGGGGTAACACTGTCGTTTTTTTTTTCGGGTCGAAATTTTGAGTTTCGATATCTCAGCTCTGGAAGGGTCTAGAGCCTCCATTTTTGCACTCAGGTCAAAGTCTCACAGCCCTCTATCATAATCCAGAGTTTTGAGAAGATTGGAGAAACTTAATTTTTCGCCCAAAAATGAAAAAAAACGAAAGGGGTAACACTGTCGTTTTTTTTTCGGGTCGAAATTTTGAAGTTTGATATCTCAGCTCTGGAAGGGTCTAGATCATCCATTTTTGCACTCAGGTCAAAGTCTCACAGCCCTCTATCATAATCCAGAGTTTTGAGAAGATTGGAGAAACTTAATTTTTCGCCCAAAAATGAAAAAAAACAAAAGGGGTAACACTGTCGTTTTTTTTTTCGGGTCGAAATTTTGAAGTTTGATATCTCAGCTCTGGAAGGGTCTAGATCATCCATTTTTGCACTCATGTCAAAGTCTCACAGCCCTCTATCATAATCCAGAGTTTTGAGAAGATTGGAGAAACTTAATTTTTCGCCCAAAAATGAAAAAAAAACGAAAGGGGTAACACTGTCATTTTTTTTTTCGGGTCGAAATTTTGAGTTTCGGTATCTCAGCTCTGGAAGGGTCTAGAGCCTCCATTTTTGCACTCAGGTCAAAGTCTCACAGCCCTCTATCATAATCCAGAGTTTTGAGAAGATTGGAGAAACTTAATTTTTCGCCCAAAAATGAAAAAAAACAAAAGGGGTAACACTGTCGTTTTTTTTTCGGGTCGAAATTTTGAGTTTCGATATCTCAGCTCTGGAAGGGTCTAGAGCCTCCATTTTTGCACTCAGGTCAAAGTCTCACAGCCCTCTATCATAATCCAGAGTTTTGAGAAGATCAGAGAAACTTAATTTTTCGCCCAAAAATGAAAAAAAACGAAAGGGGTAACACTGTCGTTTTTTTTTCGGGTCGAAATTTTGAAGTTTGATATCTCAGCTCTGGAAGGGTCTAGATCATCCATTTTTGCACTCAGGTCAAAGTCTCACAGCCCTCTATCATAATCCAGAGTTTTGAGAAGATTGGAGAAACTTAATTTTTCGCCCAAAAATGAAAAAAAACAAAAGGGGTAACACTGTCGTTTTTTTTTCGGGTCGAAATTTTGAAGTTTGATATCTCAGCTCTGGAAGGGTCTAGATCATCCATTTTTGCACTCAGGTCAAAGTCTCACAGCCCTCTATCATAATCCAGAGTTTTGAGAAGATTGGAGAAACTTAATTTTTCGCCCAAAAATGAAAAAAAACGAAAGGGGTAACACTGTCGTTTTTTTTTCGGGTCGAAATTTTGAAGTTTGATATCTCAGCTCTGGAAGGGTCTAGATCATCCATTTTTGCACTCAGGACAAAGTCTCACAGCCCTCTATCATAATCCAGAGTTTTGAGAAGATTGGAGAAACTTAATTTTTCGCCCAAAAATGAAAAAAAACAAAAGGGGTAACACTGTCGTTTTTTTTTTCGGGTCGAAATTTTGAGTTTCGATATCTCAGCTCTGGAAGGGTCTAGAGCCTCCATTTTTGCACTCAGGACAAAGTCTCACAGCCCTCTATCATAATCCAGAGTTTTGAGAAGATTGGAGAAACTTAATTTTTCGCCCAAAAATGAAAAAAAAAGAAAGGGGTAACACTGTCATTTTTTTTTTCGGGTCGAAATTTTGAGTTTCGGTATCTCAGCTCTGGAAGGGTCTAGAGCCTCCATTTTTGCACTCAGGTCAAAGTTTCACAGCCCTCTATCATAATCCAGAGTTTTGAGAAGATCAGAGAAACTTAATTTTTCGCCCAAAAATGAAAAAAAACGAAAGGGGTAACACTGTCGTTTTTTTTTTCGGGTCGAAATTTTGAGTTTCGATATCTCAGCTCTGGAAGGGTCTAGAGCCTCCATTTTTGCACTCAGGTCAAAGTCTCACAGCCCTCTATCATAATCCAGAGTTTTGAGAAGATTGGAGAAACTTAATTTTTCGCCCAAAAATGAAAAAAAACGAAAGGGGTAACACTGTCGTTTTTTTTTCGGGTCGAAATTTTGAAGTTTGATATCTCAGCTCTGGAAGGGTCTAGATCATCCATTTTTGCACTCAGGTCAAAGTCTCACAGCCCTCTATCATAATCCAGAGTTTTGAGAAGATTGGAGAAACTTAATTTTTCGCCCAAAAATGAAAAAAAACAAAAGGGGTAACACTGTCGTTTTTTTTTTCGGGTCGAAATTTTGAAGTTTGATATCTCAGCTCTGGAAGGGTCTAGATCATCCATTTTTGCACTCATGTCAAAGTCTCACAGCCCTCTATCATAATCCAGAGTTTTGAGAAGATTGGAGAAACTTAATTTTTCGCCCAAAAATGAAAAAAAAACGAAAGGGGTAACACTGTCATTTTTTTTTTCGGGTCGAAATTTTGAGTTTCGGTATCTCAGCTCTGGAAGGGTCTAGAGCCTCCATTTTTGCACTCAGGTCAAAGTCTCACAGCCCTCTATCATAATCCAGAGTTTTGAGAAGATCAGAGAAACTTAATTTTTCGCCCAAAAATGAAAAAAAACGAAAGGGGTAACACTGTCGTTTTTTTTTCGGGTCGAAATTTTGAGTTTCGATATCTCAGCTCTGGAAGGGTCTAGAGCCTCCATTTTTGCACTCAGGTCAAAGTCTCACAGCCCTCTATCATAATCCAGAGTTTTGAGAAGATTGGAGAAACTTAATTTTTCGCCCAAAAATGAAAAAAAAAACAAAAGGGGTAACACTGTCGTTTTTTTTTCGGGTCGAAATTTTGAGTTTCGATATCTCAGCTCTGGAAGGGTCTAGATCATCCATTTTTGCACTCAGGTCAAAGTCTCACAGCCCTCTATCATAATCCAAAGTTTTGAGAAGATTGGAGAAACTTAATCTTTCGCCCAAAAATGAAAAAAAACGAAAGGGGTAACACTGTCGTTTTTTTTTCGGGTCGAAATTTTGAAGTTTGATATCTCAGCTCTGGAAGGGTCTAGATCATCCATTTTTGCACTCAGGACAAAGTCTCACAGCCCTCTATCATAATCAAGAGTTTTGAGAAGATTGGAGAAACTTAATTTTTCGCCAAAAAACAAAAAAAAACAAAAGGGGTAACACTGTCGTTTTTTTTTCGGGTCGAAATTTTGAGTTTCGATATCTCAGCTCTGGAAGGATCTAGAGCCTCCATTTTTGCACTCAGGTCAAAGTCTCACAGCCCTCTATCATAATCCAGAGTTTTGAGAAGATCAGAGAAACTTAATTTTTCGCCCAAAAATGAAAAAAAAACGAAAGGGGTAACACTGTCGTTTTTTTTTCGGGTCGAAATTTTGAAGTTTGATATCTCAGCTCTGGAAGGGTCTAGATCATCCATTTTTGCACTCAGGTTAAAGTCTCACAGCCCTCTATCATAATCCAGAGTTTTGAGAAGATTGGAGAAACTTAATTTTTCGCCCAAAAATGAAAAAAAAACAAAAGGGGTAACACTGTCGTTTTTTTTTCGGGTCGAAATTTTGAAGTTTGATATCTCAGCTCTGGAAGGGTCTAGATCATCCATTTTTGCACTCAGGTCAAAGTCTCACAGCCCTCTATCATAATCCAGAGTTTTGAGAAGATTGGAGAAACTTAATTTTTCGCCCAAAAATGAAAAAAACAAAAGGGGTAACACTGTCGTTTTTTTTTCGGGTCGAAATTTTGAAGTTTGATATCTCAGCTCTGGAAGGGTCTAGATCATCCATTTTTGCACTCAGGTCAAAGTCTCACAGCCCTCTATCATAATCCAGAGTTTTGAGAAGATTGGAGAAACTTAATTTTTCGCCTAAAAATGAAAAAAAACAAAAGGGGTAACACTGTCGTTTTTTTTTTCGGGTCGAAATTTTGAAGTTTGATATCTCAGCTCTGGAAGGGTCTAGAGCCTCCATTTTTGCACTCAGGTCAAAGTCTCACAGCCCTCTATCATAATCCAGAGTTTTGAGAAGATTGGAGAAACTTAATTTTTCACCCAAAAACAAAAAAAAAAACAAAAGGGGTAACACTGTCGTTTTTTTTTTTCGGGTCGAAATTTTGAGTTTCGATATCTCAGCTCTGGAAGGGTCTAGATCATCCATTTTTGCACTCAGGTCAAAGTCTCACAGCCCTCTATCATAATCCAGAGTTTTGAGAAGATTGGAGAAACTTAATTTTTCGCCCAAAAATGAAAAAAAACAAAAGGGGTAACACTGTCGTTTTTTTTTCGGGTCGAAATTTTGAGTTTCGATATCTCAGCTGTGGAAGGGTCTAGATCATCCATTTTTGCACTCAGGTCAAAGTCTCACAGCCCTCTATCATAATCCAGAGTTTTGAGAAGATTGGAGAAACTTAATTTTTCGCCCAAAAATGAAAAAAAAACAAAAGGGGTAACACTGTCGTTTTTTTTCGGGTCGAAATTTTGAAGTTTGATATCTCAGCTCTGGAAGGGTCTAGAGCCTCCATTTTTGCACTCAGGTCAAAGTCTCACAGCCCTCTATCATAATCCAGAGTTTTGAGAAGATTGGAGAAACTTAATTTTTCACCCAAAAATGAAAAAAAAACAAAAGGGGTAACACTGTCGTTTTTTTTTTTCGGGTCGAAATTTTGAGTTTCGATATCTCAGCTCTGGAAGGGTCTAGATCATCCATTTTTGCACTCAGGTCAAAGTCTCACAGCCCTCTATCATAATCCAGAGTTTTGAGAAGATTGGAGAAACTTAATTTTTCGCCCAAAAATAAAAAAAAACGAAAGGGGTAACACTGTCGTTTTTTTTTCGGGTCGAAATTTTGAAGTTTGATATCTCAGCTCTGGAAGGGTCTAGATCATCCATTTTTGCACTCAGGACAAAGTCTCACAGCCCTCTATCATAATCCAGAGTTTTGAGAAGATTGGAGAAACTTAATTTTTCGCCCAAAAATGAAAAAAAACAAAAGGGGTAACACTGTCGTTTTTTTTTTCGGGTCGAAATTTTGAGTTTCGATATCTCAGCTCTGGAAGGGTCTAGAGCCTCCATTTTTGCACTCAGGTCAAAGTCTCACAGCCCTCTATCATAATCCAGAGTTTTGAGAAGATCAGAGAAACTTAATTTTTCGCCCAAAAATGAAAAAAAACGAAAGGGGTAACACTGTCGTTTTTTTTCGGGTCGAAATTTTGAAGTTTGATATCTCAGCTCTGGAAGGGTCTAGATCATCCATTTTTGCACTCAGGTCAAAGTCTCACAGCCCTCTATCATAATCCAGAGTTTTGAGAAGATTGGAGAAACTTAATTTTTCGCCCAAAAATGAAAAAAAACAAAAGGGGTAACACTGTCGTTTTTTTTTCGGGTCGAAATTTTGAAGTTTGATATCTCAGCTCTGGAAGGGTCTAGATCATCCATTTTTGCACTCAGGTCAAAGTCTCACAGCCCTCTATCATAATCCAGAGTTTTGGGAAGATTGGAGAAACTTAATTTTTCGCCCAAAAATGAAAAAAAACAAAAGGGGTAACACTGTCGTTTTTTTTTTCGGGTCGAAATTTTGAAGTTTGATATCTCAGCTCTGGAAGGGTCTAGATCATCCATTTTTGCACTCATGTCAAAGTCTCACAGCCCTCTATCATAATCCAGAGTTTTGAGAAGATTGGAGAAACTTAATTTTTCACCCAAAAATGAAAAAAAAACAAAAGGGGTAACACTGTCGTTTTTTTTTCGGGTCGAAATTTTGAAGTTTGATATCTCAGCTCTGGAAGGGTCTAGATCATCCATTTTTGCACTCATGTCAAAGTCTCACAGCCCTCTATCATAATCCAGAGTTTTGAGAAGATTGGAGAAACTTAATTTTTCGCCCAAAAATGAAAAAAAACAAAAGGGGTAACACTGTCGTTTTTTTTTTGGATCGAAATTTTGAAGTTTGATATCTCAGCTCTGGAAGGGTCTAGAGCCTCCATTTTTGCACTCAGGTCAAAGTCTCACAGCCCTCTATCATAATCCAGAGTTTTGAGAAGATTGGAGAAACTTAATTTTTCACCCAAAAATGAAAAAAAACAAAAGGGGTAACACTGTCGTTTTTTTTTTCGGGTCGAAATTTTGAGTTTCGATATCTCAGCTCTGGAAGGGTCTAGATCATCCATTTTTGCACTCAGGTCAAAGTCTCACAGCCCTCTATCATAATCCAGAGTTTTGAGAAGATCAGAGAAACTTAATTTTTCGCCCAAAAATGAAAAAAAACGAAAGGGGTAACACTGTCGTTTTTTTTTCGGGTCAAAATTTTGAAGTTTGATATCTCAGCTCTGGAAGGGTCTAGATCATCCATTTTTGCACTCAGGTCAAAGTCTCACAGCCCTCTATCATAATCCAGAGTTTTGAGAAGATTGGAGAAACTTAATTTTTCGCCCAAAAATGAAAAAAAACAAAAGGGGTAACACTGTCGTTTTTTTTTTCGGGTCGAAATTTTGAAGTTTGATATCTCAGCTCTGGAAGGGTCTATATCATCCATTTTTGCACTCATGTCAAAGTCTCACAGCCCTCTATCATAATCCAGAGTTTTGAGAAGATTGGAGAAACTTAATTTTTCGCCCAAAAATGAAAAAAAACAAAAGGGGTAACACTGTCGTTTTTTTTTTCGGGTCGAAATTTTGAGTTTCGATATCTCAGCTCTGGAAGGGTCTAGAGCCTCCATTTTTGCACTCAGGTCAAAGTCTCACAGCCCTCTATCATAATCCAGAGTTTTGAGAAGATCAGAAAAACTTAATTTTTCGCCCAAAAATGAAAAAAAACGAAAGGGGTAACACTGTCGTTTTTTTTCGGGTCGAAATTTTGAAGTTTGATATCTCAGCTCTGGAAGGGTCTAGATCATCTTTTTTTGCACTCAGGTCAAAGTCTCACAGCCCTCTATCATAATCCAGAGTTTTGAGAAGATTGGAGAAACTTAATTTTTCGCCCAAAAATGAAAAAAAACAAAAGGGGTAACACTGTCGTTTTTTTTTCGGGTCGAAATTTTGAAGTTTGATATCTCAGCTCTGGAAGGGTCTAGATCATCCATTTTTGCACTCAGGTCAAAGTCTCACAGCCCTCTATCATAATCCAGAGTTTTGAGAAGATTGGAGAAACTTAATTTTTCGCCCAAAAATGAAAAAAAACAAAAGCGGTAACACTGTCGTTTTTTTTTCGGGTCGAAATTTTGAAGTTTGATATCTCAGCTCTGGAAGGGTCTAGATCATCCATTTTTGCACTCATGTCAAAGTCTCACAGCCCTCTATCATAATCCAGAGTTTTGAGAAGATTGGAGAAACTTAATTTTTCACCCAAAAATGAAAAAAAACAAAAGGGGTAACACTGTCGTTTTTTTTTCGGGTCGAAATTTTGAAGTTTGATATCTCAGCTCTGGAAGGGTCTAGATCATCCATTTTTGCACTCATGTCAAAGTCTCACAGCCCTCTATCATAATCCAGAGTTTTGAGAAGATTGGAGAAACTTAATTTTTCGCCCAAAAATGAAAAAAAACAAAAGGGGTAACACTGTCGTTTTTTTTTCGGGTCGAAATTTTGAAGTTTGATATCTCAGCTCTGGAAGGGTCTAGAGCCTCCATTTTTGCACTCAGGTCAAAGTCTCACAGCCCTCTATCATAATCCAGAGTTTTGAGAAGATTGGAGAAACTTAATTTTTCACCCAAAAATGAAAAAAACCAAAAGGGGTAACACTGTCGTTTTTTTTTTCGGGTCGAAATTTTGAGTTTCGATATCTCAGCTCTGGAAGGGTCTAGATCATCCATTTTTGCACTCAGGTCAAAGTCTCACAGCCCTCTATCATAATCCAGAGTTTTGAGAAGATTGGAGAAACTTAATTTTTCGCCCAAAAATGAAAAAAAACAAAAGGGGTAACACTGTCGTTTTTTTTTCGGGTCGAAATTTTGAGTTTCGATATCTCAGCTCTGGAAGGGTCTAGATCATCCATTTTTGCACTCAGGTCAAAGTCTCACAGCCCTCTATCATAATCCAGAGTTTTGAGAAGATTGGAGAAACTTAATTTTTCGCCCAAAAATGAAAAAAAACAAAAGGGGTAACACTGTCGTTTTTTTTTCGGGTCGAAATTTTGAGTTTCGATATCTCAGCTCTGGAAGGGTCTAGAGCCTCCATTTTTGCACTCAGGTCAAAGTCTCACAGCCCTCTATCATAATCCAGAGTTTTGAGAAGATCAGAGAAACTTAATTTTTCGCCCAAAAATGAAAAAAAACGAAAGGGGTAACACTGTCGTTTTTTTTTCGGGTCGAAATTTTGAAGTTTGATATCTCAGCTCTGGAAGGGTCTATATCATCCATTTTTGCACTCATGTCAAAGTCTCACAGCCCTCTATCATAATCCAGAGTTTTGAGAAGATTGGAGAAACTTAATTTTTCGCCCAAAAATGAAAAAAAACAAAAGGGGTAAGACTGTCGTTTTTTTTTCGGGTCGAAATTTTGAAGTTTGATATCTCAGCTCTGGAAGGGTCTAGAGCCTCCATTTTTGCACTCAGGTCAAAGTCTCACAGCCCTCTATCATAATCCAGAGTTTTGAGAAGATTGGAGAAACTTAATTTTTCGCCCAAAAATGAAAAAAAACGAAAGGGGTAACACTGTCATTTTTTTTTTCGGGTCGAAATTTTGAGTTTCGGTATCTCAGCTCTGGAAGGGTCTAGAGCCTCCATTTTTGCACTCAGGTCAAAGTCTCACAGCCCTCTATCATAATCCAGAGTTTTGAGAAGATCAGAGAAACTTAATTTTTCGCCCAAAAATGAAAAAAAACGAAAGGGGTAACACTGTCGTTTTTTTTTTCGGGTCGAAATTTTGAGTTTCGATATCTCAGCTCTGGAAGGGTCTAGAGCCTCCATTTTTGCACTCAGGTCAAAGTCTCACAGCCCTCTATCATAATCCAGAGTTTTGAGAAGATTGGAGAAACTTAATTTTTCGCCCAAAAATGAAAAAAAAAACAAAAGGGGTAACACTGTCGTTTTTTTTTCGGGTCGAAATTTTGAAGTTTGAAATCTCAGCTCTGGAAGGGTCTAGATCATCCATTTTTGCACTCAGGTCAAAGTCTCACAGCCCTCTATCATAATCCAGAGTTTTGAGAAGATTGGAGAAACTTAATTTTTCGCCCAAAAATGAAAAAAAAAACAAAAGGGGTAACACTGTCGTTTTTTTTTTCGGGTCGAAATTTTGAAGTTTGATATCTCAGCTCTGGAAGGGTCTAGATCATCCATTTTTGCACTCATGTCAAAGTCTCACAGCCCTCTATCATAATCCAGAGTTTTGAGAAGATTGGAGAAACTTAATTTTTCGCCCAAAAATGAAAAAAAACAAAAGGGGTAACACTGTCGTTTTTTTTTCGGGTCGAAATTTTGAAGTTTGATATCTCAGCTCTGGAAGGGTCTAGAGCCTCCATTTTTGCACTCAGGTCAAAGTCTCACAGCCCTCTATCATAATCCAGAGTTTTGAAAAGATTGGAGAAACTTAATTTTTCACCCAAAAATGAAAAAAAAACAAAAGGGGTAACACTGTCGTTTTTTTTTCGGGTCGAAATTTTGAGTTTCGATATCTCAGCTCTGGAAGGGTCTAGATCATCCATTTTTGCACTCAGGTCAAAGTCTCACAGCCCTCTATCATAATCCAAAGTTTTGAGAAGATTGGAGAAACTTAATTTTTCGCCCAAAAATGAAAAAAAACGAAAGGGGTAACACTGTCGTTTTTTTTTCGGGTCGAAATTTTGAAGTTTGATATCTCAGCTCTGGAAGGGTCTAGATCATCCATTTTTGCACTCAGGACAAAGTCTCACAGCCCTCTATCATAATCCAGAGTTTTGAGAAGATTAGAGAAACTTAATTTTTCGCCCAAAAATGAAAAAAAAAACAAAAGGGGTAACACTGTCGTTTTTTTTTCGGGTCGAAATTTTGAAGTTTGAAATCTCAGCTCTGGAAGGGTCTAGATCATCCATTTTTGCACTCAGGTCAAAGTCTCACAGCCCTCTATCATAATCCAGAGTTTTGAGAAGATTGGAGAAACTTAATTTTTCGCCCAAAAATGAAAAAAAAAACAAAAGGGGTAACACTGTCGTTTTTTTTTTCGGGTCGAAATTTTGAAGTTTGATATCTCAGCTCTGGAAGGGTCTAGATCATCCATTTTTGCACTCATGTCAAAGTCTCACAGCCCTCTATCATAATCCAGAGTTTTGAGAAGATTGGAGAAACTTAATTTTTCGCCCAAAAATGAAAAAAAAACAAAAGGGGTAACACTGTCGTTTTTTTTTCGGGTCGAAATTTTGAAGTTTGATATCTCAGCTCTGGAAGGGTCTAGAGCCTCCATTTTTGCACTCAGGTCAAAGTCTCACAGCCCTCTATCATAATCCAGAGTTTTGAGAAGATTGGAGAAACTTAATTTTTCACCCAAAAATGAAAAAAAAACAAAAGGGGTAACACTGTCGTTTTTTTTTCGGGTCGAAATTTTGAGTTTCGATATCTCAGCTCTGGAAGGGTCTAGAGCCTCCATTTTTGCACTCAGGTCAAAGTCTCACAGCCCTCTATCATAATCCAGAGTTTTGAGAAGATCAGAGAAACTTAATTTTTCGCCCAAAAATGAAAAAAAACGAAAGGGGTAACACTGTCGTTTTTTTTTCGGGTCGAAATTTTGAAGTTTGATATCTCAGCTCTGGAAGGGTCTAGATCATCCATTTTTGCACTCAGGTCAAAGTCTCACAGCCCTCTATCATAATCCAGAGTTTTGAGAAGATTGGAGAAACTTAATTTTTCGCCCAAAAATGAAAAAAAACAAAAGGGGTAACACTGTCGTTTTTTTTCGGGTCGAAATTTTGAAGTTTGATATCTCAGCTCTGGAAGGGTCTAGATCATCCATTTTTGCACTCAGGTCAAAGTCTCACAGCCCTCTATCATAATCCAGAGTTTTGAGAAGATTGGAGAAACTTAATTTTTCGCCCAAAAATGAAAAAAAACAAAAGGGGTAACACTGTCGTTTTTTTTTTCGGGTCGAAATTTTGAAGTTTGATATCTCAGCTCTGGAAGGGTCTAGATCATCCATTTTTGCACTCAGGTCAAAGTCTCACAGCCCTCTATCATAATCCAGAGTTTTGAGAAGATTGGAGAAACTTAATTTTTCGCCCAAAAATGAAAAAAAACAAAAGGGGTAACACTGTCGTTTTTTTTTCGGGTCGAAATTTTGAAGTTTGATATCTCAGCTCTGGAAGGGTCTAGATCATCCATTTTTGCACTCAGGTCAAAGTCTCACAGCCCTCTATCATAATCCAGAGTTTTGAGAAGATTGGAGAAACTTAATTTTTCGCCTAAAAATGAAAAAAAACAAAAGGGGTAACACTGTCGTTTTTTTTTCGGGTCGAAATTTTGAAGTTTGATATCTCAGCTCTGGAAGGGTCTAGAGCCTCCATTTTTGCACTCAGGTCAAAGTCTCACAGCCCTCTATCATAATCCAGAGTTTTGAGAAGATTGGAGAAACTTAATTTTTCACCCAAAAATGAAAAAAAAAACAAAAGGGGTAACACTGTTGTTTTTTTTTTCGGGTCGAAATTTTGAGTTTCGATATCTCAGCTCTGGAAGGGTCTAGATCATCCATTTTTGCACTCAGGTCAAAGTCTCACAGCCCTCTATCATAATCCAGAGTTTTGAGAAGATTGGAGAAACTTAATTTTTCGCCCAAAAATGAAAAAAAACAAAAGGGGTAACACTGTCGTTTTTTTTTTCGGGTCGAAATTTTGAGTTTCGATATCTCAGCTGTGGAAGGGTCTAGATCATCCATTTTTGCACTCAGGTCAAAGTCTCACAGCCCTCTATCATAATCCAGAGTTTTGAGAAGATTGGAGAAACTTAATTTTTCGCCCAAAAACGAAAAAAAAACAAAAGGGGTAACACTGTCGTTTTTTTTCGGGTCGAAATTTTGAAGTTTGATATCTCAGCTCTGGAAGGGTCTAGAGCCTCCATTTTTGCACTCAGGTCAAAGTCTCACAGCCCTCTATCATAATCCAGAGTTTTGAGAAGATTGGAGAAACTTAATTTTTCACCCAAAAATGAAAAAAAAACAAAAGGGGTAACACTGTCGGTTTGTTTTCGGGTCGAAATTTTGAGTTTCGATATCTCAGCTCTGGAAGGGTCTAGATCATCCATTTTTGCACTCAGGTCAAAGTCTCACAGCCCTCTATCATAATCCAGAGTTTTGAGAAGATTGGAGAAACTTAATTTTTCGCCCAAAAATGAAAAAAAAACAAAAGGGGTAACACTGTCGTTTTTTTTTCGGGTCGAAATTTTGAGTTTCGATATCTCAGCTCTGGAAGGGTCTAGATCATCCATTTTTGCACTCAGGTCAAAGTCTCACAGCCCTCTATCATAATCCAGAGTTTTGAGAAGATTGGAGAAACTTAATTTTTCGCCCAAAAATGAAAAAAAAACAAAAGGGGTAACACTGTCGTTTTTTTTTTCGGGTCGAAATTTTGAGTTTCGATATCTCAGCTCTGGAAGGGTCTAGAGCCTCCATTTTTGCACTCAGGTCAAAGTCTCACAGCCCTCTATCATAATCCAGAGTTTTGAGAAGATCAGAGAAACTTAATTTTTCGCCCAAAAATGAAAAAAAACGAAAGGGGTAACACTGTCGTTTTTTTTTCGGGTCGAAATTTTGAAGTTTGATATCTCAGCTCTGGAAGGGTCTAGATCATCCATTTTTGCACTCAGGTCAAAGTCTCACAGCCCTCTATCATAATCCAGAGTTTTGAGAAGATTGGAGAAACTTAATTTTTCGCCCAAAAATGAAAAAAAACAAAAGGGGTAACACTGTCGTTTTTTTTTCGGGTCGAAATTTTGAAGTTTGATATCTCAGCTCTGGAAGGGTCTAGATCATCCATTTTTGCACTCAGGTCAAAGTCTCACAGCCCTCTATCATAATCCAGAGTTTTGAGAAGATTGGAGAAACTTAATTTTTCGCCCAAAAATAAAAAAAAACGAAAGGGGTAACACTGTCGTTTTTTTTTTCGGGTCGAAATTTTGAAGTTTGATATCTCAGCTCTGGAAGGGTCTAGATCATCCATTTTTGCACTCAGGACAAAGTCTCACAGCCCTCTATCATAATCCAGAGTTTTGAGAAGATTGGAGAAACTTAATTTTTCGCCCAAAAATGAAAAAAAACAAAAGGGTAGTAACACTGTCGTTTTTTTTTTCGGGTCGAAATTTTGAGTTTCGATATCTCAGCTCTGGAAGGGTCTAGAGCCTCCATTTTTGCACTCAGGTCAAAGTCTCACAGCCCTCTATCATAATCCAGAGTTTTGAGAAGATCAGAGAAACTTAATTTTTCGACCAAAAATGAAAAAAAACGAAAGGGGTAACACTGTCGTTTTTTTTCGGGTCGAAATTTTGAAGTTTGATATCTCAGCTCTGGAAGGGTCTAGATCATCCATTTTTGCACTCATGTCAAAGTCTCACAGCCCTCTATCATAATCCAGAGTTTTGAGAAGATTGGAGAAACTTAATTTTTCACCCAAAAATGAAAAAAAAACAAAAGGGGTAACACTGTCGTTTTTTTTTCGGGTCGAAATTTTGAAGTTTGATATCTCAGCTCTGGAAGGGTCTAGATCATCCATTTTTGCACTCATGTCAAAGTCTCACAGCCCTCTATCATAATCCAGAGTTTTGAGAAGATTGGAGAAACTTAATTTTTCGCCCAAAAATGAAAAAAAACAAAAGGGGTAACACTGTCGTTTTTTTTTTGGATCGAAATTTTGAAGTTTGATATCTCAGCTCTGGAAGGGTCTAGAGCCTCCATTTTTGCACTCAGGTCAAAGTCTCACAGCCCTCTATCATAATCCAGAGTTTTGAGAAGATTGGAGAAACTTAATTTTTCACCCAAAAATGAAAAAAAACAAAAGGGGTAACACTGTCGTTTTTTTTTTCGGGTCGAAATTTTGAGTTTCGATATCTCAGCTCTGGAAGGGTCTAGATCATCCATTTTTGCACTCAGGTCAAAGTCTCACAGCCCTCTATCATAATCCAGAGTTTTGAGAAGATCAGAGAAACTTAATTTTTCGCCCAAAAATGAAAAAAAACGAAAGGGGTAACACTGTCGTTTTTTTTTCGGGTCAAAATTTTGAAGTTTGATATCTCAGCTCTGGAAGGGTCTAGATCATCCATTTTTGCACTCAGGTCAAAGTCTCACAGCCCTCTATCATAATCCAGAGTTTTGAGAAGATTGGAGAAACTTAATTTTTCGCCCAAAAATGAAAAAAAACAAAAGGGGTAACACTGTCGTTTTTTTTTTCGGGTCGAAATTTTGAAGTTTGATATCTCAGCTCTGGAAGGGTCTATATCATCCATTTTTGCACTCATGTCAAAGTCTCACAGCCCTCTATCATAATCCAGAGTTTTGAGAAGATTGGAGAAACTTAATTTTTCGCCCAAAAATGAAAAAAAACAAAAGGGGTAACACTGTCGTTTTTTTTTTCGGGTCGAAATTTTGAGTTTCGATATCTCAGCTCTGGAAGGGTCTAGAGCCTCCATTTTTGCACTCAGGTCAAAGTCTCACAGCCCTCTATCATAATCCAGAGTTTTGAGAAGATCAGAAAAACTTAATTTTTCGCCCAAAAATGAAAAAAAACCAAAGGGGTAACACTGTCGTTTTTTTTCGGGTCGAAATTTTGAAGTTTGATATCTCAGCTCTGGAAGGGTCTAGATCATCTTTTTTTGCACTCAGGTCAAAGTCTCACAGCCCTCTATCATAATCCAGAGTTTTGAGAAGATTGGAGAAACTTAATTTTTCGCCCAAAAATGAAAAAAAACAAAAGGGGTAACACTGTCGTTTTTTTTTCGGGTCGAAATTTTGAAGTTTGATATCTCAGCTCTGGAAGGGTCTAGATCATCCATTTTTGCACTCAGGTCAAAGTCTCACAGCCCTCTATCATAATCCAGAGTTTTGAGAAGATTGGAGAAACTTAATTTTTCGCCCAAAAATGAAAAAAAACAAAAGCGGTAACACTGTCGTTTTTTTTTCGGGTCGAAATTTTGAAGTTTGATATCTCAGCTCTGGAAGGGTCTAGATCATCCATTTTTGCACTCATGTCAAAGTCTCACAGCCCTCTATCATAATCCAGAGTTTTGAGAAGATTGGAGAAACTTAATTTTTCACCCAAAAATGAAAAAAAACAAAAGGGGTAACACTGTCGTTTTTTTTTCGGGTCGAAATTTTGAAGTTTGATATCTCAGCTCTGGAAGGGTCTAGATCATCCATTTTTGCACTCATGTCAAAGTCTCACAGCCCTCTATCATAATCCAGAGTTTTGAGAAGATTGGAGAAACTTAATTTTTCACCCAAAAATGAAAAAAAACAAAAGGGGTAACACTGTCGTTTTTTTTTTCGGGTCGAAATTTTGAGTTTCGATATCTCAGCTCTGGAAGGGTCTAGATCATCCATTTTTGCACTCAGGTCAAAGTCTCACAGCCCTCTATCATAATCCAGAGTTTTGAGAAGATTGGAGAAACTTAATTTTTCGCCCAAAAATGAAAAAAAACAAAAGGGGTAACACTGTCGTTTTTTTTTCGGGTCGAAATTTTGAGTTTCGATATCTCAGCTCTGGAAGGGTCTAGATCATCCATTTTTGCACTCAGGTCAAAGTCTCACAGCCCTCTATCATAATCCAGAGTTTTGAGAAGATTGGAGAAACTTAATTTTTCGCCCAAAAATGAAAAAAAACAAAAGGGGTAACACTGTCGTTTTTTTTTCGGGTCGAAATTTTGAGTTTCGATATCTCAGCTCTGGAAGGGTCTAGAGCCTCCATTTTTGCACTCAGGTCAAAGTCTCACAGCCCTCTATCATAATCCAGAGTTTTGAGAAGATCAGAGAAACTTAATTTTTCGCCCAAAAATGAAAAAAAACGAAAGGGGTAACACTGTCGTTTTTTTTTCGGGTCGAAATTTTGAAGTTTGATATCTCAGCTCTGGAAGGGTCTATATCATCCATTTTTGCACTCATGTCAAAGTCTCACAGCCCTCTATCATAATCCAGAGTTTTGAGAAGATTGGAGAAACTTAATTTTTCGCCCAAAAATGAAAAAAAACAAAAGGGGTAAGACTGTCGGTTTTTTTTCGGGTCGAAATTTTGAAGTTTGATATCTCAGCTCTGGAAGGGTCTAGAGCCTCCATTTTTGCACTCAGGTCAAAGTCTCACAGCCCTCTATCATAATCCAGAGTTTTGAGAAGATTGGAGAAACTTAATTTTTCGCCCAAAAATGAAAAAAAACGAAAGGGGTAACACTGTCATTTTTTTTTCGGGTCGAAATTTTGAGTTTCGGTATCTCAGCTCTGGAAGGGTCTAGAGCCTCCATTTTTGCACTCAGGTCAAAGTCTCACAGCCCTCTATCATAATCCAGAGTTTTGAGAAGATCAGAGAAACTTAATTTTTCGCCCAAAAATGAAAAAAAACGAAAGGGGTAACACTGTCGTTTTTTTTTTCGGGTCGAAATTTTGAGTTTCGATATCTCAGCTCTGGAAGGGTCTAGAGCCTCCATTTTTGCACTCAGGTCAAAGTCTCACAGCCCTCTATCATAATCCAGAGTTTTGAGAAGATTGGAGAAACTTAATTTTTCGCCCAAAAATGAAAAAAAAAACAAAAGGGGTAACACTGTCGTTTTTTTTTCGGGTCGAAATTTTGAAGTTTGAAATCTCAGCTCTGGAAGGGTCTAGATCATCCATTTTTGCACTCAGGTCAAAGTCTCACAGCCCTCTATCATAATCCAGAGTTTTGAGAAGATTGGAGAAACTTAATTTTTCGCCCAAAAATGAAAAAAAAAACAAAAGGGGTAACACTGTCGTTTTTTTTTTCGGGTCGAAATTTTGAAGTTTGATATCTCAGCTCTGGAAGGGTCTAGATCATCCATTTTTGCACTCATGTCAAAGTCTCACAGCCCTCTATCATAATCCAGAGTTTTGAGAAGATTGGAGAAACTTAATTTTTCGCCCAAAAATGAAAAAAAACAAAAGGGGTAACACTGTCGTTTTTTTTTCGGGTCGAAATTTTGAAGTTTGATATCTCAGCTCTGGAAGGGTCTAGAGCCTCCATTTTTGCACTCAGGTCAAAGTCTCACAGCCCTCTATCATAATCCAGAGTTTTGAAAAGATTGGAGAAACTTAATTTTTCACCCAAAAATGAAAAAAAAACAAAAGGGGTAACACTGTCGTTTTTTTTTCGGGTCGAAATTTTGAGTTTCGATATCTCAGCTCTGGAAGGGTCTAGATCATCCATTTTTGCACTCAGGTCAAAGTCTCACAGCCCTCTATCATAATCCAAAGTTTTGAGAAGATTGGAGAAACTTAATTTTTCGCCCAAAAATGAAAAAAAAACGAAAGGGGTAACACTGTCGTTTTTTTTTCGGGTCGAAATTTTGAAGTTTGATATCTCAGCTCTGGAAGGGTCTAGATCATCCATTTTTGCACTCAGGACAAAGTCTCACAGCCCTCTATCATAATCCAGAGTTTTGAGAAGATTAGAGAAACTTAATTTTTCGCCCAAAAATGAAAAAAAAAACAAAAGGGGTAACACTGTCGTTTTTTTTTCGGGTCGAAATTTTGAAGTTTGAAATCTCAGCTCTGGAAGGGTCTAGATCATCCATTTTTGCACTCAGGTCAAAGTCTCACAGCCCTCTATCATAATCCAGAGTTTTGAGAAGATTGGAGAAACTTAATTTTTCGCCCAAAAATGAAAAAAAAAACAAAAGGGGTAACACTGTCGTTTTTTTTTCGGGTCGAAATTTTGAAGTTTGATATCTCAGCTCTGGAAGGGTCTAGATCATCCATTTTTGCACTCAGGTCAAAGTCTCACAGCCCTCTATCATAATCCAGAGTTTTGAGAAGATTGGAGAAACTTAATTTTTCGCCCAAAAATAAAAAAAAACGAAAGGGGTAACACTGTCGTTTTTTTTTTCGGGTCGAAATTTTGAAGTTTGATATCTCAGCTCTGGAAGGGTCTAGATCATCCATTTTTGCACTCAGGACAAAGTCTCACAGCCCTCTATCATAATCCAGAGTTTTGAGAAGATTGGAGAAACTTAATTTTTCGCCCAAAAATGAAAAAAAACAAAAGGGTAGTAACACTGTCGTTTTTTTTTTCGGGTCGAAATTTTGAGTTTCGATATCTCAGCTCTGGAAGGGTCTAGAGCCTCCATTTTTGCACTCAGGTCAAAGTCTCACAGCCCTCTATCATAATCCAGAGTTTTGAGAAGATCAGAGAAACTTAATTTTTCGACCAAAAATGAAAAAAAACGAAAGGGGTAACACTGTCGTTTTTTTTCGGGTCGAAATTTTGAAGTTTGATATCTCAGCTCTGGAAGGGTCTAGATCATCCATTTTTGCACTCATGTCAAAGTCTCACAGCCCTCTATCATAATCCAGAGTTTTGAGAAGATTGGAGAAACTTAATTTTTCACCCAAAAATGAAAAAAAAACAAAAGGGGTAACACTGTCGTTTTTTTTTCGGGTCGAAATTTTGAAGTTTGATATCTCAGCTCTGGAAGGGTCTAGATCATCCATTTTTGCACTCATGTCAAAGTCTCACAGCCCTCTATCATAATCCAGAGTTTTGAGAAGATTGGAGAAACTTAATTTTTCGCCCAAAAATGAAAAAAAACAAAAGGGGTAACACTGTCGTTTTTTTTTTGGATCGAAATTTTGAAGTTTGATATCTCAGCTCTGGAAGGGTCTAGAGCCTCCATTTTTGCACTCAGGTCAAAGTCTCACAGCCCTCTATCATAATCCAGAGTTTTGAGAAGATTGGAGAAACTTAATTTTTCACCCAAAAATGAAAAAAAACAAAAGGGGTAACACTGTCGTTTTTTTTTTCGGGTCGAAATTTTGAGTTTCGATATCTCAGCTCTGGAAGGGTCTAGATCATCCATTTTTGCACTCAGGTCAAAGTCTCACAGCCCTCTATCATAATCCAGAGTTTTGAGAAGATCAGAGAAACTTAATTTTTCGCCCAAAAATGAAAAAAAACGAAAGGGGTAACACTGTCGTTTTTTTTTCGGGTCAAAATTTTGAAGTTTGATATCTCAGCTCTGGAAGGGTCTAGATCATCCATTTTTGCACTCAGGTCAAAGTCTCACAGCCCTCTATCATAATCCAGAGTTTTGAGAAGATTGGAGAAACTTAATTTTTCGCCCAAAAATGAAAAAAAACAAAAGGGGTAACACTGTCGTTTTTTTTTTCGGGTCGAAATTTTGAAGTTTGATATCTCAGCTCTGGAAGGGTCTATATCATCCATTTTTGCACTCATGTCAAAGTCTCACAGCCCTCTATCATAATCCAGAGTTTTGAGAAGATTGGAGAAACTTAATTTTTCGCCCAAAAATGAAAAAAAACAAAAGGGGTAACACTGTCGTTTTTTTTTTCGGGTCGAAATTTTGAGTTTCGATATCTCAGCTCTGGAAGGGTCTAGAGCCTCCATTTTTGCACTCAGGTCAAAGTCTCACAGCCCTCTATCATAATCCAGAGTTTTGAGAAGATCAGAAAAACTTAATTTTTCGCCCAAAAATGAAAAAAAACCAAAGGGGTAACACTGTCGTTTTTTTTCGGGTCGAAATTTTGAAGTTTGATATCTCAGCTCTGGAAGGGTCTAGATCATCTTTTTTTGCACTCAGGTCAAAGTCTCACAGCCCTCTATCATAATCCAGAGTTTTGAGAAGATTGGAGAAACTTAATTTTTCGCCCAAAAATGAAAAAAAACAAAAGGGGTAACACTGTCGTTTTTTTTTCGGGTCGAAATTTTGAAGTTTGATATCTCAGCTCTGGAAGGGTCTAGATCATCCATTTTTGCACTCAGGTCAAAGTCTCACAGCCCTCTATCATAATCCAGAGTTTTGAGAAGATTGGAGAAACTTAATTTTTCGCCCAAAAATGAAAAAAAACAAAAGCGGTAACACTGTCGTTTTTTTTTCGGGTCGAAATTTTGAAGTTTGATATCTCAGCTCTGGAAGGGTCTAGATCATCCATTTTTGCACTCATGTCAAAGTCTCACAGCCCTCTATCATAATCCAGAGTTTTGAGAAGATTGGAGAAACTTAATTTTTCACCCAAAAATGAAAAAAAACAAAAGGGGTAACACTGTCGTTTTTTTTTCGGGTCGAAATTTTGAAGTTTGATATCTCAGCTCTGGAAGGGTCTAGATCATCCATTTTTGCACTCATGTCAAAGTCTCACAGCCCTCTATCATAATCCAGAGTTTTGAGAAGATTGGAGAAACTTAATTTTTCGCCCAAAAATGAAAAAAAACAAAAGGGGTAACACTGTCGTTTTTTTTTCGGGTCGAAATTTTGAAGTTTGATATCTCAGCTCTGGAAGGGTCTAGAGCCTCCATTTTTGCACTCAGGTCAAAGTCTCACAGCCCTCTATCATAATCCAGAGTTTTGAGAAGATTGGAGAAACTTAATTTTTCACCCAAAAATGAAAAAAAACAAAAGGGGTAACACTGTCGTTTTTTTTTTCGGGTCGAAATTTTGAGTTTCGATATCTCAGCTCTGGAAGGGTCTAGATCATCCATTTTTGCACTCAGGTCAAAGTCTCACAGCCCTCTATCATAATCCAGAGTTTTGAGAAGATTGGAGAAACTTAATTTTTCGCCCAAAAATGAAAAAAAACAAAAGGGGTAACACTGTCGTTTTTTTTTCGGGTCGAAATTTTGAGTTTCGATATCTCAGCTCTGGAAGGGTCTAGATCATCCATTTTTGCACTCAGGTCAAAGTCTCACAGCCCTCTATCATAATCCAGAGTTTTGAGAAGATTGGAGAAACTTAATTTTTCGCCCAAAAATGAAAAAAAACAAAAGGGGTAACACTGTCGTTTTTTTTTCGGGTCGAAATTTTGAGTTTCGATATCTCAGCTCTGGAAGGGTCTAGAGCCTCCATTTTTGCACTCAGGTCAAAGTCTCACAGCCCTCTATCATAATCCAGAGTTTTGAGAAGATCAGAGAAACTTAATTTTTCGCCCAAAAATGAAAAAAAACGAAAGGGGTAACACTGTCGTTTTTTTTTCGGGTCGAAATTTTGAAGTTTGATATCTCAGCTCTGGAAGGGTCTATATCATCCATTTTTGCACTCATGTCAAAGTCTCACAGCCCTCTATCATAATCCAGAGTTTTGAGAAGATTGGAGAAACTTAATTTTTCGCCCAAAAATGAAAAAAAACAAAAGGGGTAAGACTGTCGTTTTTTTTTCGGGTCGAAATTTTGAAGTTTGATATCTCAGCTCTGGAAGGGTCTAGAGCCTCCATTTTTGCACTCAGGTCAAAGTCTCACAGCCCTCTATCATAATCCAGAGTTTTGAGAAGATTGGAGAAACTTAATTTTTCGCCCAAAAATGAAAAAAAACGAAAGGGGTAACACTGTCATTTTTTTTTCGGGTCGAAATTTTGAGTTTCGGTATCTCAGCTCTGGAAGGGTCTAGAGCCTCCATTTTTGCACTCAGGTCAAAGTCTCACAGCCCTCTATCATAATCCAGAGTTTTGAGAAGATCAGAGAAACTTAATTTTTCGCCCAAAAATGAAAAAAAACGAAAGGGGTAACACTGTCGTTTTTTTTTTCGGGTCGAAATTTTGAGTTTCGATATCTCAGCTCTGGAAGGGTCTAGAGCCTCCATTTTTGCACTCAGGTCAAAGTCTCACAGCCCTCTATCATAATCCAGAGTTTTGAGAAGATTGGAGAAACTTAATTTTTCGCCCAAAAATGAAAAAAAAAACAAAAGGGGTAACACTGTCGTTTTTTTTTCGGGTCGAAATTTTGAAGTTTGAAATCTCAGCTCTGGAAGGGTCTAGATCATCCATTTTTGCACTCAGGTCAAAGTCTCACAGCCCTCTATCATAATCCAGAGTTTTGAGAAGATTGGAGAAACTTAATTTTTCGCCCAAAAATGAAAAAAAAAACAAAAGGGGTAACACTGTCGTTTTTTTTTTCGGGTCGAAATTTTGAAGTTTGATATCTCAGCTCTGGAAGGGTCTAGATCATCCATTTTTGCACTCATGTCAAAGTCTCACAGCCCTCTATCATAATCCAGAGTTTTGAGAAGATTGGAGAAACTTAATTTTTCGCCCAAAAATGAAAAAAAACAAAAGGGGTAACACTGTCGTTTTTTTTTCGGGTCGAAATTTTGAAGTTTGATATCTCAGCTCTGGAAGGGTCTAGAGCCTCCATTTTTGCACTCAGGTCAAAGTCTCACAGCCCTCTATCATAATCCAGAGTTTTGAAAAGATTGGAGAAACTTAATTTTTCACCCAAAAATGAAAAAAAAACAAAAGGGGTAACACTGTCGTTTTTTTTTCGGGTCGAAATTTTGAGTTTCGATATCTCAGCTCTGGAAGGGTCTAGATCATCCATTTTTGCACTCAGGTCAAAGTCTCACAGCCCTCTATCATAATCCAAAGTTTTGAGAAGATTGGAGAAACTTAATTTTTCGCCCAAAAATGAAAAAAAACGAAAGGGGTAACACTGTCGTTTTTTTTTCGGGTCGAAATTTTGAAGTTTGATATCTCAGCTCTGGAAGGGTCTAGATCATCCATTTTTGCACTCAGGACAAAGTCTCACAGCCCTCTATCATAATCCAGAGTTTTGAGAAGATTAGAGAAACTTAATTTTTCGCCCAAAAATGAAAAAAAAAACAAAAGGGGTAACACTGTCGTTTTTTTTTCGGGTCGAAATTTTGAAGTTTGAAATCTCAGCTCTGGAAGGGTCTAGATCATCCATTTTTGCACTCAGGTCAAAGTCTCACAGCCCTCTATCATAATCCAGAGTTTTGAGAAGATTGGAGAAACTTAATTTTTCGCCCAAAAATGAAAAAAAAAACAAAAGGGGTAACACTGTCGTTTTTTTTTTCGGGTCGAAATTTTGAAGTTTGATATCTCAGCTCTGGAAGGGTCTAGATCATCCATTTTTGCACTCATGTCAAAGTCTCACAGCCCTCTATCATAATCCAGAGTTTTGAGAAGATTGGAGAAACTTAATTTTTCGCCCAAAAATGAAAAAAAAACAAAAGGGGTAACACTGTCGTTTTTTTTTCGGGTCGAAATTTTGAAGTTTGATATCTCAGCTCTGGAAGGGTCTAGAGCCTCCATTTTTGCACTCAGGTCAAAGTCTCACAGCCCTCTATCATAATCCAGAGTTTTGAGAAGATTGGAGAAACTTAATTTTTCACCCAAAAATGAAAAAAAAACAAAAGGGGTAACACTGTCGTTTTTTTTTCGGGTCGAAATTTTGAGTTTCGATATCTCAGCTCTGGAAGGGTCTAGAGCCTCCATTTTTGCACTCAGGTCAAAGTCTCACAGCCCTCTATCATAATCCAGAGTTTTGAGAAGATCAGAGAAACTTAATTTTTCGCCCAAAAATGAAAAAAAACGAAAGGGGTAACACTGTCGTTTTTTTTTTCGGGTCGAAATTTTGAAGTTTGATATCTCAGCTCTGGAAGGGTCTAGATCATCCATTTTTGCACTCAGGTCAAAGTCTCACAGCCCTCTATCATAATCCAGAGTTTTGAGAAGATTGGAGAAACTTAATTTTTCGCCCAAAAATGAAAAAAAACAAAAGGGGTAACACTGTCGTTTTTTTTCGGGTCGAAATTTTGAAGTTTGATATCTCAGCTCTGGAAGGGTCTAGATCATCCATTTTTGCACTCAGGTCAAAGTCTCACAGCCCTCTATCATAATCCAGAGTTTTGAGAAGATTGGAGAAACTTAATTTTTCGCCCAAAAATGAAAAAAAACAAAAGGGGTAACACTGTCGTTTTTTTTTTCGGGTCGAAATTTTGAAGTTTGATATCTCAGCTCTGGAAGGGTCTAGATCATCCATTTTTGCACTCAGGTCAAAGTCTCACAGCCCTCTATCATAATCCAGAGTTTTGAGAAGATTGGAGAAACTTAATTTTTCGCCCAAAAATGAAAAAAAACAAAAGGGGTAACACTGTCGTTTTTTTTTCGGGTCGAAATTTTGAAGTTTGATATCTCAGCTCTGGAAGGGTCTAGATCATCCATTTTTGCACTCAGGTCAAAGTCTCACAGCCCTCTATCATAATCCAGAGTTTTGAGAAGATTGGAGAAACTTAATTTTTCGCCTAAAAATGAAAAAAAACAAAAGGGGTAACACTGTCGTTTTTTTTTCGGGTCGAAATTTTGAAGTTTGATATCTCAGCTCTGGAAGGGTCTAGAGCCTCCATTTTTGCACTCAGGTCAAAGTCTCACAGCCCTCTATCATAATCCAGAGTTTTGAGAAGATTGGAGAAACTTAATTTTTCACCCAAAAATGAAAAAAAAAACAAAAGGGGTAACACTGTTGTTTTTTTTTTCGGGTCGAAATTTTGAGTTTCGATATCTCAGCTCTGGAAGGGTCTAGATCATCCATTTTTGCACTCAGGTCAAAGTCTCACAGCCCTCTATCATAATCCAGAGTTTTGAGAAGATTGGAGAAACTTAATTTTTCGCCCAAAAATGAAAAAAAACAAAAGGGGTAACACTGTCGTTTTTTTTTTCGGGTCGAAATTTTGAGTTTCGATATCTCAGCTGTGGAAGGGTCTAGATCATCCATTTTTGCACTCAGGTCAAAGTCTCACAGCCCTCTATCATAATCCAGAGTTTTGAGAAGATTGGAGAAACTTAATTTTTCGCCCAAAAACGAAAAAAAAACAAAAGGGGTAACACTGTCGTTTTTTTTCGGGTCGAAATTTTGAAGTTTGATATCTCAGCTCTGGAAGGGTCTAGAGCCTCCATTTTTGCACTCAGGTCAAAGTCTCACAGCCCTCTATCATAATCCAGAGTTTTGAGAAGATTGGAGAAACTTAATTTTTCACCCAAAAATGAAAAAAAAACAAAAGGGGTAACACTGTCGGTTTGTTTTCGGGTCGAAATTTTGAGTTTCGATATCTCAGCTCTGGAAGGGTCTAGATCATCCATTTTTGCACTCAGGTCAAAGTCTCACAGCCCTCTATCATAATCCAGAGTTTTGAGAAGATTGGAGAAACTTAATTTTTCGCCCAAAAATGAAAAAAAAACAAAAGGGGTAACACTGTCGTTTTTTTTTCGGGTCGAAATTTTGAGTTTCGATATCTCAGCTCTGGAAGGGTCTAGATCATCCATTTTTGCACTCAGGTCAAAGTCTCACAGCCCTCTATCATAATCCAGAGTTTTGAGAAGATTGGAGAAACTTAATTTTTCGCCCAAAAATGAAAAAAAAACAAAAGGGGTAACACTGTCGTTTTTTTTTCGGGTCGAAATTTTGAGTTTCGATATCTCAGCTCTGGAAGGGTCTAGAGCCTCCATTTTTGCACTCAGGTCAAAGTCTCACAGCCTTCTATCATAATCCAGAGTTTTGAGAAGATCAGAGAAACTTAATTTTTCGCCCAAAAATGAAAAAAAACGAAAGGGGTAACACTGTCGTTTTTTTTTCGGGTCGAAATTTTGAAGTTTGATATCTCAGCTCTGGAAGGGTCTAGATCATCCATTTTTGCACTCAGGTTAAAGTCTCACAGCCCTCTATCATAATCCAGAGTTTTGAGAAGATTGGAGAAACTTAATTTTTCGCCCAAAAATGAAAAAAAACAAAAGGGGTAACACTGTCGTTTTTTTTTCGGGTCGAAATTTTGAAGTTTGATATCTCAGCTCTGGAAGGGTCTAGATCATCCATTTTTGCACTCAGGTCAAAGTCTCACAGCCCTCTATCATAATCCAGAGTTTTGAGAAGATTGGAGAAACTTAATTTTTCGCCCAAAAATAAAAAAAAACGAAAGGGGTAACACTGTCGTTTTTTTTTTCGGGTCGAAATTTTGAAGTTTGATATCTCAGCTCTGGAAGGGTCTAGATCATCCATTTTTGCACTCAGGACAAAGTCTCACAGCCCTCTATCATAATCCAGAGTTTTGAGAAGATTGGAGAAACTTAATTTTTCGCCCAAAAATGAAAAAAAACAAAAGGGTAGTAACACTGTCGTTTTTTTTTTCGGGTCGAAATTTTGAGTTTCGATATCTCAGCTCTGGAAGGGTCTAGAGCCTCCATTTTTGCACTCAGGTCAAAGTCTCACAGCCCTCTATCATAATCCAGAGTTTTGAGAAGATCAGAGAAACTTAATTTTTCGACCAAAAATGAAAAAAAACGAAAGGGGTAACACTGTCGTTTTTTTTCGGGTCGAAATTTTGAAGTTTGATATCTCAGCTCTGGAAGGGTCTAGATCATCCATTTTTGCACTCAGGTCAAAGTCTCACAGCCCTCTATCATAATCCAGAGTTTTGAGAAGATTGGAGAAACTTAATTTTTCGCCCAAAAATGAAAAAAAACAAAAGGGGTAACACTGTCGTTTTTTTTTCGGGTCGAAATTTTGAAGTTTGATATCTCAGCTCTGGAAGGGTCTAGATCATCCATTTTTGCACTCAGGTCAAAGTCTCACAGCCCTCTATCATAATCCAGAGTTTTGAGAAGATTGGAGAAACTTAATTTTTCGCCCAAAAATGAAAAAAAACAAAAGGGGTAACACTGTCGTTTTTTTTTCGGGTCGAAATTTTGAAGTTTGATATCTCAGCTCTGGAAGGGTCTAGATCATCCATTTTTGCACTCATGTCAAAGTCTCACAGCCCTCTATCATAATCCAGAGTTTTGAGAAGATTGGAGAAACTTAATTTTTCACCCAAAAATGAAAAAAAACAAAAGGGGTAACACTGTCGTTTTTTTTTCGGGTCGAAATTTTGAAGTTTGATATCTCAGCTCTGGAAGGGTCTAGATCATCCATTTTTGCACTCATGTCAAAGTCTCACAGCCCTCTATCATAATCCAGAGTTTTGAGAAGATTGGAGAAACTTAATTTTTCGCCCAAAAATGAAAAAAAACAAAAGGGGTAACACTGTCGTTTTTTTTTCGGGTCGAAATTTTGAAGTTTGATATCTCAGCTCTGGAAGGGTCTAGAGCCTCCATTTTTGCACTCAGGTCAAAGTCTCACAGCCCTCTATCATAATCCAGAGTTTTGAGAAGATTGGAGAAACTTAATTTTTCACCCAAAAATGAAAAAAAACAAAAGGGGTAACACTGTCGTTTTTTTTTTTCGGGTCGAAATTTTGAGTTTCGATATCTCAGCTCTGGAAGGGTCTAGATCATCCATTTTTGCACTCAGGTCAAAGTCTCACAGCCCTCTATCATAATCCAGAGTTTTGAGAAGATTGGAGAAACTTAATTTTTCGCCCAAAAATGAAAAAAAACAAAAGGGGTAACACTGTCGTTTTTTTTTCGGGTCGAAATTTTGAGTTTCGATATCTCAGCTCTGGAAGGGTCTAGATCATCCATTTTTGCACTCAGGTCAAAGTCTCACAGCCCTCTATCATAATCCAGAGTTTTGAGAAGATTGGAGAAACTTAATTTTTCGCCCAAAAATGAAAAAAAACAAAAGGGGTAGTAACACTGTCGTTTTTTTTTCGGGTCGAAATTTTGAGTTTCGATATCTCAGCTCTGGAAGGGTCTAGAGCCTCCATTTTTGCACTCAGGTCAAAGTCTCACAGCCCTCTATCATAATCCAGAGTTTTGAGAAGATCAGAGAAACTTAATTTTTCGCCCAAAAATGAAAAAAAACGAAAGGGGTAACACTGTCGTTTTTTTTTTCGGGTCGAAATTTTGAAGTTTGATATCTCAGCTCTGGAAGGGTCTAGATCATCCATTTTTGCACTCAGGTCAAAGTCTCACAGCCCTCTATCATAATCCAGAGTTTTGAGAAGATTGGAGAAACTTAATTTTTCGCCCAAAAATGAAAAAAAAACAAAAGGGGTAACACTGTCGTTTTTTTTTTCGGGTCGAAATTTTGAGTTTCGATATCTCAGCTCTGGAAGGGTCTAGATCATCCATTTTTGCACTCAGGTCAAAGTCTCACAGCCCTCTATCATAATCCAGAGTTTTGAGAAGATTGGAGAAACTTAATTTTTCGCCCAAAAATGAAAAAAAACAAAAGGGGTAACACTGTCGTTTTTTTTTCGGGTCGAAATTTTGAGTTTCGATATCTCAGCTCTGGAAGGGTCTAGAGCCTCCATTTTTGCACTCAGGTCAAAGTCTCACAGCCCTCTATCATAATCCAGAGTTTTGAGAAGATTGGAGAAACTTAATTTTTCGCCCAAAAATGAAAAAAAACAAAAGGGGTAACACTGTCGTTTTTTTTTCGGGTCGAAATTTTGAAGTTTGATATCTCAGCTCTGGAAGGGTCTAGATCATCCATTTTTGCACTCAGGTCAAAGTCTCACAGCCCTCTATCATAATCCAGAGTTTTGAGAAGATTGGAGAAACTTAATTTTTCGCCCAAAAATAAAAATAAACGAAAGGGGTAACACTGTCGTTTTTTTTTCGGGTCGAAATTTTGAGTTTCGATATCTCAGCTCTGGAAGGGTCTAGAGCCTCCATTTTTGCACTCAGGTCAAAGTCTCACAGCCCTCTATCATAATCCAGAGTTTTGAGAAGATCAGAGAAACTTAATTTTTCGCCCAAAAATGAAAAAAAACGAAAGGGGTAACACTGTCGTTTTTTTTTCGGGTCGAAATTTTGAAGTTTGATATCTCAGCTCTGGAAGGGTCTAGATCATCCATTTTTGCACTCAGGTCAAAGTCTCACAGCCCTCTATCATAATCCAGAGTTTTGAGAAGATTGGAGAAACTTAATTTTTCGCCCAAAAATGAAAAAAAAACAAAAGGGGTAAAACTGTCGTTTTTTTTCGGGTCGAAATTTTGAAGTTTGATATCTCAGCTCTGGAAGGGTCTAGATCATCCATTTTTGCACTCATGTCAAAGTCTCACAGCCCTCTATCATAATCCAGAGTTTTGAGAAGATTGGAGAAACTTAATTTTTCGCCCAAAAATGAAAAAAAACAAAAGGGGTAACACTGTCGTTTTTTTTTCGGGTCGAAATTTTGAAGTTTGATATCTCAGCTGTGGAAGGGTCTAGATCATCCATTTTTGCACTCATGTCAAAGTCTCACAGCCCTCTATCATAATCCAGAGTTTTGAGAAGATTGGAGAAACTTAATTTTTCGCCCAAAAATGAAAAAAAACAAAAGGGGTAACACTGTCGTTTTTTTTTCGGGTCGAAATTTTGAAGTTTGATATCTCAGCTCTGGAAGGGTCTAGAGCCTCCATTTTTGCACTCAGGTCAAAGTCTCACAGCCCTCTATCATAATCCAGAGTTTTGAGAAGATTGGAGAAACTTAATTTTTCGCCCAAAAATGAAAAAAAACAAAAGGGGTAACACTGTCGTTTTTTTTTCGGGTCGAAATTTTGAAGTTTGATATCTCAGCTCTGGAAGGGTCTAGATCATCCATTTTTGCACTCAGGTCAAAGTCTCACAGCCCTCTATCATAATCCAGAGTTTTGAGAAGATTGGAGAAACTTAATTTTTCGCCCAAAAACGAAAAAAAACAAAAGGGGTAACACTGTCGTTTTTTTTTTCGGGTCGAAATTTTGAAGTTTGATATCTCAGCTCTGGAAGGGTCTAGAACATCCATTTTTGCACTCAGGTCAAAGTCTCACAGCCCTCTATCATAATCCAGAGTTTTGAGAAGATTGGAGAAACTTAATTTTTTGCCCAAAAATGAAAAAAAACAAAAGGGGTAACACTGTCGTTTTTTTTTTCGGGTCGAAATTTTGAAGTTTGATATCTCAGCTCTGGAAGGGTCTAGATCATCCATTTTTGCACTCAGGTCAAAGTCTCACAGCCCTCTATCATAATCCAGAGTTTTGAGAAGATTGGAGAAACTTAATTTTTCGCCCAAAAATGAAAAAAAACGAAAGGGGTAACACTGTCGTTTTTTTTTCGGGTCGAAATTTTGAAGTTTGATATCTCAGCTCTGGAAGGGTCTAGATCATCCATTTTTGCACTCAGGACAAAGTCTCACAGCCCTCTATCATAATCCAGAGTTTTGAGAAGATTGGAGAAACTTAATTTTTCGCCCAAAAATGAAAAAAAAAACAAAAGGGGTAACACTGTCGTTTTTTTTTCGGGTCGAAATTTTGAGTTTCGATATCTCAGCTCTGGAAGGGTCTAGATCATCCATTTTTGCACTCAGGTCAAAGTCTCACAGCCCTCTATCATAATCCAGAGTTTTGAGAAGATTGGAGAAACTTAATTTTTCGCCCAAAAATGAAAAAAAACAAAAGGGGTAACACTGTCGTTTTTTTTTTCGGGTCGAAATTTTGAAGTTTGATATCTCAGCTCTGGAAGGGTCTAGATCATCCATTTTTGCACTCAGGTCAAAGTCTCACAGCCCTCTATCATAATCCAGAGTTTTGAGAAGATTGGAGAAACTTAATTTTTCGCCCAAAAATGAAAAAAAACAAAAGGGGTAACACTGTCGTTTTTTTTTTCGGGTCGAAATTTTGAAGTTTGATATCTCAGCTCTGGAAGGGTCTAGATCATCCATTTTTGCACTCAGGTCAAAGTCTCACAGCCCTCTATCATAATCCAGAGTTTTGAGAAGATTGGAGAAACTTAATTTTTCGCCCAAAAATGAAAAAAAACAAAAGGGGTAACACTGTCGGTTTTTTTTCGGGTCGAAATTTTGAAGTTTGATATCTCAGCTCTGGAAGGGTCTAGATCATCCATTTTTGCACTCAGGTCAAAGTCTCACAGCCCTCTATCATAATCCAGAGTTTTGAGAAGATTGGAGAAACTTAATTTTTCGCCCAAAAATAAAAAAAAACGAAAGGGGTAACACTGTCGTTTTTTTTTCGGGTCGAAATTTTGAAGTTTGATATCTCAGCTCTGGAAGGGTCTAGATCATCCATTTTTGCACTCAGGACAAAGTCTCACAGCCCTCTATCATAATCCAGAGTTTTGAGAAGATTGGAGAAACTTAATTTTTCGCCCAAAAATGAAAAAAAACAAAAGGGTAGTAACACTGTCGTTTTTTTTTTCGGGTCGAAATTTTGAGTTTCGATATCTCAGCTCTGGAAGGGTCTAGAGCCTCCATTTTTGCACTCAGGTCAAAGTCTCACAGCCCTCTATCATAATCCAGAGTTTTGAGAAGATCAGAGAAACTTAATTTTTCGCCCAAAAATGAAAAAAAACGAAAGGGGTAACACTGTCGTTTTTTTTCGGGTCGAAATTTTGAAGTTTGATATCTCAGCTCTGGAAGGGTCTAGATCATCCATTTTTGCACTCAGGTCAAAGTCTCACAGCCCTCTATCATAATCCAGAGTTTTGAGAAGATTGGAGAAACTTAATTTTTCGCCCAAAAATGAAAAAAAAACAAAAGGGGTAACACTGTCGTTTTTTTTTCGGGTCGAAATTTTTAAGTTTGATATCTCAGCTCTGGAAGGGTCTAGAGCCTCCATTTTTGCACTCAGGTCAAAGTCTCACAGCCCTCTATCATAATCCAGAGTTTTGAGAAGATTGGAGAAACTTAATTTTTCACCCAAAAATGAAAAAAAAAACAAAAGGGGTAACACTGTCGTTTTTTTTTTCGGGTCGAAATTTTGAGTTTCGATATCTCAGCTCTGGAAGGGTCTAGATCATCCATTTTTGCACTCAGGTCAAAGTCTCACAGCCCTCTATCATAATCCAGAGTTTTGAGAAGATTGGAGAAACTTAATTTTTCGCCCAAAAATGGAAAAAAAACAAAAGGGGTAACACTGTCGTTTTTTTTTTCGGGTCGAAATTTTGAGTTTCGATATCTCAGCTCTGGAAGGGTCTAGAGCCTCCATTTTTGCACTCAGGTCAAAGTCTCACAGCCCTCTATCATAATCCAGAGTTTTGAGAAGATTGGAGAAACTTAATTTTTCGCCCAAAAATGAAAAAAAAACAAAAGGGGTAACACTGTCGTTTTTTTTTCGGGTCGAAATTTTGAAGTTTGATATCTCAGCTCTGGAAGGGTCTAGATCATCCATTTTTGCACTCAGGTCAAAGTCTCACAGCCCTCTATCATAATCCAGAGTTTTGAGAAGATTGGAGAAACTTAATTTTTCGCCCAAAAATAAAAATAAACGAAAGGGGTAACACTGTCGTTTTTTTTTCGGGTCGAAATTTTGAGTTTCGATATCTCAGCTCTGGAAGGGTCTAGAGCCTCCATTTTTGCACTCAGGTCAAAGTCTCACAGCCCTCTATCATAATCCAGAGTTTTGAGAAGATCAGAGAAACTTAATTTTTCGCCCAAAAATGAAAAAAAACGAAAGGGGTAACACTGTCGTTTTTTTTTCGGGTCGAAATTTTGAAGTTTGATATCTCAGCTCTGGAAGGGCATAGATCATCCATTTTTGCACTCAGGTCAAAGTCTCACAGCCCTCTATCATAATCCAGAGTTTTGAGAAGATTGGAGAAACTTAATTTTTCGCCCAAAAATGAAAAAAAAACAAAAGGGGTAAAACTGTCGTTTTTTTTCGGGTCGAAATTTTGAAGTTTGATATCTCAGCTCTGGAAGGGTCTAGATCATCCATTTTTGCACTCATGTCAAAGTCTCACAGCCCTCTATCATAATCCAGAGTTTTGAGAAGATTGGAGAAACTTAATTTTTCGCCCAAAAATGAAAAAAAACAAAAGGGGTAACACTGTCGTTTTTTTTTCGGGTCGAAATTTTGAAGTTTGATATCTCAGCTGTGGAAGGGTCTAGATCATCCATTTTTGCACCCATGTCAAAGTCTCACAGCCCTCTATCATAATCCAGAGTTTTGAGAAGATTGGAGAAACTTAATTTTTCGCCCAAAAATGAAAAAAAACAAAAGGGGTAACACTGTCGTTTTTTTTTCGGGTCGAAATTTTGAAATTTGATATCTCAGCTCTGGAAGGGTCTAGAGCCTCCATTTTTGCACTCAGGTCAAAGTCTCACAGCCCTCTATCATAATCCAGAGTTTTGAGAAGATTGGAGAAACTTAATTTTTCGCCCAAAAATGAAAAAAAACAAAAGGGGTAACACTGTCGTTTTTTTTTCGGGTCGAAATTTTGAAGTTTGATATCTCAGCTCTGGAAGGGTCTAGATCATCCATTTTTGCACTCAGGTCAAAGTCTCACAGCCCTCTATCATAATCCAGAGTTTTGAGAAGATTGGAGAAACTTAATTTTTCGCCCAAAAATGAAAAAAAACAAAAGGGGTAACACTGTCGTTTTTTTTTTCGGGTCGAAATTTTGAAGTTTGATATCTCAGCTCTGGAAGGGTCTAGAACATCCATTTTTGCACTCAGGTCAAAGTCTCACAGCCCTCTATCATAATCCAGAGTTTTGAGAAGATTGGAGAAACTTAATTTTTCGCCCAAAAATGAAAAAAAACAAAAGGGGTAACACTGTCGTTTTTTTTTTCGGGTCGAAATTTTGAAGTTTGATATCTCAGCTCTGGAAGGGTCTAGATCATCCATTTTTGCACTCAGGTCAAAGTCTCACAGCCCTCTATCATAATCCAGAGTTTTGAGAAGATTGGAGAAACTTAATTTTTCGCCCAAAAATGAAAAAAAACGAAAGGGGTAACACTGTCGTTTTTTTTTCGGGTCGAAATTTTGAAGTTTGATATCTCAGCTCTGGAAGGGTCTAGATCATCCATTTTTGCACTCAGGACAAAGTCTCACAGCCCTCTATCATAATCCAGAGTTTTGAGAAGATTGGAGAAACTTAATTTTTCGCCCAAAAATGAAAAAAAAAACAAAAGGGGTAACACTGTCGTTTTTTTTTCGGGTCGAAATTTTGAGTTTCGATATCTCAGCTCTGGAAGGGTCTAGATCATCCATTTTTGCACTCAGGTCAAAGTCTCACAGCCCTCTATCATAATCCAGAGTTTTGAGAAGATTGGAGAAACTTAATTTTTCGCCCAAAAATGAAAAAAAACAAAAGGGGTAACACTGTCGTTTTTTTTTCGGGTCGAAATTTTGAAGTTTGATATCTCAGCTCTGGAAGGGTCTAGATCATCCATTTTTGCACTCAGGTCAAAGTCTCACAGCCCTCTATCATAATCCAGAGTTTTGAGAAGATTGGAGAAACTTAATTTTTCGCCCAAAAATGAAAAAAAACAAAAGGGGTAACACTGTCGTTTTTTTTTTCGGGTCGAAATTTTGAAGTTTGATATCTCAGCTCTGGAAGGGTCTAGATCATCCATTTTTGCACTCAGGTCAAAGTCTCACAGCCCTCTATCATAATCCAGAGTTTTGAGAAGATTGGAGAAACTTAATTTTTCGCCCAAAAATGAAAAAAAACAAAAGGGGTAACACTGTCGTTTTTTTTTCGGGTCGAAATTTTGAAGTTTGATATCTCAGCTCTGGAAGGGTCTAGAGCCTCCATTTTTGCACTCAGGTCAAAGTCTCACAGCCCTCTATCATAATCCAGAGTTTTGAGAAGATTGGAGAAACTTAATTTTTCACCCAAAAATGAAAAAAAAAACAAAAGGGGTAACACTGTCGTTTTTTTTTTCGGGTCGAAATTTTGAGTTTCGATATCTCAGCTCTGGAAGGGTCTAGATCATCCATTTTTGCACTCAGGTCAAAGTCTCACAGCCCTCTATCATAATCCAGAGTTTTGAGAAGATTGGAGAAACTTAATTTTTCGCCCAAAAATGAAAAAAAACAAAAGGGGTAACACTGTCGTTTTTTTTTCGGGTCGAAATTTTGAAGTTTGATATCTCAGCTCTGGAAGGGTCTAGATCATCCATTTTTGCACTCAGGTCAAAGTCTCACAGCCCTCTATCATAATCCAGAGTTTTGAGAAGATTGGAGAAACTTAATTTTTCGCCCAAAAATAAAAATAAACGAAAGGGGTAACACTGTCGTTTTTTTTTCGGGTCGAAATTTTGAGTTTCGATATCTCAGCTCTGGAAGGGTCTAGAGCCTCCATTTTTGCACTCAGGTCAAAGTCTCACAGCCCTCTATCATAATCCAGAGTTTTGAGAAGATCAGAGAAACTTAATTTTTCGCCCAAAAATGAAAAAAAACGAAAGGGGTAACACTGTCGTTTTTTTTTCGGGTCGAAATTTTGAAGTTTGATATCTCAGCTCTGGAAGGGTCTAGAGCCTCCATTTTTGCACTCAGGTCAAAGTCTCACAGCCCTCTATCATAATCCAGAGTTTTGAGAAGATTGGAGAAACTTAATTTTTCGCCCAAAAATGAAAAAAAACAAAAGGGGTAACACTGTCGTTTTTTTTTCGGGTCGAAATTTTGAAGTTTGATATCTCAGCTCTGGAAGGGTCTAGATCATCCATTTTTGCACTCAGGTCAAAGTCTCACAGCCCTCTATCATAATCCAGAGTTTTGAGAAGATTGGAGAAACTTAATTTTTCGCCCAAAAATGAAAAAAAACAAAAGGGGTAACACTGTCGTTTTTTTTTTCGGGTCGAAATTTTGAAGTTTGATATCTCAGCTCTGGAAGGGTCTAGAACATCCATTTTTGCACTCAGGTCAAAGTCTCACAGCCCTCTATCATAATCCAGAGTTTTGAGAAGATTGGAGAAACTTAATTTTTCGCCCAAAAATGAAAAAAAACAAAAGGGGTAACACTGTCGTTTTTTTTTTCGGGTCGAAATTTTGAAGTTTGATATCTCAGCTCTGGAAGGGTCTAGATCATCCATTTTTGCACTCAGGTCAAAGTCTCACAGCCCTCTATCATAATCCAGAGTTTTGAGAAGATTGGAGAAACTTAATTTTTCGCCCAAAAATGAAAAAAAACGAAAGGGGTAACACTGTCGTTTTTTTTTCGGGTCGAAATTTTGAAGTTTGATATCTCAGCTCTGGAAGGGTCTAGATCATCCATTTTTGCACTCAGGACAAAGTCTCACAGCCCTCTATCATAATCCAGAGTTTTGAGAAGATTGGAGAAACTTAATTTTTCGCCCAAAAATGAAAAAAAAAACAAAAGGGGTAACACTGTCGTTTTTTTTTCGGGTCGAAATTTTGAGTTTCGATATCTCAGCTCTGGAAGGGTCTAGATCATCCATTTTTGCACTCAGGTCAAAGTCTCACAGCCCTCTATCATAATCCAGAGTTTTGAGAAGATTGGAGAAACTTAATTTTTCGCCCAAAAATGAAAAAAAACAAAAGGGGTAACACTGTCGTTTTTTTTTCGGGTCGAAATTTTGAAGTTTGATATCTCAGCTCTGGAAGGGTCTAGATCATCCATTTTTGCACTCAGGTCAAAGTCTCACAGCCCTCTATCATAATCCAGAGTTTTGAGAAGATTGGAGAAACTTAATTTTTCGCCCAAAAATGAAAAAAAACAAAAGGGGTAACACTGTCGTTTTTTTTTTCGGGTCGAAATTTTGAAGTTTGATATCTCAGCTCTGGAAGGGTCTAGATCATCCATTTTTGCACTCAGGTCAAAGTCTCACAGCCCTCTATCATAATCCAGAGTTTTGAGAAGATTGGAGAAACTTAATTTTTCGCCCAAAAATGAAAAAAAACAAAAGGGGTAACACTGTCGTTTTTTTTTCGGGTCGAAATTTTGAAGTTTGATATCTCAGCTCTGGAAGGGTCTAGAGCCTCCATTTTTGCACTCAGGTCAAAGTCTCACAGCCCTCTATCATAATCCAGAGTTTTGAGAAGATTGGAGAAACTTAATTTTTCACCCAAAAATGAAAAAAAAAACAAAAGGGGTAACACTGTCGTTTTTTTTTTCGGGTCGAAATTTTGAGTTTCGATATCTCAGCTCTGGAAGGGTCTAGATCATCCATTTTTGCACTCAGGTCAAAGTCTCACAGCCCTCTATCATAATCCAGAGTTTTGAGAAGATTGGAGAAACTTAATTTTTCGCCCAAAAATGAAAAAAAACAAAAGGGGTAACACTGTCGTTTTTTTTTCGGGTCGAAATTTTGAGTTTCGATATCTCAGCTCTGGAAGGGTCTAGATCATCCATTTTTGCACTCAGGTCAAAGTCTCACAGCCCTCTATCATAATCCAGAGTTTTGAGAAGATTGGAGAAACTTAATTTTTCACCCAAAAATGAAAAAAAACAAAAGGGGTAACACTGTCGTTTTTTTTTCGGGTCGAAATTTTGAGTTTCGATATCTCAGCTCTGGAAGGGTCTAGAGCCTCCATTTTTGCACTCAGGTCAAAGTCTCACAGCCCTCTATCATAATCCAGAGTTTTGAGAAGATCAGAGAAACTTAATTTTTCGCCCAAAAATGAAAAAAAACGAAAGGGGTAACACTGTCGTTTTTTTTTCGGGTCGAAATTTTGAAGTTTGATATCTCAGCTCTGGAAGGGTCTAGATCATCCATTTTTGCACTCAGGTCAAAGTCTCACAGCCCTCTATCATAATCCAGAGTTTTGAGAAGATTGGAGAAACTTAATTTTTCGCCCAAAAATGAAAAAAAAACAAAAGGGGTAACACTGTCGTTTTTTTTTCGGGTCGAAATTTTGAAGTTTCGATATCTCAGCTCTGGAAGGGTCTAGAGCCTCCATTTTTGCACTCAGGTCAAAGTCTCACAGCCCTCTATCATAATCCAGAGTTTTGAGAAGATTGGAGAAACTTAATTTTTCACCCAAAAATGAAAAAAAAAACAAAAGGGGTAACACTGTCGTTTTTTTTTCGGGTCGAAATTTTGAGTTTCGATATCTCAGCTCTGGAAGGGTCTAGATCATCCATTTTTGCACTCAGGTCAAAGTCTCACAGCCCTCTATCATAATCCAAAGTTTTGAGAAGATTGGAGAAACTTAATTTTTCGCCCAAAAATGAAAAAAAACGAAAGGGGTAACACTGTCGTTTTTTTTTCGGGTCGAAATTTTGAAGTTTGATATCTCAGCTCTGGAAGGGTCTAGATCATCCATTTTTGCACTCAGGACAAAGTCTCACAGCCCTCTATCATAATCCAGAGTTTTGAGAAGATTAGAGAAACTTAATTTTTCGCCAAAAAATGAAAAAAAACAAAAGGGGTAACACTGTCGTTTTTTTTTTCGGGTCGAAATTTTGAGTTTCGATATCTCAGCTCTGGAAGGGTCTAGAGCCTCCATTTTTGCACTCAGGTCAAAGTCTCACAGCCACCTATCATAATCCAGAGTTTTGAGAAGATCAGAGAAACTTAATTTTTCGCCCAAAAATGAAAAAAAAACGAAAGGGGTAACACTGTCGTTTTTTTTTCGGGTCGAAATTTTGAAGTTTGATATCTCAGCTCTGGAAGGGTCTAGATCATCCATTTTTGCACTCAGGTCAAAGTCTCACAGCCCTCTATCATAATCCAGAGTTTTGAGAAGATCAGAGAAACTTAATTTTTCGCCCAAAAATGAAAAAAAACGAAAGGGGTAACACTGTCGTTTTTTTTTCGGGTCGAAATTTTGAAGTTTGATATCTCAGCTCTGGAAGGGTCTAGATCATCCATTTTTGCACTCAGGTCAAAGTCTCACAGCCCTCTATCATAATCCAGAGTTTTGAGAAGATTGGAGAAACTTAATTTTTCGCCCAAAAATGAAAAAAAAACAAAAGGGGTAACACTGTCGTTTTTTTTTCGGGTCGAAATTTTGAAGTTTCGATATCTCAGCTCTGGAAGGGTCTAGAGCCTCCATTTTTGCACTCAGGTCAAAGTCTCACAGCCCTCTATCATAATCCAGAGTTTTGAGAAGATTGGAGAAACTTAATTTTTCACCCAAAAATGAAAAAAAAAACAAAAGGGGTAACACTGTCGTTTTTTTTTCGGGTCGAAATTTTGAGTTTCGATATCTCAGCTCTGGAAGGGTCTAGATCATCCATTTTTGCACTCAGGTCAAAGTCTCACAGCCCTCTATCATAATCCAAAGTTTTGAGAAGATTGGAGAAACTTAATTTTTCGCCCAAAAATGAAAAAAAACGAAAGGGGTAACACTGTCGTTTTTTTTTCGGGTCGAAATTTTGAAGTTTGATATCTCAGCTCTGGAAGGGTCTAGATCATCCATTTTTGCACTCAGGACAAAGTCTCACAGCCCTCTATCATAATCCAGAGTTTTGAGAAGATTAGAGAAACTTAATTTTTCGCCAAAAAATGAAAAAAAACAAAAGGGGTAACACTGTCGTTTTTTTTTTCGGGTCGAAATTTTGAGTTTCGATATCTCAGCTCTGGAAGGGTCTAGAGCCTCCATTTTTGCACTCAGGTCAAAGTCTCACAGCCACCTATCATAATCCAGAGTTTTGAGAAGATCAGAGAAACTTAATTTTTCGCCCAAAAATGAAAAAAAAACGAAAGGGGTAACACTGTCGTTTTTTTTTCGGGTCGAAATTTTGAAGTTTGATATCTCAGCTCTGGAAGGGTCTAGATCATCCATTTTTGCACTCAGGTCAAAGTCTCACAGCCCTCTATCATAATCCAGAGTTTTGAGAAGATTGGAGAAACTTAATTTTTCGCCCAAAAATGAAAAAAAACAAAAGGGGTAACACTGTCGTTTTTTTTCGGGTCGAAATTTTGAAGTTTGATATCTCAGCTCTGGAAGGGTCTAGATCATCCATTTTTGCACTCAGGTCAAAGTCTCACAGCCCTCTATCATAATCCAGAGTTTTGAGAAGATTGGAGAAACTTAATTTTTCGCCCAAAAATGAAAAAAAACAAAAGGGGTAACACTGTCGTTTTTTTTTTCGGGTCGAAATTTTGAAGTTTGATATCTCAGCTCTGGAAGGGTCTAGATCATCCATTTTTGCACTCAGGTCAAAGTCTCACAGCCCTCTATCATAATCCAGAGTTTTGAGAAGATTGGAGAAACTTAATTTTTCGCCCAAAAATGAAAAAAAACAAAAGGGGTAACACTGTCGTTTTTTTTTTCGGGTCGAAATTTTGAAGTTTGATATCTCAGCTCTGGAAGGGTCTAGATCATCCATTTTTGCACTCAGGTCAAAGTCTCACAGCCCTCTATCATAATCCAGAGTTTTGAGAAGATTGGAGAAACTTAATTTTTCGCCTAAAAATGAAAAAAAACAAAAGGGGTAACACTGTCGTTTTTTTTTCGGGTCGAAATTTTGAAGTTTGATATCTCAGCTCTGGAAGGGTCTAGAGCCTCCATTTTTGCACTCAGCTCAAAGTCTCACAGCCCTCTATCATAATCCAGAGTTTTGAGAAGATTGGAGAAACTTAATTTTTCACCCAAAAATGAAAAAAAACAAAAGGGGTAACACTGTCGTTTTTTTTTCGGGTCGAAATTTTGAAGTTTGATATCTCAGCTCTGGAAGGGTCTAGATCATCCATTTTTGCACTCATGTCAAAGTCTCACAGCCCTCTATCATAATCCAGAGTTTTGAGAAGATTGGAGAAACTTAATTTTTCGCCCAAAAATGAAAAAAAACAAAAGGGGTAACACTGTCGTTTTTTTTTCGGGTCGAAATTTTGAAGTTTGATATCTCAGCTCTGGAAGGGTCTAGAGCCTCCATTTTTGCACTCAGGTCAAAGTCTCACAGCCCTCTATCATAATCCAGAGTTTTGAGAAGATTGGAGAAACTTAATTTTTCACCCAAAAATGAAAAAAAACAAAAGGGGTAACACTGTCGTTTTTTTTTTTCGGGTCGAAATTTTGAGTTTCGATATCTCAGCTCTGGAAGGGTCTAGATCATCCATTTTTGCACTCAGGTCAAAGTCTCACAGCCCTCTATCATAATCCAGAGTTTTGAGAAGATTGGAGAAACTTAATTTTTCGCCCAAAAATGAAAAAAAACAAAAGGGGTAACACTGTCGTTTTTTTTTCGGGTCGAAATTTTGAGTTTCGATATCTCAGCTCTGGAAGGGTCTAGATCATCCATTTTTGCACTCAGGTCAAAGTCTCACAGCCCTCTATCATAATCCAGAGTTTTGAGAAGATTGGAGAAACTTAATTTTTCGCCCAAAAATGAAAAAAAACAAAAGGGGTAGTAACACTGTCGTTTTTTTTTCGGGTCGAAATTTTGAGTTTCGATATCTCAGCTCTGGAAGGGTCTAGAGCCTCCATTTTTGCACTCAGGTCAAAGTCTCACAGCCCTCTATCATAATCCAGAGTTTTGAGAAGATCAGAGAAACTTAATTTTTCGCCCAAAAATGAAAAAAAACGAAAGGGGTAACACTGTCGTTTTTTTTTTCGGGTCGAAATTTTGAAGTTTGATATCTCAGCTCTGGAAGGGTCTAGATCATCCATTTTTGCACTCAGGTCAAAGTCTCACAGCCCTCTATCATAATCCAGAGTTTTGAGAAGATTGGAGAAACTTAATTTTTCGCCCAAAAATGAAAAAAAAACAAAAGGGGTAACACTGTCGTTTTTTTTTCGGGTCGAAATTTTGAAGTTTGATATCTCAGCTCTGGAAGGGTCTAGAGCCTCCATTTTTGCACTCAGGTCAAAGTCTCACAGCCCTCTATCATAATCCAGAGTTTTGAGAAGATTGGAGAAACTTAATTTTTCACCCAAAAATGAAAAAAAAACAAAAGGGGTAACACTGTCGTTTTTTTTTTCGGGTCGAAATTTTGAGTTTCGATATCTCAGCTCTGGAAGGGTCTAGATCATCCATTTTTGCACTCAGGTCAAAGTCTCACAGCCCTCTATCATAATCCAGAGTTTTGAGAAGATTGGAGAAACTTAATTTTTCGCCCAAAAATGAAAAAAAACAAAAGGGGTAACACTGTCGTTTTTTTTTCGGGTCGAAATTTTGAGTTTCGATATCTCAGCTCTGGAAGGGTCTAGAGCCTCCATTTTTGCACTCAGGTCAAAGTCTCACAGCCCTCTATCATAATCCAGAGTTTTGAGAAGATTGGAGAAACTTAATTTTTCGCCCAAAAATGAAAAAAAACAAAAGGGGTAACACTGTCGTTTTTTTTTCGGGTCGAAATTTTGAAGTTTGATATCTCAGCTCTGGAAGGGTCTAGATCATCCATTTTTGCACTCAGGTCAAAGTCTCACAGCCCTCTATCATAATCCAGAGTTTTGAGAAGATTGGAGAAACTTAATTTTTCTTCCAAAAATAAAAATAAATGAAAGGGGTAACACTGTCGTTTTTTTTTCGGGTCGAAATTTTGAGTTTCGATATCTCAGCTCTGGAAGGGTCTAGAGCCTCCATTTTTGCACTCAGGTCAAAGTCTCACAGCCCTCTATCATAATCCAGAGTTTTGAGAAGATCAGAGAAACTTAATTTTTCGCCCAAAAATGAAAAAAAACGAAAGGGGTAACACTGTCGTTTTTTTTTCGGGTCGAAATTTTGAAGTTTGATATCTCAGCTCTGGAAGGGTCTAGATCATCCATTTTTGCACTCAGGTCAAAGTCTCACAGCCCTCTATCATAATCCAGAGTTTTGAGAAGATTGGAGAAACTTAATTTTTCGCCCAAAAATGAAAAAAAAACAAAAGGGGTAAAACTGTCGTTTTTTTTCGGGTCGAAATTTTGAAGTTTGATATCTCAGCTCTGGAAGGGTCTAGATCATCCATTTTTGCACTCATGTCAAAGTCTCACAGCCCTCTATCATAATCCAGAGTTTTGAGAAGATTGGAGAAACTTAATTTTTCGCCCAAAAATGAAAAAAAACAAAAGGGGTAACACTGTCGTTTTTTTTTCGGGTCGAAATTTTGAAGTTTGATATCTCAGCTGTGGAAGGGTCTAGATCATCCATTTTTGCACTCATGTCAAAGTCTCACAGCCCTCTATCATAATCCAGAGTTTTGAGAAGATTGGAGAAACTTAATTTTTCGCCCAAAAATGAAAAAAAACAAAAGGGGTAACACTGTCGTTTTTTTTTCGGGTCGAAATTTTGAAGTTTGATATCTCAGCTCTGGAAGGGTCTAGAGCCTCCATTTTTGCACTCAGGTCAAAGTCTCACAGCCCTCTATCATAATCCAGAGTTTTGAGAAGATTGGAGAAACTTAATTTTTCGCCCAAAAATGAAAAAAAACAAAAGGGGTAACACTGTCGTTTTTTTTTCGGGTCGAAATTTTGAAGTTTGATATCTCAGCTCTGGAAGGGTCTAGATCATCCATTTTTGCACTCAGGTCAAAGTCTCACAGCCCTCTATCATAATCCAGAGTTTTGAGAAGATTGGAGAAACTTAATTTTTCGCCCAAAAATGAAAAAAAACAAAAGGGGTAACACTGTCGTTTTTTTTTTCGGGTCGAAATTTTGAAGTTTGATATCTCAGCTCTGGAAGGGTCTAGAACATCCATTTTTGCACTCAGGTCAAAGTCTCACAGCCCTCTATCATAATCCAGAGTTTTGAGAAGATTGGAGAAACTTAATTTTTCGCCCAAAAATGAAAAAAAACAAAAGGGGTAACACTGTCGTTTTTTTTTTCGGGTCGAAATTTTGAAGTTTGATATCTCAGCTCTGGAAGGGTCTAGATCATCCATTTTTGCACTCAGGTCAAAGTCTCACAGCCCTCTATCATAATCCAGAGTTTTGAGAAGATTGGAGAAACTTAATTTTTCGCCCAAAAATGAAAAAAAACGAAAGGGGTAACACTGTCGTTTTTTTTTTCGGGTCGAAATTTTGAAGTTTGATATCTCAGCTCTGGAAGGGTCTAGATCATCCATTTTTGCACTCAGGACAAAGTCTCACAGCCCTCTATCATAATCCAGAGTTTTGAGAAGATTGGAGAAACTTAATTTTTCGCCCAAAAATGAAAAAAAAACAAAAGGGGTAACACTGTCGTTTTTTTTTCGGGTCGAAATTTTGAGTTTCGATATCTCAGCTCTGGAAGGGTCTAGATCATCCATTTTTGCACTCAGGTCAAAGTCTCACAGCCCTCTATCATAATCCAGAGTTTTGAGAAGATTGGAGAAACTTAATTTTTCGCCCAAAAATGAAAAAAAACAAAAGGGGTAACACTGTCGTTTTTTTTTTCGGGTCGAAATTTTGAAGTTTGATATCTCAGCTCTGGAAGGGTCTAGATCATCCATTTTTGCACTCAGGTCAAAGTCTCACAGCCCTCTATCATAATCCAGAGTTTTGAGAAGATTGGAGAAACTTAATTTTTCGCCCAAAAATGAAAAAAAACAAAAGGGGTAACACTGTCGTTTTTTTTTTCGGGTCGAAATTTTGAAGTTTGATATCTCAGCTCTGGAAGGGTCTAGATCATCCATTTTTGCACTCAGGTCAAAGTCTCACAGCCCTCTATCATAATCCAGAGTTTTGAGAAGATTGGAGAAACTTAATTTTTCGCCCAAAAATGAAAAAAAACAAAAGGGGTAACACTGTCGTTTTTTTTTCGGGTCGAAATTTTGAAGTTTGATATCTCAGCTCTGGAAGGGTCTAGAGCCTCCATTTTTGCACTCAGGTCAAAGTCTCACAGCCCTCTATCATAATCCAGAGTTTTGAGAAGATTGGAGAAACTTAATTTTTCACCCAAAAATGAAAAAAAAAAAGGGGTAACACTGTCGTTTTTTTTTTTCGGGTCGAAATTTTGAGTTTCGATATCTCAGCTCTGGAAGGGTCTAGATCATCCATTTTTGCACTCAGGTCAAAGTCTCACAGCCCTCTATCATAATCCAGAGTTTTGAGAAGATTGGAGAAACTTAATTTTTCGCCCAAAAATGAAAAAAAACAAAAGGGGTAACACTGTCGTTTTTTTTTCGGGTCGAAATTTTGAGTTTCGATATCTCAGCTCTGGAAGGGTCTAGATCATCCATTTTTGCACTCAGGTCAAAGTCTCACAGCCCTCTATCATAATCCAGAGTTTTGAGAAGATTGGAGAAACTTAATTTTTCGCCCAAAAATGAAAAAAAACAAAAGGGGTAACACTGTCGTTTTTTTTTCGGGTCGAAATTTTGAAGTTTGATATCTCAGCTCTGGAAGGGTCTAGATCATCCATTTTTGCACTCATGTCAAAGTCTCACAGCCCTCTATCATAATCCAGAGTTTTGAGAAGATTGGAGAAACTTAATTTTTCGCCCAAAAATGAAAAAAAAACAAAAGGGGTAACACTGTCGTTTTTTTTTCGGGTCGAAATTTTGAAGTTTGATATCTCAGCTCTGGAAGGGTCTAGATCATCCATTTTTGCACTCATGTCAAAGTCTCACAGCCCTCTATCATAATCCAGAGTTTTGAGAAGATTGGAGAAACTTAATTTTTCGCCCAAAAATGAAAAAAAACAAAAGGGGTAACACTGTCGTTTTTTTTTCGGGTCGAAATTTTGAAGTTTGATATCTCAGCTCTGGAAGGGTCTAGAGCCTCCATTTTTGCACTCAGGTCAAAGTCTCACAGCCCTCTATCATAATCCAGAGTTTTGAGAAGATTGGAGAAACTTAATTTTTCACCCAAAAATGAAAAAAAACAAAAGGGGTAACACTGTCGTTTTTTTTTCGGGTCGAAATTTTGAGTTTCGATATCTCAGCTCTGGAAGGGTCTAGATCATCCATTTTTGCACTCAGGTCAAAGTCTCACAGCCCTCTATCATAATCCAGAGTTTTGAGAAGATTGGAGAAACTTAATTTTTCGCCCAAAAATGAAAAAAAAACAAAAGGGGTAACACTGTCGTTTTTTTTTTCGGGTCGAAATTTTGAAGTTTGATATCTCAGCTCTGGAAGGGTCTAGATCATCCATTTTTGCACTCAGGACAAAGTCTCACAGCCCTCTATCATAATCCAGAGTTTTGAGAAGATTGGAGAAACTTAATTTTTCGCCCAAAAATGAAAAAAAAACAAAAGGGGTAACACTGTCGTTTTTTTTTTCGGGTCGAAATTTTGAAGTTTGATATCTCAGCTCTGGAAGGGTCTAGATCATCCATTTTTGCACTCATGTCAAAGTCTCACAGCCCTCTATCATAATCCAGAGTTTTGAGAAGATTGGAGAAACTTAATTTTTCACCCAAAAATGAAAAAAAACAAAAGGGGTAACACTGTCGTTTTTTTTTCGGGTCGAAATTTTGAGTTTCGATATCTCAGCTCTGGAAGGGTCTAGATCATCCATTTTTGCACTCAGGTCAAAGTCTCACAGCCCTCTATCATAATCCAGAGTTTTGAGAAGATTGGAGAAACTTAATTTTTCGCCCAAAAATGAAAAAAAAACAAAAGGGGTAACACTGTCGTTTTTTTTTTCGGGTCGAAATTTTGAAGTTTGATATCTCAGCTCTGGAAGGGTCTAGATCATCCATTTTTGCACTCATGTCAAAGTCTCACAGCCCTCTATCATAATCCAGAGTTTTGTGAAGATTGGAGAAACTTAATTTTTCACCCAAAAATGAAAAAAAACAAAAGGGGTAACACTGTCGTTTTTTTTTCGGTTCGAAATTTTGAGTTTCGATATCTCAGCTCTGGAAGGGTCTAGATCATCCATTTTTGCACTCAGGTCAAAGTCTCACAGCCCTCTATCATAATCCAGAGTTTTGAGAAGATTGGAGAAACTTAATTTTTCGCCCAAAAATGAAAAAAAACAAAAGGGGTAACACTGTCGTTTTTTTTTTTCGGGTCGAAATTTTGAGTTTCGATATCTCAGCTCTGGAAGGGTCTAGATCATCCATTTTTGCACTCAGGTCAAAGTCTCACAGCCCTCTATCACAATCCAGAGTTTTGAGAAGATTGGAGAAACTTAATTTTTCGCCCAAAAATGAAAAAAAAACAAAAGGGGTAACACTGTCGTTTTTTTTTCGGGTCGAAATTTTGAGTTTCGATATCTCAGCTCTGGAAGGGTCTAGATCATCCATTTTTGCACTCAGGTCAAAGTCTCACAGCCCTCTATCACAATCCAGAGTTTTGAGAAGATTGGAGAAACTTAATTTTTCGCCCAAAAATGAAAAAAAACGAAAGGGGTAACACTGTCGATTTTTTTTCGGGTCGAAATTTTGAGTTTCGATATCTCAGCTCTGGAAGGGTCTAGAGCCTCCATTTTTGCACTCAGGTCAAAGTCTCACAGCCCTCTATCATAATCCAGAGTTTTGAGAAGATCAGAGAAACTTAATTTTTCGCCCAAAAATGAAAAAAAAAACGAAAGGGGTAACACTGTCGTTTTTTTTTCGGGTCGAAATTTTGAAGTTTGATATCTCAGCTCTGGAAGGGTCTAGATCATCCATTTTTGCACTCAGGTCAAAGTCTCACAGCCCTCTATCATAATCCAGAGTTTTGAGAAGATTGGAGAAACTTAATTTTTCGCCCAAAAATGAAAAAAACAAAAGGGGTAACACTGTCGTTTTTTTTTTCGGGTCGAAATTTTGAAGTTTGATATCTCAGCTCTGGAAGGGTCTAGATCATCCATTTTTGCACTCATGTCAAAGTCTCACAGCCCTCTATCATAATCCAGAGTTTTGAGAAGATTGGAGAAACTTAATTTTTCGCCCAAAAATGAAAAAAAACAAAAGGGGTAACACTGTCGTTTTTTTTCGGGTCGAAATTTTGAAGTTTGATATCTCAGCTCTGGAAGGGTCTAGAGCCTCCATTTTTGCACTCAGGTCAAAGTCTCACAGCCCTCTATCATAATCCAGAGTTTTGAGAAGATTGGAGAAACTTAATTTTTCACCCAAAAATGAAAAAAACAAAAGGGGTAACACTGTCGTTTTTTTTTCGGGTCGAAATTTTGAGTTTCGATATCTCAGCTCTGGAAGGGTCTAGATCATCCATTTTTGCACTCAGGTCAAAGTCTCACAGCCCTCTATCATAATCCAGAGTTTTGAGAAGATTGGAGAAACTTAATTTTTCGCCCAAAAATGAAAAAAAAAACAAAAGGGGTAACACTGTCGTTTTTTTTTTTTCGGGTCGAAATTTTGAGTTTCGATATCTCAGCTCTGGAAGGGTCTAGATCATCCATTTTTGCACTCAGGTCAAAGTCTCACAGCCCTCTATCACAATCCAGAGTTTTGAGAAGATTGGAGAAACTTAATTTTTCGCCCAAAAATGAAAAAAAACGAAAGGGGTAACACTGTCGTTTTTTTTTCGGGTCGAAATTTTGAAGTTTGATATCTCAGCTCTGGAAGGGTCTAGATCATCCATTTTTGCACTCAGGACAAAGTCTCACAGCCCTCTATCATAATCCAGAGTTTTGAGAAGATTGGAGAAACTTAATTTTTCGCCCAAAAATGAAAAAAAAACAAAAGGGGTAACACTGTCGTTTTTTTTTCGGGTCGAAATTTTGAGTTTGATATCTCAGCTCTGGAAGGGTCTAGAGCCTCCATTTTTGCACTCAGGTCAAAGTCTCACAGCCCTCTATCATAATCCAGAGTTTTGAGAAGATCAGAGAAACTTAATTTTTCGCCCAAAAATGAAAAAAAAACGAAAGGGGTAACACTGTCGTTTTTTTTTTCGGGTCGAAATTTTGAAGTTTGTTATCTCAGCTCTGGAAGGGTCTAGATCATCCATTTTTGCACTCAGGTCAAAGTCTCACAGCCCTCTATCATAATCCAGAGTTTTGAGAAGATTGGAGAAACTTAATTTTTCGCCCAAAAATGAAAAAAAACAAAAGGGGTAACACTGTCGTTTTTTTTTTCGGGTCGAAATTTTGAAGTTTGATATCTCAGCTCTGGAAGGGTCTAGATCATCCATTTTTGCACTCAGGTCAAAGTCTCACAGCCCTCTATCATAATCCAGAGTTTTGAGAAGATTGGAGAAACTTAATTTTTCGCCCAAAAATGAAAAAAAACAAAAGGGGTAACACTGTCGTTTTTTTTCGGGTCGAAATTTTGAAGTTTGATATCTCAGCTCTGGAAGGGTCTAGATCATCCATTTTTGCACTCATGTCAAAGTCTCACAGCCCTCTATCATAATCCAGAGTTTTGAGAAGATTGGAGAAACTTAATTTTTTGCCCAAAAATGAAAAAAAACAAAAGGGGTAACACTGTCGTTTTTTTTTCGGGTCGAAATTTTGAAGTTTGATATAGGGATGCACCGATCCACATTTTTTCACTTCCGATCCGATCCCGATACCTGACTTTGGATATCGACCGATACCGATACTTTTCCGATACCAGAGCTGTGTTTGCTTTAATAGTGTCACGGTGCCGGTGGAGTGTAGGCAGAAGAAGGAGAACGAGAGGCAAATGCTCCAATGCAAACACTTTAATATAACTCAAAATAGCAAACAGGCACGGGTAAACTCACGACACGGAAGGGTAACATCAACATTGACCGACAAACACAAACTGAAGGAGGGAGAACTAAATACACTGAGGAATCAAACAATAATGATGTGAAGACAGGTGATACTGATGAACAAGACGAGGAACAGGTGGCTGATGAGGGAGTGAGTTCAGAAGTGGAGACAAGAGGATCCTGGGAGGTGTAGTGCAGATGACGAGACAAACAGGTGAAGACGAAGACTGTGACATCACTCCCCCCTCCCGGTAGGCGTGACCTCACGCCGAAACATCAGCGGGGAGGGGGGGTGGGCGCCCTGGAGGCTGTGGAGGACGTGGTCAAGAGCAGGGAGTCCCCCAGGGCGGAGCAGGATGAGGGTGTGGCCAGGGCGGAGCAGGGTGAGGGCGTGGCCAGGGCGAAGCAGGATGAGGGCGTGGCCAGGGCGGAGCAGGATGAGGGCGTGGCCAGGGCGGAGCAGGATGAGGGCGAGGCCAGGGCGGAGCAGGATGAGGGCGTGGCCAGGGCGGAGCAGGATGAGGGCGTGGCCAGGGCGGAACAGGCTGAGGGCGTGGCCAGGGCGGAGCAGGCTGAGGGCGTGGCCAGCGCGGAGCAGATGGAGGGAGGACCCCTGGTGGAGCCGATGGAACTGGGGCTGACGACACCAGGGGGCCGACTGACCGGGGCGGAGCAGATGGGAGAGGAGACCAGGGTGAAGCTGAGGGACAGACGACATAGGGTGCTGAGGAGGGACCGAGGGACCATGGGGACACCGCAGGCTCTGGTGACTGAAGTGATGACAGAGGTACAGAGGGACACGGTGAGATCAGCGGGAGTGAGGGCTGACGGGTGACTGGAGGGAGTGAGGAGTCCAACTGAACTGAAGGGGTGACAAAACGGGGCAGAGCCAAAGTAAGGAAGTCCATAGGTGAGGGGAGGATGACGAGGGAGTGCAGGGAATTCGGAGGGACGAGGGAGCCTGGCCGAGCTGGTGGACTGTGGGACCATGGAGGAGCTGAGGGAGGTAGCAGCCACGGGGGAGCCGATGGGACCGGGGGCCGAGGAAGTGTCTCAGAGGAGGAGGTGTGAGGCGAAGACCGGGGATGCAAGGACCAGGCTGGGTCAGGGGAGCTGAAGGGCAGGAGAGCAGAGGGAGGACAGATGAGAGGAGGCGGGAGAGGGAGGCTGGGTGGGATCCTGGTCTCGGCCTCTGGCTGAACGGTCTCGGGCTCTGGCTGGACGGTCTCGGGCTCTGGCTGGACGGTCTCGGGCTCTGGCTGGACGGTCTCGGGCTCTGGCTGGACGGTCTCGGGCTCTGGCTGGACGGTCTCGGGCTCTGGCTGGACGGTCTCGGCCTCTGGCTGGACGGTCTCGGGCTCTGGCTGGACGGTCTCGGGCTCTGGCTGGACGGTCTCGGGCTCTGGCTGGACGGTCTCGGGCTCTGGCTGGACGGTCTCGGGCTCTGGCTGGACGGTCTCGGCCTCTGGCTGGACGGTCTCTGGCACAGGCTGGACGGTGCTGGACGGAACCAGCGAAGAGGAGAGCTCGGGCTCGGCGGGGCTGGTGATCATGGCTGGAGATGGTGGTTGAGCGGCGATGTCATCAGCCTCACCAACAGTGAAGGCTGAGCCGCTCAACCACAGCACATGGTCCAGGTACTGGGAGAACGATCCAGGAACAGCCGCCGCTGGAGCTCGCTGATACAGATGATCATCAAGACCGCCCCAAAAAACTGTCTTCAGGACTTCATCTGTCCAGCTTACCCCAACGGAAAGCTCCAGGAAGCTGGCGACATATTCCTCAATGGAGCCGCCATCTTGAAAACAATGAATCAGGCGATTAATTGGAGTTAGGTGGTCCAGAGTGATCTTCATACTTAGGGTCGGTCAATCTGTCACGGTGCCGGTGGAGTGTAGGCAGAAGAAGGAGAACGAGAGGCAAATGCTCCAATGCAAACACTTTAATATAACTCAAAATAGCAAACAGGCACGGGTAAACTCACGACACGGAAGGGTAACATCAACATTGACCGACAAACACAAACTGAAGGAGGGAGAACTAAATACACTGAGGAATCAAACAATAATGATGTGAAGACAGGTGATACTGATGAACAAGACGAGGAACAGGTGGCTGATGAGGGAGTGAGTTCAGAAGTGGAGACAAGAGGATCCTGGGAGGTGTAGTGCAGATGACGAGACAAACAGGTGAAGACGAAGACTGTGACAAATAGTATTTATCATTATTGTTGATGATTTTATATGATGCTGAAATAAACTCCTCTCTACAGGCAAGGATGATATGTACGTATGTATGTATGTCAATATATATATATATATATATATATATATATATATATATTAAACAATAGATAGACAATTAAACAAAGATACACATTATACAGGCCTACACAGTGCTTTAATTTCAGGAAGGTCTACAAACATTATTCAGGTGGTCTTAAAAAGAATTATAATAAAGTAATCAAAAGTAAAATAGCACTGCAAAGTTTATCATAGATAGATTTATGCTTATTAAAGCTGAAGTAATTCATTCAAGAGCTGTGAGTGATTTTCTCTTTGCCTTTGGTTGTTTGATTCTCAGTAATGTCGCAATCGTCACATTTATACTGCTGCCCCTTTAAGAACGAGTTCAGATTTCATAGTCTACTGATGCACTATATTTTCTCCCAAATATTTCCATAACTACGTTCATTTTAGACATAATAAATTGTTTAAGTGTTAATCTCCAAGTCGGTCGGTTTGACATTTTTGTGCAGGCTACATTTGATCGTTTAGACGCGCATATGAAGCCCAGATTATAATTTGCTTGTCTTGTTGCGGTCTGTTTCGGAGCGCGCCGCACTGGGAACAGCATCTCTTGCGCAAATTTTGTGCTTTTAATAGCTCTTTTTATTATTAAAAGCGTCCCGCAATTTAGTAACAGCAGAGACTGCATTTTACTACAATCATCGATCGTGCTGATTCTGTCTTAAAGTTTGAGTTTTAGGGAGAAATTCAAATGACAGCGCACCGCCGCGATGGGAAGGAAGTTGGCTAGACAGAATGCGGCTATTGTTTTTATTGTTTTTTTTTTGTTTTGTTTTTTTACCTCAATATATTCTTTAATATTTGGAAATCAGACTAATATCACAGATCTAAAGTGTAACCAGGCTACGTTTCCTCTGTCGTCACTCATTACGCCGGGCTGTCATGTTGTGCTTGCTGTTGTTGCACCGCGTGAGAGATCTCTCTCTCTTTCTCTTCTGGACTGCGAATTGCAAACATGCATCAAATAGTTTAATTAATACGGCTTTGCAAACATTGCACTTAGCTGTCTTGCTCTGCACTGCAGCGGTGTTTCCAGTTCCACCATATGATTTCCACACAGCGAACATCCTGCTAGCTGGCTGCAAACTGCGGAATGGACTTCCTGAGCGGGGGTGTGTCTCATTGAGCCCTATGTTTTACAGTCACTGATTGAGCTGCACCTCCGTTCAGTGTATCCATTCCACAGTTTGCAGCCAGCTATAGCAGACTAGCAGGCCCGGCGGGAATCACTTTTGGAGTCATTTCAGCAGACAACGTTAAAGCGCAGACATGGATCATAAATATCGGATTTCTCCGCAGGTTGGATCGGAAAAATCCGATACGTGAATTATGCTGGTATCGGTCCCGATACCGATACTGGATCGGATCGGCCCCATCCCTAGTTTGATATCTCAGCTCTGGAAGGGTCTAGAGCCTCCATTTTTGCACTCAGGTCAAAGTCTCACAGCCCTCTATCATAATCCAGAGTTTTGAGAAGATTGGAGAAACTTAATTTTTCGCCCAAAAATGAAAAAAAACAAAAGGGGTAACACTGTCGTTTTTTTTTTTTCGGGTCGAAATTTTGAAGTTTGATATCTCAGCTCTGGAAGGGTCTAGATCATCCATTTTTGCACTCATGTCAAAGTCTCACAGCCCTCTATCATAATCCAGAGTTTTGAGAAGATTGGAGAAACTTAATTTTTCACCCAAAAATGAAAAAAAACAAAAGGGGTAACACTGTCGTTTTTTTTTCGGGTCGAAATTTTGAGTTTCGATATCTCAGCTCTGGAAGGGTCTAGATCATCCATTTTTGCACTCAGGTCAAAGTCTCACAGCCCTCTATCATAATCCAGAGTTTTGAGAAGATTGGAGAAACTTAATTTTTCGCCCAAAAATGAAAAAAAAACAAAAGGGGTAACACTGTCGTTTTTTTTTTCGGGTCGAAATTTTGAAGTTTGATATCTCAGCTCTGGAAGGGTCTAGATCATCCATTTTTGCACTCATGTCAAAGTCTCACAGCCCTCTATCATAATCCAGAGTTTTGTGAAGATTGGAGAAACTTAATTTTTCACCCAAAAATGAAAAAAAACAAAAGGGGTAACACTGTCGTTTTTTTTTCGGTTCGAAATTTTGAGTTTCGATATCTCAGCTCTGGAAGGGTCTAGATCATCCATTTTTGCACTCAGGTCAAAGTCTCACAGCCCTCTATCATAATCCAGAGTTTTGAGAAGATTGGAGAAACTTAATTTTTCGCCCAAAAATGAAAAAAAACAAAAGGGGTAACACTGTCGTTTTTTTTTTTCGGGTCGAAATTTTGAGTTTCGATATCTCAGCTCTGGAAGGGTCTAGATCATCCATTTTTGCACTCAGGTCAAAGTCTCACAGCCCTCTATCACAATCCAGAGTTTTGAGAAGATTGGAGAAACTTAATTTTTCGCCCAAAAATGAAAAAAAAACAAAAGGGGTAACACTGTCGTTTTTTTTTCGGGTCGAAATTTTGAGTTTCGATATCTCAGCTCTGGAAGGGTCTAGATCATCCATTTTTGCACTCAGGTCAAAGTCTCACAGCCCTCTATCACAATCCAGAGTTTTGAGAAGATTGGAGAAACTTAATTTTTCGCCCAAAAATGAAAAAAAACGAAAGGGGTAACACTGTCGATTTTTTTTCGGGTCGAAATTTTGAGTTTCGATATCTCAGCTCTGGAAGGGTCTAGAGCCTCCATTTTTGCACTCAGGTCAAAGTCTCACAGCCCTCTATCATAATCCAGAGTTTTGAGAAGATCAGAGAAACTTAATTTTTCGCCCAAAAATGAAAAAAAAAACGAAAGGGGTAACACTGTCGTTTTTTTTTCGGGTCGAAATTTTGAAGTTTGATATCTCAGCTCTGGAAGGGTCTAGATCATCCATTTTTGCACTCAGGTCAAAGTCTCACAGCCCTCTATCATAATCCAGAGTTTTGAGAAGATTGGAGAAACTTAATTTTTCGCCCAAAAATGAAAAAAACAAAAGGGGTAACACTGTCGTTTTTTTTTTCGGGTCGAAATTTTGAAGTTTGATATCTCAGCTCTGGAAGGGTCTAGATCATCCATTTTTGCACTCATGTCAAAGTCTCACAGCCCTCTATCATAATCCAGAGTTTTGAGAAGATTGGAGAAACTTAATTTTTCGCCCAAAAATGAAAAAAAACAAAAGGGGTAACACTGTCGTTTTTTTTCGGGTCGAAATTTTGAAGTTTGATATCTCAGCTCTGGAAGGGTCTAGAGCCTCCATTTTTGCACTCAGGTCAAAGTCTCACAGCCCTCTATCATAATCCAGAGTTTTGAGAAGATTGGAGAAACTTAATTTTTCACCCAAAAATGAAAAAAACAAAAGGGGTAACACTGTCGTTTTTTTTTCGGGTCGAAATTTTGAGTTTCGATATCTCAGCTCTGGAAGGGTCTAGATCATCCATTTTTGCACTCAGGTCAAAGTCTCACAGCCCTCTATCATAATCCAGAGTTTTGAGAAGATTGGAGAAACTTAATTTTTCGCCCAAAAATGAAAAAAAAACAAAAGGGGTAACACTGTCGTTTTTTTTTTTTCGGGTCGAAATTTTGAGTTTCGATATCTCAGCTCTGGAAGGGTCTAGATCATCCATTTTTGCACTCAGGTCAAAGTCTCACAGCCCTCTATCACAATCCAGAGTTTTGAGAAGATTGGAGAAACTTAATTTTTCGCCCAAAAATGAAAAAAAACGAAAGGGGTAACACTGTCGTTTTTTTTTCGGGTCGAAATTTTGAAGTTTGATATCTCAGCTCTGGAAGGGTCTAGATCATCCATTTTTGCACTCAGGACAAAGTCTCACAGCCCTCTATCATAATCCAGAGTTTTGAGAAGATTGGAGAAACTTAATTTTTCGCCCAAAAATGAAAAAAAAACAAAAGGGGTAACACTGTCGTTTTTTTTTCGGGTCGAAATTTTGAGTTTGATATCTCAGCTCTGGAAGGGTCTAGAGCCTCCATTTTTGCACTCAGGTCAAAGTCTCACAGCCCTCTATCATAATCCAGAGTTTTGAGAAGATCAGAGAAACTTAATTTTTCGCCCAAAAATGAAAAAAAAAACGAAAGGGGTAACACTGTCGTTTTTTTTTTCGGGTCGAAATTTTGAAGTTTGTTATCTCAGCTCTGGAAGGGTCTAGATCATCCATTTTTGCACTCAGGTCAAAGTCTCACAGCCCTCTATCATAATCCAGAGTTTTGAGAAGATTGGAGAAACTTAATTTTTCGCCCAAAAATGAAAAAAAACAAAAGGGGTAACACTGTCGTTTTTTTTTTCGGGTCGAAATTTTGAAGTTTGATATCTCAGCTCTGGAAGGGTCTAGATCATCCATTTTTGCACTCAGGTCAAAGTCTCACAGCCCTCTATCATAATCCAGAGTTTTGAGAAGATTGGAGAAACTTAATTTTTCGCCCAAAAATGAAAAAAAACAAAAGGGGTAACACTGTCGTTTTTTTTCGGGTCGAAATTTTGAAGTTTGATATCTCAGCTCTGGAAGGGTCTAGATCATCCATTTTTGCACTCATGTCAAAGTCTCACAGCCCTCTATCATAATCCAGAGTTTTGAGAAGATTGGAGAAACTTAATTTTTTGCCCAAAAATGAAAAAAAACAAAAGGGGTAACACTGTCGTTTTTTTTTCGGGTCGAAATTTTGAAGTTTGATATAGGGATGCACCGATCCACATTTTTTCACTTCCGATCCGATCCCGATACCTGACTTTGGATATCGACCGATACCGATACTTTCCGATACCAGAGCTGTGTTTGCTTTAATAGTATTTATCATTATTGTTGATGATTTTATATGATGCTGAAATAAACTCCTCTCTACAGGCAAGGATGATATGTACGTATGTATGTATGTCAATATATATATATATATATATATATATATATATATATATATTAAACAATAGATAGACAATTAAACAAAGATACACATTATACAGGCCTACACAGTGCTTTAATTTCAGGAAGGTCTACAAACATTATTCAGGTGGTCTTAAAAAGAATTATAATAAAGTAATCAAAAGTAAAATAGCACTGCAAAGTTTATCATAGATAGATTTATGCTTATTAAAGCTGAAGTAATTCATTCAAGAGCTGTGAGTGATTTTCTCTTTGCCTTTGGTTGTTTGATTCTCAGTAATGTCGCAATCGTCACATTTATACTGCTGCCCCTTTAAGAACGAGTTCAGATTTCATAGTCTACTGATGCACTATATTTTCTCCCAAATATTTCCATAACTACGTTCATTTTAGACATAATAAATTGTTTAAGTGTTAATCTCCAAGTCGGTCGGTTTGACATTTTTGTGCAGGCTACATTTGATCGTTTAGACGCGCATATGAAGCCCAGATTATAATTTGCTTGTCTTGTTGCGGTCTGTTTCGGAGCGCGCCGCACTGGGAACAGCATCTCTTGCGCAAATTTTGTGCTTTTAATAGCTCTTTTTATTATTAAAAGCGTCCCGCAATTTAGTAACAGCAGAGACTGCATTTTACTACAATCATCGATCGTGCTGATTCTGTCTTAAAGTTTGAGTTTTAGGGAGAAATTCAAATGACAGCGCACCGCCGCGATGGGAAGGAAGTTGGCTAGACAGAATGCGGCTATTGTTTTTATTGTTTTTTTTTTGTTTTGTTTTTTTACCTCAATATATTCTTTAATATTTGGAAATCAGACTAATATCACAGATCTAAAGTGTAACCAGGCTACGTTTCCTCTGTCGTCACTCATTACGCCGGGCTGTCATGTTGTGCTTGCTGTTGTTGCACCGCGTGAGAGATCTCTCTCTCTTTCTCTTCTGGACTGCGAATTGCAAACATGCATCAAATAGTTTAATTAATACGGCTTTGCAAACATTGCACTTTGCTGTCTTGCTCTGCACTGCAGCGGTGTTTCCAGTTCCACCATATGATTTCCACACAGCGAACATCCTGCTAGCTGGCTGCAAACTGCGGAATGGACTTCCTGAGCGGGGGTGTGTCTCATTGAGCCCTATGTTTTACAGTCACTGATTGAGCTGCACCTCCGTTCAGTGTATCCATTCCACAGTTTGCAGCCAGCTATAGCAGACTAGCAGGCCCGGCGGGAATCACTTTTGGAGTCATTTCAGCAGACAACGTTAAAGCGCAGACATGGATCATAAATATCGGATTTCTCCGCAGGTTGGATCGGAAAAATCCGATACGTGAATTATGCTGGTATCGGTCCCGATACCGATACTGGATCGGATCGGCCCCATCCCTAGTTTGATATCTCAGCTCTGGAAGGGTCTAGAGCCTCCATTTTTGCACTCAGGTCAAAGTCTCACAGCCCTCTATCATAATCCAGAGTTTTGAGAAGATTGGAGAAACTTAATTTTTCGCCCAAAAATGAAAAAAAACAAAAGGGGTAACACTGTCGTTTTTTTTTTTTCGGGTCGAAATTTTGAAGTTTGATATCTCAGCTCTGGAAGGGTCTAGATCATCCATTTTTGCACTCAGGTCAAAGTCTCACAGCCCTCTATCATAATCCAGAGTTTTGAGAAGATTGGAGAAACTTAATTTTTCACCCAAAAATGAAAAAAAAAACAAAAGGGGTAACACTGTCGTTTTTTTTTTCGGGTCGAAATTTTGAGTTTCGATATCTCAGCTCTGGAAGGGTCTAGATCATCCATTTTTGCACTCAGGTCAAAGTCTCACAGCCCTCTATCATAATCCAGAGTTTTGAGAAGATTGGAGAAACTTAATTTTTCGCCCAAAAATGAAAAAAAACAAAAGGGGTAACACTGTCGTTTTTTTTTCGGGTCGAAATTTTGAGTTTCGATATCTCAGCTCTGGAAGGGTCTAGAGCCTCCATTTTTGCACTCAGGTCAAAGTCTCACAGCCCTCTATCATAATCCAGAGTTTTGAGAAGATTGGAGAAACTTAATTTTTCGCCCAAAAATGAAAAAAAACAAAAGGGGTAACACTGTCGTTTTTTTTTCGGGTCGAAATTTTGAAGTTTGATATCTCAGCTCTGGAAGGGTCTAGATCATCCATTTTTGCACTCAGGTCAAAGTCTCACAGCCCTCTATCATAATCCAGAGTTTTGAGAAGATTGGAGAAACTTAATTTTTCGCCCAAAAATGAAAAAAAACAAAAGGGGTAACACTGTCGTTTTTTTTTTCGGGTCGAAATTTTGAAGTTTGATATCTCAGCTCTGGAAGGGTCTAGATCATCCATTTTTGCACTCAGGTCAAAGTCTCACAGCCCTCTATCATAATCCAGAGTTTTGAGAAGATTGGAGAAACTTAATTTTTCGCCCAAAAATGAAAAAAAACAAAAGGGGTAACACTGTCGTTTTTTTTTCGGGTCGAAATTTTGAAGTTTGATATCTCAGCTCTGGAAGGGTCTAGATCATCCATTTTTGCACTCAGGTCAAAGTCTCACAGCCCTCTATCATAATCCAGAGTTTTGAGAAGATTGGAGAAACTTAATTTTTCGCCCAAAAATGAAAAAAAAACAAAAGGGGTAACACTGTCGTTTTTTTTCCGGGTTGAAATTTTGAAGTTTGATATCTCAGCTCTGGAAGGGTCTAGATCATCCATTTTTGCACTCAGGTCAAAGTCTCACAGCCCTCTATCATAATCCAGAGTTTTGAGAAGATTGGAGAAACTTAATTTTTCGCCCAAAAATGAAAAAAAAACAAAAGGGGTAACACTGTCGTTTTTTTTTCGGGTCGAAATTTTGAAGTTTGATATCTCAGCTCTGGAAGGGTCTAGAGCCTCCATTTTTGCACTCAGGTCAAAGTCTCACAGCCCTCTATCATAATCCAGAGTTTTGAGAAGATTGGAGAAACTTAATTTTTCACCCAAAAATGAAAAAAAAAACAAAAGGGGTAACACTGTCGTTTTTTTTTTCGGGTCGAAATTTTGAGTTTCGATATCTCAGCTCTGGAAGGGTCTAGATCATCCATTTTTGCACTCAGGTCAAAGTCTCACAGCCCTCTATCATAATCCAGAGTTTTGAGAAGATTGGAGAAACTTAATTTTTCGCCCAAAAATGAAAAAAAACAAAAGGGGTAACACTGTCGTTTTTTTTTCGGGTCGAAATTTTGAGTTTCGATATCTCAGCTCTGGAAGGGTCTAGAGCCTCCATTTTTGCACTCAGGTCAAAGTCTCACAGCCCTCTATCATAATCCAGAGTTTTGAGAAGATTGGAGAAACTTAATTTTTCGCCCAAAAATGAAAAAAAACAAAAGGGGTAACACTGTCGTTTTTTTTTCGGGTCGAAATTTTGAAGTTTGATATCTCAGCTCTGGAAGGGTCTAGATCATCCATTTTTGCACTCAGGTCAAAGTCTCACAGCCCTCTATCATAATCCAGAGTTTTGAGAAGATTGGAGAAACTTAATTTTTCGCCCAAAAATGAAAAAAAAACAAAAGGGGTAACACTGTCGTTTTTTTTTTCGGGTCGAAATTTTGAAGTTTGATATCTCAGCTCTGGAAGGGTCTAGATCATCCATTTTTGCACTCAGGTCAAAGTCTCACAGCCCTCTATCATAATCCAGAGTTTTGAGAAGATTGGAGAAACTTAATTTTTCGCCCAAAAATGAAAAAAAACAAAAGGGGTAACACTGTCGTTTTTTTTTTCGGGTCGAAATTTTGAAGTTTGATATCTCAGCTCTGGAAGGGTCTAGATCATCCATTTTTGCACTCAGGTCAAAGTCTCACAGCCCTCTATCATAATCCAGAGTTTTGAGAAGATTGGAGAAACTTAATTTTTCGCCCAAAAATGAAAAAAAAACAAAAGGGGTAACACTGTCGTTTTTTTTCCGGGTTGAAATTTTGAAGTTTGATATCTCAGCTCTGGAAGGGTCTAGATCATCCATTTTTGCACTCAGGTCAAAGTCTCACAGCCCTCTATCATAATCCAGAGTTTTGAGAAGATTGGAGAAACTTAATTTTTCGCCCAAAAATGAAAAAAAAAACGAAAGGGGTAACACTGTCGTTTTTTTTTTCGGGTCGAAATTTTGAAGTTTGATATCTCAGCTCTGGAAGGGTCTAGATCATCCATTTTTGCATTCAGGTCAAAGTCTCACAGCCCTCTATCACAATCCAGAGTTTTGAGAAGATTGGAGAAACTTAATTTTTCGCCCAAAAATGAAAAAAAACAAAAGGGGTAACACTGTCGTTTTTTTTCGGGTCGAAATTTTGAAGTTTGATATCTCAGCTCTGGAAGGGTCTAGAGCCTCCATTTTTGCACTCAGGTCAAAGTCTCACAGCCCTCTATCATAATCCAGAGTTTTGAGAAGATTGGAGAAACTTAATTTTTCACCCAAAAATGAAAAAAAACAAAAGGGGTAACACTGTCGTTTTTTTTTCGGGTCGAAATTTTGAGTTTCGATATCTCAGCTCTGGAAGGGTCTAGATCATCCATTTTTGCACTCAGGTCAAAGTCTCACAGCCCTCTATCATAATCCAGAGTTTTGAGAAGATTGGAGAAACTTAATTTTTCGCCCAAAAATGAAAAAAAAACAAAAGGGGTAACACTGTCGTTTTTTTTTTTCGGGTCGAAATTTTGAGTTTCGATATCTCAGCTCTGGAAGGGTCTAGATCATCCATTTTTGCACTCAGGTCAAAGTCTCACAGCCCTCTATCACAATCCAGAGTTTTGAGAAGATTGGAGAAACTTAATTTTTCGCCCAAAAATGAAAAAAAACGAAAGGGGTAACACTGTCGTTTTTTTTTCGGGTCGAAATTTTGAAGTTTGATATCTCAGCTCTGGAAGGGTCTAGATCATCCATTTTTGCACTCAGGACAAAGTCTCACAGCCCTCTATCATAATCCAGAGTTTTGAGAAGATTGGAGAAACTTAATTTTTCGCCCAAAAATGAAAAAAAAAACAAAAGGGGTAACACTGTCGTTTTTTTTTCGGGTCGAAATTTTGAGTTTCGATATCTCAGCTCTGGAAGGGTCTAGAGCCTCCATTTTTGCACTCAGGTCAAAGTCTCACAGCCCTCTATCATAATCCAGAGTTTTGAGAAGATCAGAGAAACTTAATTTTTCGCCCAAAAATGAAAAAAAACGAAAGGGGTAACACTGTCGTTTTTTTTTTCGGGTCGAAATTTTGAAGTTTGATATCTCAGCTCTGGAAGGGTCTAGATCATCCATTTTTGCACTCAGGTCAAAGTCTCACAGCCCTCTATCATAATCCAGAGTTTTGAGAAGATTGGAGAAACTTAATTTTTTGCCCAAAAATGAAAAAAAACAAAAGGGGTAACACTGTCGTTTTTTTTTTCGGGTCGAAATTTTGAAGTTTGATATCTCAGCTCTGGAAGGGTCTAGATCATCCATTTTTGCACTCAGGTCAAAGTCTCACAGCCCTCTATCATAATCCAGAGTTTTGAGAAGATTGGAGAAACTTAATTTTTTGCCCAAAAATGAAAAAAAACAAAAGGGGTAACACTGTCGTTTTTTTTCGGGTCGAAATTTTGAAGTTTGATATCTCAGCTCTGGAAGGGTCTAGAGCCTCCATTTTTGCACTCAGGTCAAAGTATCACAGCCCTCTATCATAATCCAGAGTTTTGAGAAGATTGGAGAAACTTAATTTTTCGCCCAAAAATGAAAAAAAACAAAAGGGGTAACACTGTCGTTTTTTTTTTCGGGTCGAAATTTTGAAGTGTGATATCTCAGCTCTGGAAGGGTCTAGATCATCCATTTTTGCACTCAGGTCAAAGTCTCACAGCCCTCTATCATAATCCAGAGTTTTGAGAAGATTGGAGAAACTTAATTTTTCGCCCAAAAATGAAAAAAAACAAAAGGGGTAACACTGTCGTTTTTTTTTCGGGTCGAAATTTTGAAGTTTGATATCTCAGCTCTGGAAGGGTCTAGATCATCCATTTTTGCACTCAGGTCAAAGTCTCACAGCCCTCTATCATAATCCAGAGTTTTGAGAAGATTGGAGAAACTTAATTTTTCGCCCAAAAATGAAAAAAAACAAAAGGGGTAACACTGTCGTTTTTTTTTTCGGGTCGAAATTTTGAAGTTTGATATCTCAGCTCTGGAAGGGTCTAGATCATCCATTTTTGCACTCAGGTCAAAGTCTCACAGCCCTCTATCATAATCCAGAGTTTTGAGAAGATTGGAGAAACTTAATTTTTCGCCCAAAAATGAAAAAAAAACAAAAGGGGTAACACTGTCGTTTTTTTTTTCGGGTCGAAATTTTGAAGTTTGATATCTCAGCTCTGGAAGGGTCTAGATCATCAATTTTTGCACTCAGGTCAAAGTCTCACAGCCCTCTATCATAATCCAGAGTTTTGAGAAGATTGGAGAAACTTAATTTTTCGCCCAAAAATGAAAAAAAAACAAAAGGGGTAACACTGTCGTTTTTTTTTTCGGGTCGAAATTTTGAAGTTTGATATCTCAGCTCTGGAAGGGTCTAGATCATCCATTTTTGCACTCAGGTCAAAGTCTCACAGCCCTCTATCATGATCCAGAGTTTTGAGAAGATTGGAGAAACTTAATTTTTCGCCCAAAAATGAAAAAAAACAAAAGGGGTAACACTGTCGTTTTTTTTTTCGGGTCGAAATTTTGAAGTTTGATATCTCAGCTCTGGAAGGGTCTAGATCATCCATTTTTGCACTCAGGTCAAAGTCTCACAGCCCTCTATCATAATCCAGAGTTTTGAGAAGATTGGAGAAACTTAATTTTTCGCCCAAAAATGAAAAAAAACGAAAGGGGTAACACTGTCGTTTTTTTTTTCGGGTCGAAATTTTGAAGTTTGATATCTCAGCTCTGGAAGGGTCTAGATCATCCATTTTTGCACTCAGGACAAAGTCTCACAGCCCTCTATCATAATCCAGAGTTTTGAGAAGATTGGAGAAACTTAATTTTTCGCCCAAAAATGAAAAAAAAACAAAAGGGGTAACACTGTCGTTTTTTTTTCGGGTCGAAATTTTGAAGTTTGATATTTCAGCTCTGGAAGGGTCTAGATCATCCATTTTTGCACTCAGGTCAAAGTCTCACAGCCCTCTATCATAATCCAGAGTTTTGAGAAGATTGGAGAAACTTAATTTTTCGCCCAAAAATGAAAAAAAACAAAAGGGGTAACACTGTCGTTTTTTTTTCGGGTCGAAATTTTGAAGTTTGATATTTCAGCTCTGGAAGGGTCTAGATCATCCATTTTTGCACTCAGGTCAAAGTCTCACAGCCCTCTATCATAATCCAGAGTTTTGAGAAGATTGGAGAAACTTAATTTTTCGCCCAAAAATGAAAAAAAAACAAAAGGGGTAACACTGTCGTTTTTTTTCGGGTCGAAATTTTGAAGTTTGATATCTCAGCTCTGGAAGGGTCTAGATCATCCATTTTTGCACTCATGTCAAAGTCTCACAGCCCTCTATCATAATCCAGAGTTTTGAGAAGATTGGAGAAACTTAATTTTTCGCCCAAAAATGAAAAAAAAACAAAAGGGGTAACACTGTCGTTTTTTTTTCGGGTCGAAATTTTGAAGTTTGATATCTCAGCTCTGGAAGGGTCTAGAGCCTCCATTTTTGCACTCAGGTCAAAGTCTCACAGCCCTCTATCATAATCCAGAGTTTTGAGAAGATTGGAGAAACTTAATTTTTGACCCAAAAATGAAAAAAAAACAAAAGGGGTTACACTGTCGTTTTTTTTTTCGGGTCGAAATTTTGAGTTTCGATATCTCAGCTCTGGAAGGGTCTAGATCATCCATTTTTGAACTCAGGTCAAAGTCTCACAGCCCTCTATCACAATCCAGAGTTTTGAGAAGATTGGAGAAACTTAATTTTTCGCCCAAAAATGAAAAAAAAACAAAAGGGGTAACACTGTCGTTTTTTTTTCGGGTCGAAATTTTGAGTTTCGATATCTCAGCTCTGGAAGGGTCTAGATCATCCATTTTTGCACTCAGGTCAAAGTCTCACAGCCCTCTATCACAATCCAGAGTTTTGAGAAGATTGGAGAAACTTAATTTTTCGCCCAAAAATGAAAAAAAACGAAAGGGGTAACACTGTCGATTTTTTTTCGGGTCGAAATTTTGAGTTTCGATATCTCAGCTCTGGAAGGGTCTAGAGCCTCCATTTTTGCACTCAGGTCAAAGTCTCACAGCCCTCTATCATAATCCAGAGTTTTGAGAAGATCAGAGAAACTTAATTTTTCGCCCAAAAATGAAAAAAAAAAACGAAAGGGGTAACACTGTCGTTTTTTTTTCGGGTCGAAATTTTGAAGTTTGATATCTCAGCTCTGGAAGGGTCTAGATCATCCATTTTTGCACTCAGGTCCAGAGGTGGGACAAAGTCATTGTTACGCAAGTCACAAGTAAGTCTCAAGTCTTTGCCCTCGAGTCTCGAGTCAAGTCGAGTCAAAGATGAGGCAAGTCCCGAGTCGAGTCAAAAGTCAAAGCCAACAAGTCTCAAGTCGAGTCCAAAGTCCTACCATTTTAGTTTCGAGTCATTTCAAGTCCTCTTACCACAGAAAATGTATACAAATCATGTATGTCTGTAAGATTTGTATTTATTTATACGACATTAATCAAATACAGTAAAAAAAAAAAGCATATTGCACTAGAACAATATTGCAAAACTTCTGTAAAACTCTTTATTTTAGGTACACTAGCCTAAATGCATACAACGAATGGACAGGATTTTGATGCAAGATGCACATGGAAGCTTGATTTCAATCTTTGAATTAAATTGAAAAAGTAGCACAAATAAATACAAAAAAAAACTAAAGACACAAATAAAGAAACATTTTAGGGTAGTTTAAAGTATTAAGTATAAAGTAATCCAATGTAAAATAACACTGATAGTCTTTTTAGTCCAGACTGAATTAAATACATAGGCTATTCATTCTGATTGCTTACAATTAATGCTATATTATGTTGTTATGACAACAGAATTAATGGCAGACACTTATGGCTGCGTTCACTTTAAGAACTAGTTCGCGAATCCATTACTGTGTTTCATTATAACTTTGTCACACGCGTTTAATGCTAATTTAAGACATAACCGACTGTCTTTACGAGGTTACTCACCAAGACAGTTTTGACATAATTTTGCTTTTAACTGTTAAAGCGATATAATCCAGGGATAACACTTTTGTTTCTGGCGAGCTGTTTGTGAGGCGGATTTAGGCTTTATATGTGCGCGCAGTGAAAGACATCTCTGAGAGTGCGCGAGCTGGGGATGGTTTAACATTGCTTGAATGTTTAAACTGGTAATCCAATGATAAACGATAGTTACCGGTGCGATGCTTGCCCGATTTCAAGTGTGTACCTGCAGTAGCGCTTGCCAAGTGCAGAGAGAGAAGACGCAGCACCGCCGCGAGTCCTCAATATGGAAAAAAATAGATTCGTGGCCGTTGAGAATCAATTTTGAATCGACCACATTTTAAAAAACGATTAATCGAAATCGAAAAATATATTTTTTTTCAGCCCTAATCAATTTATAAATAAATTTTGAGTTTTGATCGAAATTATTGCTAGGGATATATTAGTGTCACTGGATATTGGTAGGGACACGTCCCTAGCGTCCCTACTAAATTCTACGCCCCTGTGTATTGGAGAGACTGAGATATACATTTGTGTTTATCCGTCTAGCAGCAAGGTAGAAATTGTCCTTTAAAACGGACGTTGACATGATGTTGGCAAGGTTTTCCATCTGAGTGTGCTACACTCATCTACTTCATATAATCCGGGTTCAAAAATACCTATTTTTGTAAGCATGAACCAGCAAGAGAGACGTGCGTTTACTGTCTCGTTGATAGGCTAGAGTAAATATATGCAGCAGCTAGCTAGTACGGTACATCCTATAAGGTGCTTATCATTCATTCAAAACTTACCTTTCTTTGTGCAACTTCAGGTGTCGAACAAAGTTGGACGTTGTGGCAGCTCCGTCTGTAATATTCGACCCGCATGTTTTGCAAATTGCAACTCGTTTTTTGTCGACTAGCTCGTAATTTTTATAGCCAAAAGAAACTACCTTCGGTATCATTTTGCCAACTGGCGCGTTGGTGCTTGTTGCGCTTCATAGGTTGTCTTGCTGTCGAATCAAAAAAACATGGGACTACAGTGATTGGATGTCGTGCAGGCAGCGCGCGTTGCCGCGTTCTCTCTGCATGCATACAGGTGACGGCGCGCATTTTTTTCACAGATGCAGATAAACGCGGGCGCGGCCGTGTGAAAAATTTTTTCCCCAGTTTTCATGGGAAGTAGCAAGTCTTCTCGAGTCAAAAGGCGCAAGTCCAAGTGAAGTCACGAGTCATTGATGTTAAAGTCCAAGTCGAGTTGCAAGTCTTTGTACATTTTGTCAAGTCGAGTCTGAAGTCATCAAATTCATGACTCGAGTCTGACTCGAGTCCAAGTCACATGACTCGAGTCCACACCTCTGCTCAGGTCAAAGTCTCACAGCCCTCTATCATAATCCAGAGTTTTGAGAAGATTGGAGAAACTTAATTTTTCGCCCAAAAATGAAAAAAACAAAAGGGGTAACACTGTCGTTTTTTTTTTCGGGTCGAAATTTTGAAGTTTGATATCTCAGCTCTGGAAGGGTCTAGATCATCCATTTTTGCACTCATGTCAAAGTCTCACAGCCCTCTATCATAATCCAGAGTTTTGAGAAGATTGGAGAAACTTAATTTTTCGCCCAAAAATGAAAAAAAACAAAAGGGGTAACACTGTCGTTTTTTTTCGGGTCGAAATTTTGAAGTTTGATATCTCAGCTCTGGAAGGGTCTAGAGCCTCCATTTTTGCACTCAGGTCAAAGTCTCACAGCCCTCTATCATAATCCAGAGTTTTGAGAAGATTGGAGAAACTTAATTTTTCACCCAAAAATGAAAAAAACAAAAGGGGTAACACTGTCGTTTTTTTTTCGGGTCGAAATTTTGAGTTTCGATATCTCAGCTCTGGAAGGGTCTAGATCATCCATTTTTGCACTCAGGTCAAAGTCTCACAGCCCTCTATCATAATCCAGAGTTTTGAGAAGATTGGAGAAACTTAATTTTTCGCCCAAAAATGAAAAAAAAACAAAAGGGGTAACACTGTCGTTTTTTTTTTTTTCGGGTCGAAATTTTGAGTTTCGATATCTCAGCTCTGGAAGGGTCTAGATCATCCATTTTTGCACTCAGGTCAAAGTCTCACAGCCCTCTATCACAATCCAGAGTTTTGAGAAGATTGGAGAAACTTAATTTTTCGCCCAAAAATGAAAAAAAACGAAAGGGGTAACACTGTCGTTTTTTTTTCGGGTCGAAATTTTGAAGTTTGATATCTCAGCTCTGGAAGGGTCTAGATCATCCATTTTTGCACTCAGGACAAAGTCTCACAGCCCTCTATCATAATCCAGAGTTTTGAGAAGATTGGAGAAACTTAATTTTTCGCCCAAAAATGAAAAAAAAACAAAAGGGGTAACACTGTCGTTTTTTTTTCGGGTCGAAATTTTGAGTTTGATATCTCAGCTCTGGAAGGGTCTAGAGCCTCCATTTTTGCACTCAGGTCAAAGTCTCACAGCCCTCTATCATAATCCAGAGTTTTGAGAAGATCAGAGAAACTTAATTTTTCGCCCAAAAATGAAAAAAAAAACGAAAGGGGTAACACTGTCGTTTTTTTTTTCGGGTCGAAATTTTGAAGTTTGTTATCTCAGCTCTGGAAGGGTCTAGATCATCCATTTTTGCACTCAGGTCAAAGTCTCACAGCCCTCTATCATAATCCAGAGTTTTGAGAAGATTGGAGAAACTTAATTTTTCGCCCAAAAATGAAAAAAAACAAAAGGGGTAACACTGTCGTTTTTTTTTTCGGGTCGAAATTTTGAAGTTTGATATCTCAGCTCTGGAAGGGTCTAGATCATCCATTTTTGCACTCAGGTCAAAGTCTCACAGCCCTCTATCATAATCCAGAGTTTTGAGAAGATTGGAGAAACTTAATTTTTCGCCCAAAAATGAAAAAAAACAAAAGGGGTAACACTGTCGTTTTTTTTCGGGTCGAAATTTTGAAGTTTGATATCTCAGCTCTGGAAGGGTCTAGATCATCCATTTTTGCACTCATGTCAAAGTCTCACAGCCCTCTATCATAATCCAGAGTTTTGAGAAGATTGGAGAAACTTAATTTTTTGCCCAAAAATGAAAAAAAACAAAAGGGGTAACACTGTCGTTTTTTTTTCGGGTCGAAATTTTGAAGTTTGATATAGGGATGCACCGATCCACATTTTTTCACTTCCGATCCGATCCCGATACCTGACTTTGGATATCGACCGATACCGATACTTTCCGATACCAGAGCTGTGTTTGCTTTAATAGTATTTATCATTATTGTTGATGATTTTATATGATGCTGAAATAAACTCCTCTCTACAGGCAAGGATGATATGTACGTATGTATGTATGTCAATATATATATATATATATATATTAAACAATAGATAGACAATTAAACAAAGATACACATTATACAGGCCTACACAGTGCTTTAATTTCAGGAAGGTCTACAAACATTATTCAGGTGGTCTTAAAAAGAATTATAATAAAGTAATCAAAAGTAAAATAGCACTGCAAAGTTTATCATAGATAGATTTATGCTTATTAAAGCTGAAGTAATTCATTCAAGAGCTGTGAGTGATTTTCTCTTTGCCTTTGGTTGTTTGATTCTCAGTAATGTCGCAATCGTCACATTTATACTGCTGCCCCTTTAAGAACGAGTTCAGATTTCATAGTCTACTGATGCACTATATTTTCTCCCAAATATTTCCATAACTACGTTCATTTTAGACATAATAAATTGTTTAAGTGTTAATCTCCAAGTCGGTCGGTTTGACATTTTTGTGCAGGCTACATTTGATCGTTTAGACGCGCATATGAAGCCCAGATTATAATTTGCTTGTCTTGTTGCGGTCTGTTTCGGAGCGCGCCGCACTGGGAACAGCATCTCTTGCGCAAATTTTGTGCTTTTAATAGCTCTTTTTATTATTAAAAGCGTCCCGCAATTTAGTAACAGCAGAGACTGCATTTTACTACAATCATCGATCGTGCTGATTCTGTCTTAAAGTTTGAGTTTTAGGGAGAAATTCAAATGACAGCGCACCGCCGCGATGGGAAGGAAGTTGGCTAGACAGAATGCGGCTATTGTTTTTATTGTTTTTTTTTTGTTTTGTTTTTTTACCTCAATATATTCTTTAATATTTGGAAATCAGACTAATATCACAGATCTAAAGTGTAACCAGGCTACGTTTCCTCTGTCGTCACTCATTACGCCGGGCTGTCATGTTGTGCTTGCTGTTGTTGCACCGCGTGAGAGATCTCTCTCTCTTTCTCTTCTGGACTGCGAATTGCAAACATGCATCAAATAGTTTAATTAATACGGCTTTGCAAACATTGCACTTTGCTGTCTTGCTCTGCACTGCAGCGGTGTTTCCAGTTCCACCATATGATTTCCACACAGCGAACATCCTGCTAGCTGGCTGCAAACTGCGGAATGGACTTCCTGAGCGGGGGTGTGTCTCATTGAGCCCTATGTTTTACAGTCACTGATTGAGCTGCACCTCCGTTCAGTGTATCCATTCCACAGTTTGCAGCCAGCTATAGCAGACTAGCAGGCCCGGCGGGAATCACTTTTGGAGTCATTTCAGCAGACAACGTTAAAGCGCAGACATGGATCATAAATATCGGATTTCTCCGCAGGTTGGATCGGAAAAATCCGATACGTGAATTATGCTGGTATCGGTCCCGATACCGATACTGGATCGGATCGGCCCCATCCCTAGTTTGATATCTCAGCTCTGGAAGGGTCTAGAGCCTCCATTTTTGCACTCAGGTCAAAGTCTCACAGCCCTCTATCATAATCCAGAGTTTTGAGAAGATTGGAGAAACTTAATTTTTCGCCCAAAAATGAAAAAAAACAAAAGGGGTAACACTGTCGTTTTTTTTTTTTCGGGTCGAAATTTTGAAGTTTGATATCTCAGCTCTGGAAGGGTCTAGATCATCCATTTTTGCACTCAGGTCAAAGTCTCACAGCCCTCTATCATAATCCAGAGTTTTGAGAAGATTGGAGAAACTTAATTTTTCACCCAAAAATGAAAAAAAAAACAAAAGGGGTAACACTGTCGTTTTTTTTTTCGGGTCGAAATTTTGAGTTTCGATATCTCAGCTCTGGAAGGGTCTAGATCATCCATTTTTGCACTCAGGTCAAAGTCTCACAGCCCTCTATCATAATCCAGAGTTTTGAGAAGATTGGAGAAACTTAATTTTTCGCCCAAAAATGAAAAAAAACAAAAGGGGTAACACTGTCGTTTTTTTTTCGGGTCGAAATTTTGAGTTTCGATATCTCAGCTCTGGAAGGGTCTAGAGCCTCCATTTTTGCACTCAGGTCAAAGTCTCACAGCCCTCTATCATAATCCAGAGTTTTGAGAAGATTGGAGAAACTTAATTTTTCGCCCAAAAATGAAAAAAAACAAAAGGGGTAACACTGTCGTTTTTTTTTCGGGTCGAAATTTTGAAGTTTGATATCTCAGCTCTGGAAGGGTCTAGATCATCCATTTTTGCACTCAGGTCAAAGTCTCACAGCCCTCTATCATAATCCAGAGTTTTGAGAAGATTGGAGAAACTTAATTTTTCGCCCAAAAATGAAAAAAAACAAAAGGGGTAACACTGTCGTTTTTTTTTTCGGGTCGAAATTTTGAAGTTTGATATCTCAGCTCTGGAAGGGTCTAGATCATCCATTTTTGCACTCAGGTCAAAGTCTCACAGCCCTCTATCATAATCCAGAGTTTTGAGAAGATTGGAGAAACTTAATTTTTCGCCCAAAAATGAAAAAAAACAAAAGGGGTAACACTGTCGTTTTTTTTTCGGGTCGAAATTTTGAAGTTTGATATCTCAGCTCTGGAAGGGTCTAGATCATCCATTTTTGCACTCAGGTCAAAGTCTCACAGCCCTCTATCATAATCCAGAGTTTTGAGAAGATTGGAGAAACTTAATTTTTCGCCCAAAAATGAAAAAAAAACAAAAGGGGTAACACTGTCGTTTTTTTTCCGGGTTGAAATTTTGAAGTTTGATATCTCAGCTCTGGAAGGGTCTAGATCATCCATTTTTGCACTCAGGTCAAAGTCTCACAGCCCTCTATCATAATCCAGAGTTTTGAGAAGATTGGAGAAACTTAATTTTTCGCCCAAAAATGAAAAAAAAACAAAAGGGGTAACACTGTCGTTTTTTTTTTCGGGTCGAAATTTTGAGTTTCGATATCTCAGCTCTGGAAGGGTCTAGATCATCCATTTTTGCACTCAGGTCAAAGTCTCACAGCCCTCTATCATAATCCAGAGTTTTGAGAAGATTGGAGAAACTTAATTTTTCGCCCAAAAATGAAAAAAAACAAAAGGGGTAACACTGTCGTTTTTTTTTCGGGTCGAAATTTTGAGTTTCGATATCTCAGCTCTGGAACGGTCTAGAGCCTCCATTTTTGCACTCAGGTCAAAGTCTCACAGCCCTCTATCATAATCCAGAGTTTTGAGAAGATTGGAGAAACTTAATTTTTCGCCCAAAAATGAAAAAAAACAAAAGGGGTAACACTGTCGTTTTTTTTTCGGGTCGAAATTTTGAAGTTTGATATCTCAGCTCTGGAAGGGTCTAGATCATCCATTTTTGCACTCAGGTCAAAGTCTCACAGCCCTCTATCATAATCCAGAGTTTTGAGAAGATTGGAGAAACTTAATTTTTCGCCCAAAAATGAAAAAAAACAAAAGGGGTAACACTGTCGTTTTTTTTTTTCGGGTCGAAATTTTGAAGTTTGATATCTCAGCTCTGGAAGGGTCTAGATCATCCATTTTTGCACTCAGGTCAAAGTCTCACAGCCCTCTATCAGAATCCAGAGTTTTGAGAAGATTGGAGAAACTTAATTTTTCGCCCAAAAATGAAAAAAAACAAAAGGGGTAACACTGTCGTTTTTTTTTCGGGTCGAAATTTTGAAGTTTGATATCTCAGCTCTGGAAGGGTCTAGATCATCCATTTTTGCACTCAGGTCAAAGTCTCACAGCCCTCTATCATAATCCAGAGTTTTGAGAAGATTGGAGAAACTTAATTTTTCGCCCAAAAATGAAAAAAAAACAAAAGGGGTAACACTGTCGTTTTTTTTCCGGGTTGAAATTTTGAAGTTTGATATCTCAGCTCTGGAAGGGTCTAGATCATCCATTTTTGCACTCAGGTCAAAGTCTCACAGCCCTCTATCATAATCCAGAGTTTTGAGAAGATTGGAGAAACTTAATTTTTCGCCCAAAAATGAAAAAAAAAACGAAAGGGGTAACACTGTCGTTTTTTTTTTCGGGTCGAAATTTTGAAGTTTGATATCTCAGCTCTGGAAGGGTCTAGATCATCCATTTTTGCATTCAGGTCAAAGTCTCACAGCCCTCTATCACAATCCAGAGTTTTGAGAAGATTGGAGAAACTTAATTTTTCGCCCAAAAATGAAAAAAAACAAAAGGGGTAACACTGTCGTTTTTTTTCGGGTCGAAATTTTGAAGTTTGATATCTCAGCTCTGGAAGGGTCTAGAGCCTCCATTTTTGCACTCAGGTCAAAGTCTCACAGCCCTCTATCATAATCCAGAGTTTTGAGAAGATTGGAGAAACTTAATTTTTCACCCAAAAATGAAAAAAAACAAAAGGGGTAACACTGTCGTTTTTTTTTCGGGTCGAAATTTTGAGTTTCGATATCTCAGCTCTGGAAGGGTCTAGATCATCCATTTTTGCACTCAGGTCAAAGTCTCACAGCCCTCTATCATAATCCAGAGTTTTGAGAAGATTGGAGAAACTTAATTTTTCGCCCAAAAATGAAAAAAAAACAAAAGGGGTAACACTGTCGTTTTTTTTTTTCGGGTCGAAATTTTGAGTTTCGATATCTCAGCTCTGGAAGGGTCTAGATCATCCATTTTTGCACTCAGGTCAAAGTCTCACAGCCCTCTATCACAATCCAGAGTTTTGAGAAGATTGGAGAAACTTAATTTTTCGCCCAAAAATGAAAAAAAACGAAAGGGGTAACACTGTCGTTTTTTTTTCGGGTCGAAATTTTGAAGTTTGATATCTCAGCTCTGGAAGGGTCTAGATCATCCATTTTTGCACTCAGGACAAAGTCTCACAGCCCTCTATCATAATCCAGAGTTTTGAGAAGATTGGAGAAACTTAATTTTTCGCCCAAAAATGAAAAAAAAAACAAAAGGGGTAACACTGTCGTTTTTTTTTCGGGTCGAAATTTTGAGTTTCGATATCTCAGCTCTGGAAGGGTCTAGAGCCTCCATTTTTGCACTCAGGTCAAAGTCTCACAGCCCTCTATCATAATCCAGAGTTTTGAGAAGATCAGAGAAACTTAATTTTTCGCCCAAAAATGAAAAAAAACGAAAGGGGTAACACTGTCGTTTTTTTTTTCGGGTCGAAATTTTGAAGTTTGATATCTCAGCTCTGGAAGGGTCTAGATCATCCATTTTTGCACTCAGGTCAAAGTCTCACAGCCCTCTATCATAATCCAGAGTTTTGAGAAGATTGGAGAAACTTAATTTTTTGCCCAAAAATGAAAAAAAACAAAAGGGGTAACACTGTCGTTTTTTTTTTCGGGTCGAAATTTTGAAGTTTGATATCTCAGCTCTGGAAGGGTCTAGATCATCCATTTTTGCACTCAGGTCAAAGTCTCACAGCCCTCTATCATAATCCAGAGTTTTGAGAAGATTGGAGAAACTTAATTTTTTGCCCAAAAATGAAAAAAAACAAAAGGGGTAACACTGTCGTTTTTTTTCGGGTCGAAATTTTGAAGTTTGATATCTCAGCTCTGGAAGGGTCTAGAGCCTCCATTTTTGCACTCAGGTCAAAGTATCACAGCCCTCTATCATAATCCAGAGTTTTGAGAAGATTGGAGAAACTTAATTTTTCGCCCAAAAATGAAAAAATACAAAAGGGGTAACACTGTCGTTTTTTTTTTCGGGTCGAAATTTTGAAGTGTGATATCTCAGCTCTGGAAGGGTCTAGATCATCCATTTTTGCACTCAGGTCAAAGTCTCACAGCCCTCTATCATAATCCAGAGTTTTGAGAAGATTGGAGAAACTTAATTTTTCGCCCAAAAATGAAAAAAAACAAAAGGGGTAACACTGTCGTTTTTTTTTCGGGTCGAAATTTTGAAGTTTGATATCTCAGCTCTGGAAGGGTCTAGATCATCCATTTTTGCACTCAGGTCAAAGTCTCACAGCCCTCTATCATAATCCAGAGTTTTGAGAAGATTGGAGAAACTTAATTTTTCGCCCAAAAATGAAAAAAAACAAAAGGGGTAACACTGTCGTTTTTTTTTTCGGGTCGAAATTTTGAAGTTTGATATCTCAGCTCTGGAAGGGTCTAGATCATCCATTTTTGCACTCAGGTCAAAGTCTCACAGCCCTCTATCATAATCCAGAGTTTTGAGAAGATTGGAGAAACTTAATTTTTCGCCCAAAAATGAAAAAAAAACAAAAGGGGTAACACTGTCGTTTTTTTTTTCGGGTCGAAATTTTGAAGTTTGATATCTCAGCTCTGGAAGGGTCTAGATCATCAATTTTTGCACTCAGGTCAAAGTCTCACAGCCCTCTATCATAATCCAGAGTTTTGAGAAGATTGGAGAAACTTAATTTTTCGCCCAAAAATGAAAAAAAAACAAAAGGGGTAACACTGTCGTTTTTTTTTTCGGGTCGAAATTTTGAAGTTTGATATCTCAGCTCTGGAAGGGTCTAGATCATCCATTTTTGCACTCAGGTCAAAGTCTCACAGCCCTCTATCATGATCCAGAGTTTTGAGAAGATTGGAGAAACTTAATTTTTCGCCCAAAAATGAAAAAAAACAAAAGGGGTAACACTGTCGTTTTTTTTTTCGGGTCGAAATTTTGAAGTTTGATATCTCAGCTCTGGAAGGGTCTAGATCATCCATTTTTGCACTCAGGACAAAGTCTCACAGCCCTCTATCATAATCCAGAGTTTTGAGAAGATTGGAGAAACTTAATTTTTCGCCCAAAAATGAAAAAAAAACAAAAGGGGTAACACTGTCGTTTTTTTTTCGGGTCGAAATTTTGAAGTTTGATATTTCAGCTCTGGAAGGGTCTAGATCATCCATTTTTGCACTCAGGTCAAAGTCTCACAGCCCTCTATCATAATCCAGAGTTTTGAGAAGATTGGAGAAACTTAATTTTTCGCCCAAAAATGAAAAAAAACAAAAGGGGTAACACTGTCGTTTTTTTTTCGGGTCGAAATTTTGAAGTTTGATATTTCAGCTCTGGAAGGGTCTAGATCATCCATTTTTGCACTCAGGTCAAAGTCTCACAGCCCTCTATCATAATCCAGAGTTTTGAGAAGATTGGAGAAACTTAATTTTTCGCCCAAAAATGAAAAAAAAACAAAAGGGGTAACACTGTCGTTTTTTTTCGGGTCGAAATTTTGAAGTTTGATATCTCAGCTCTGGAAGGGTCTAGATCATCCATTTTTGCACTCATGTCAAAGTCTCACAGCCCTCTATCATAATCCAGAGTTTTGAGAAGATTGGAGAAACTTAATTTTTCGCCCAAAAATGAAAAAAAAACAAAAGGGGTAACACTGTCGTTTTTTTTTCGGGTCGAAATTTTGAAGTTTGATATCTCAGCTCTGGAAGGGTCTAGAGCCTCCATTTTTGCACTCAGGTCAAAGTCTCACAGCCCTCTATCATAATCCAGAGTTTTGAGAAGATTGGAGAAACTTAATTTTTGACCCAAAAATGAAAAAAAAACAAAAGGGGTTACACTGTCGTTTTTTTTTTCGGGTCGAAATTTTGAGTTTCGATATCTCAGCTCTGGAAGGGTCTAGATCATCCATTTTTGCACTCAGGTCAAAGTCTCACAGCCCTCTATCATAATCCAGAGTTTTGAGAAGATTGGAGAAACTTAATTTTTCGCCCAAAAACGAAAAAAAAACAAAAGGGGTAACACTGTCGTTTTTTTTTCGGGTCGAAATTTTGAGTTTCGATATCTCAGCTCTGGAAGGGTCTAGAGCCTCCATTTTTGCACTCAGGTCAAAGTCTCACAGCCCTCTATCATAATCCAGAGTTTTGAGAAGATTGGAGAAACTTAATTTTTCGCCCAAAAATGAAAAAAAACAAAAGGGGTAACACTGTCGTTTTTTTTTCGGGTCGAAATTTTGAAGTTTGATATCTCAGCTCTGGAAGGGTCTAGATCATCCATTTTTGCACTCAGGTCAAAGTCTCACAGCCCTCTATCATGATCCAGAGTTTTGAGAAGATTGGAGAAACTTAATTTTTCGCCCAAAAATGAAAAAAAACAAAAGGGGTAACACTGTCGTTTTTTTTTTCGGGTCGAAATTTTGAAGTTTGATATCTCAGCTCTGGAAGGGTCTAGATCATCCATTTTTGCACTCAGGTCAAAGTCTCACAGCCCTCTATCATAATCCAGAGTTTTGAGAAGATTGGAGAAACTTAATTTTTCGCCCAAAAATGAAAAAAAACGAAAGGGGTAACACTGTCGTTTTTTTTTTCGGGTCGAAATTTTGAAGTTTGATATCTCAGCTCTGGAAGGGTCTAGATCATCCATTTTTGCACTCAGGACAAAGTCTCACAGCCCTCTATCATAATCCAGAGTTTTGAGAAGATTGGAGAAACTTAATTTTTCGCCCAAAAATGAAAAAAAACAAAAGGGGTAACACTGTCGTTTTTTTTTCGGGTCGAAATTTTGAAGTTTGATATTTCAGCTCTGGAAGGGTCTAGATCATCCATTTTTGCACTCAGGTCAAAGTCTCACAGCCCTCTATCATAATCCAGAGTTTTGAGAAGATTGGAGAAACTTAATTTTTCGCCCAAAAATGAAAAAAAAACAAAAGGGGTAACACTGTCGTTTTTTTTTCGGGTCGAAATTTTGAAGTTTGATATTTCAGCTCTGGAAGGGTCTAGATCATCCATTTTTGCACTCAGGTCAAAGTCTCACAGCCCTCTATCATAATCCAGAGTTTTGAGAAGATTGGAGAAACTTAATTTTTCGCCCAAAAATGAAAAAAAACAAAAGGGGTAACACTGTCGTTTTTTTTTCGGGTCGAAATTTTGAAGTTTGATATCTCAGCTCTGGAAGGGTCTAGATCATCCATTTTTGCACTCATGTCAAAGTCTCACAGCCCTCTATCATAATCCAGAGTTTTGAGAAGATTGGAGAAACTTAATTTTTCGCCCAAAAATGAAAAAAAAACAAAAGGGGTAACACTGTCGTTTTTTTTTCGGGTCGAAATTTTGAAGTTTGATATCTCAGCTCTGGAAGGGTCTAGAGCCTCCATTTTTGCACTCAGGTCAAAGTCTCACAGCCCTCTATCATAATCCAGAGTTTTGAGAAGATTGGAGAAACTTAATTTTTCACCCAAAAATGAAAAAAAAAACAAAAGGGGTAACACTGTCGTTTTTTTTTTCGGGTCGAAATTTTGAGTTTCGATATCTCAGCTCTGGAAGGGTCTAGATCATCCATTTTTGCACTCAGGTCAAAGTCTCACAGCCCTCTATCATAATCCAGAGTTTTGAGAAGATTGGAGAAACTTAATTTTTCGCCCAAAAATGAAAAAAAACAAAAGGGGTAACACTGTCGTTTTTTTTTCGGGTCGAAATTTTGAGTTTCGATATCTCAGCTCTGGAAGGGTCTAGAGCCTCCATTTTTGCACTCAGGTCAAAGTCTCACAGCCCTCTATCATAATCCAGAGTTTTGAGAAGATTGGAGAAACTTAATTTTTCGCCCAAAAATGAAAAAAAACAAAAGGGGTAAGTAACACTGTCGTTTTTTTTTCGGGTCGAAATTTTGAAGTTTGATATCTCAGCTCTGGAAGGGTCTAGATCATCCATTTTTGCACTCAGGTCAAAGTCTCACAGCCCTCTATCATAATCCAGAGTTTTGAGAAGATTGGAGAAACTTAATTTTTCGCCCAAAAATGAAAAAAAACAAAAGGGGTAACACTGTCGTTTTTTTTTTTCGGGTCGAAATTTTGAAGTTTGATATCTCAGCTCTGGAAGGGTCTAGATCATCCATTTTTGCACTCAGGTCAAAGTCTCACAGCCCTCTATCATAATCCAGAGTTTTGAGAAGATTGGAGAAACTTAATTTTTCGCCCAAAAATGAAAAAAAACAAAAGGGGTAACACTGTCGTTTTTTTTTCGGGTCGAAATTTTGAAGTTTGATATCTCAGCTCTGGAAGGGTCTAGATCATCCATTTTTGCACTCAGGTCAAAGTCTCACAGCCCTCTATCATAATCCAGAGTTTTGAGAAGATTGGAGAAACTTAATTTTTCGCCCAAAAATGAAAAAAAAACAAAAGGGGTAACACTGTCGTTTTTTTTCCGGGTTGAAATTTTGAAGTTTGATATCTCAGCTCTGGAAGGGTCTAGATCATCCATTTTTGCACTCAGGTCAAAGTCTCACAGCCCTCTATCATAATCCAGAGTTTTGAGAAGATTGGAGAAACTTAATTTTTCGCCCAAAAATGAAAAAAAAAACGAAAGGGGTAACACTGTCGTTTTTTTTTTCGGGTCGAAATTTTGAAGTTTGATATCTCAGCTCTGGAAGGGTCTAGATCATCCATTTTTGCATTCAGGTCAAAGTCTCACAGCCCTCTATCACAATCCAGAGTTTTGAGAAGATTGGAGAAACTTAATTTTTCGCCCAAAAATGAAAAAAAACAAAAGGGGTAACACTGTCGTTTTTTTTCGGGTCGAAATTTTGAAGTTTGATATCTCAGCTCTGGAAGGGTCTAGAGCCTCCATTTTTGCACTCAGGTCAAAGTCTCACAGCCCTCTATCATAATCCAGAGTTTTGAGAAGATTGGAGAAACTTAATTTTTCACCCAAAAATGAAAAAAAACAAAAGGGGTAACACTGTCGTTTTTTTTTCGGGTCGAAATTTTGAGTTTCGATATCTCAGCTCTGGAAGGGTCTAGATCATCCATTTTTGCACTCAGGTCAAAGTCTCACAGCCCTCTATCATAATCCAGAGTTTTGAGAAGATTGGAGAAACTTAATTTTTCGCCCAAAAATGAAAAAAAAACAAAAGGGGTAACACTGTCGTTTTTTTTTTTCGGGTCGAAATTTTGAGTTTCGATATCTCAGCTCTGGAAGGGTCTAGATCATCCATTTTTGCACTCAGGTCAAAGTCTCACAGCCCTCTATCACAATCCAGAGTTTTGAGAAGATTGGAGAAACTTAATTTTTCGCCCAAAAATGAAAAAAAACGAAAGGGGTAACACTGTCGTTTTTTTTTCGGGTCGAAATTTTGAAGTTTGATATCTCAGCTCTGGAAGGGTCTAGATCATCCATTTTTGCACTCAGGACAAAGTCTCACAGCCCTCTATCATAATCCAGAGTTTTGAGAAGATTGGAGAAACTTAATTTTTCGCCCAAAAATGAAAAAAAAAACAAAAGGGGTAACACTGTCGTTTTTTTTTCGGGTCGAAATTTTGAGTTTCGATATCTCAGCTCTGGAAGGGTCTAGAGCCTCCATTTTTGCACTCAGGTCAAAGTCTCACAGCCCTCTATCATAATCCAGAGTTTTGAGAAGATCAGAGAAACTTAATTTTTCGCCCAAAAATGAAAAAAAACGAAAGGGGTAACACTGTCGTTTTTTTTTTCGGGTCGAAATTTTGAAGTTTGATATCTCAGCTCTGGAAGGGTCTAGATCATCCATTTTTGCACTCAGGTCAAAGTCTCACAGCCCTCTATCATAATCCAGAGTTTTGAGAAGATTGGAGAAACTTAATTTTTTGCCCAAAAATGAAAAAAAACAAAAGGGGTAACACTGTCGTTTTTTTTTTCGGGTCGAAATTTTGAAGTTTGATATCTCAGCTCTGGAAGGGTCTAGATCATCCATTTTTGCACTCAGGTCAAAGTCTCACAGCCCTCTATCATAATCCAGAGTTTTGAGAAGATTGGAGAAACTTAATTTTTTGCCCAAAAATGAAAAAAAACAAAAGGGGTAACACTGTTGTTTTTTTTCGGGTCGAAATTTTGAAGTTTGATATCTCAGCTCTGGAAGGGTCTAGAGCCTCCATTTTTGCACTCAGGTCAAAGTATCACAGCCCTCTATCATAATCCAGAGTTTTGAGAAGATTGGAGAAACTTAATTTTTCGCCCAAAAATGAAAAAAAACAAAAGGGGTAACACTGTCGTTTTTTTTTTCGGGTCGAAATTTTGAAGTGTGATATCTCAGCTCTGGAAGGGTCTAGATCATCCATTTTTGCACTCAGGTCAAAGTCTCACAGCCCTCTATCATAATCCAGAGTTTTGAGAAGATTGGAGAAACTTAATTTTTCGCCCAAAAATGAAAAAAAACAAAAGGGGTAACACTGTCGTTTTTTTTTCGGGTCGAAATTTTGAAGTTTGATATCTCAGCTCTGGAAGGGTCTAGATCATCCATTTTTGCACTCAGGTCAAAGTCTCACAGCCCTCTATCATAATCCAGAGTTTTGAGAAGATTGGAGAAACTTAATTTTTCGCCCAAAAATGAAAAAAAACAAAAGGGGTAACACTGTCGTTTTTTTTTTCGGGTCGAAATTTTGAAGTTTGATATCTCAGCTCTGGAAGGGTCTAGATCATCCATTTTTGCACTCAGGTCAAAGTCTCACAGCCCTCTATCATAATCCAGAGTTTTGAGAAGATTGGAGAAACTTAATTTTTCGCCCAAAAATGAAAAAAAAACAAAAGGGGTAACACTGTCGTTTTTTTTTTCGGGTCGAAATTTTGAAGTTTGATATCTCAGCTCTGGAAGGGTCTAGATCATCAATTTTTGCACTCAGGTCAAAGTCTCACAGCCCTCTATCATAATCCAGAGTTTTGAGAAGATTGGAGAAACTTAATTTTTCGCCCAAAAATGAAAAAAAAAACAAAAGGGGTAACACTGTCGTTTTTTTTTTCGGGTCGAAATTTTGAAGTTTGATATCTCAGCTCTGGAAGGGTCTAGATCATCCATTTTGCACTCAGGTCAAAGTCTCACAGCCCTCTATCATGATCCAGAGTTTTGAGAAGATTGGAGAAACTTAATTTTTCGCCCAAAAATGAAAAAAAACAAAAGGGGTAACACTGTCGTTTTTTTTTTCGGGTCGAAATTTTGAAGTTTGATATCTCAGCTCTGGAAGGGTCTAGATCATCCATTTTTGCACTCAGGTCAAAGTCTCACAGCCCTCTATCATAATCCAGAGTTTTGAGAAGATTGGAGAAACTTAATTTTTCGCCCAAAAATGAAAAAAAACGAAAGGGGTAACACTGTCGTTTTTTTTTTCGGGTCGAAATTTTGAAGTTTGATATCTCAGCTCTGGAAGGGTCTAGATCATCCATTTTTGCACTCAGGACAAAGTCTCACAGCCCTCTATCATAATCCAGAGTTTTGAGAAGATTGGAGAAACTTAATTTTTCGCCCAAAAATGAAAAAAAAACAAAAGGGGTAACACTGTCGTTTTTTTTTCGGGTCGAAATTTTGAAGTTTGATATTTCAGCTCTGGAAGGGTCTAGATCATCCATTTTTGCACTCAGGTCAAAGTCTCACAGCCCTCTATCATAATCCAGAGTTTTGAGAAGATTGGAGAAACTTAATTTTTCGCCCAAAAATGAAAAAAAACAAAAGGGGTAACACTGTCGTTTTTTTTTCGGGTCGAAATTTTGAAGTTTGATATTTCAGCTCTGGAAGGGTCTAGATCATCCATTTTTGCACTCAGGTCAAAGTCTCACAGCCCTCTATCATAATCCAGAGTTTTGAGAAGATTGGAGAAACTTAATTTTTCGCCCAAAAATGAAAAAAAACAAAAGGGGTAACACTGTCGTTTTTTTTTCGGGTCGAAATTTTGAAGTTTGATATCTCAGCTCTGGAAGGGTCTAGATCATCCATTTTTGCACTCATGTCAAAGTCTCACAGCCCTCTATCATAATCCAGAGTTTTGAGAAGATTGGAGAAACTTAATTTTTCGCCCAAAAATGAAAAAAAAACAAAAGGGGTAACACTGTCGTTTTTTTTTCGGGTCGAAATTTTGAAGTTTGATATCTCAGCTCTGGAAGGGTCTAGAGCCTCCATTTTTGCACTCAGGTCAAAGTCTCACAGCCCTCTATCATAATCCAGAGTTTTGAGAAGATTGGAGAAACTTAATTTTTGACCCAAAAATGAAAAAAAAACAAAAGGGGTTACACTGTCGTTTTTTTTTTCAGGTCGAAATTTTGAGTTTCGATATCTCAGCTCTGGAAGGGTCTAGATCATCCATTTTTGCACTCAGGTCAAAGTCTCACAGCCCTCTATCATAATCCAGAGTTTTGAGAAGATTGGAGAAACTTAATTTTTCGCCCAAAAACGAAAAAAAAAACAAAAGGGGTAACACTGTCGTTTTTTTTTCGGGTCGAAATTTTGAGTTTCGATATCTCAGCTCTGGAAGGGTCTAGAGCCTCCATTTTTGCACTCAGGTCAAAGTCTCACAGCCCTCTATCATAATCCAGAGTTTTGAGAAGATTGGAGAAACTTAATTTTTCGCCCAAAAATGAAAAAAAAACAAAAGGGGTAACACTGTCGTTTTTTTTTCGGGTCGAAATTTTGAAGTTTGATATCTCAGCTCTGGAAGGGTCTAGATCATCCATTTTTGCACTCAGGTCAAAGTCTCACAGCCCTCTATCATGATCCAGAGTTTTGAGAAGATTGGAGAAACTTAATTTTTCGCCCAAAAATGAAAAAAAACAAAAGGGGTAACACTGTCGTTTTTTTTTTCGGGTCGAAATTTTGAAGTTTGATATCTCAGCTCTGGAAGGGTCTAGATCATCCATTTTTGCACTCAGGTCAAAGTCTCACAGCCCTCTATCATAATCCAGAGTTTTGAGAAGATTGGAGAAACTTAATTTTTCGCCCAAAAATGAAAAAAAACGAAAGGGGTAACACTGTCGTTTTTTTTTTCGGGTCGAAATTTTGAAGTTTGATATCTCAGCTCTGGAAGGGTCTAGATCATCCATTTTTGCACTCAGGACAAAGTCTCACAGCCCTCTATCATAATCCAGAGTTTTGAGAAGATTGGAGAAACTTAATTTTTCGCCCAAAAATGAAAAAAAACAAAAGGGGTAACACTGTCGTTTTTTTTTCGGGTCGAAATTTTGAAGTTTGATATTTCAGCTCTGGAAGGGTCTAGATCATCCATTTTTGCACTCAGGTCAAAGTCTCACAGCCCTCTATCATAATCCAGAGTTTTGAGAAGATTGGAGAAACTTAATTTTTCGCCCAAAAATGAAAAAAAACAAAAGGGGTAACACTGTCGTTTTTTTTTCGGGTCGAAATTTTGAAGTTTGATATCTCAGCTCTGGAAGGGTCTAGATCATCCATTTTTGCACTCATGTCAAAGTCTCACAGCCCTCTATCATAATCCAGAGTTTTGAGAAGATTGGAGAAACTTAATTTTTCGCCCAAAAATGAAAAAAAAACAAAAGGGGTAACACTGTCGTTTTTTTTTCGGGTCGAAATTTTGAAGTTTGATATCTCAGCTCTGGAAGGGTCTAGAGCCTCCATTTTTGCACTCAGGTCAAAGTCTCACAGCCCTCTATCATAATCCAGAGTTTTGAGAAGATTGGAGAAACTTAATTTTTGACCCAAAAATGAAAAAAAAACAAAAGGGGTTACACTGTCGTTTTTTTTTTTCGGGTCGAAATTTTGAGTTTCGATATCTCAGCTCTGGAAGGGTCTAGATCATCCATTTTTGCACTCAGGTCAAAGTCTCACAGCCCTCTATCATAATCCAGAGTTTTGAGAAGATTGGAGAAACTTAATTTTTCGCCCAAAAACGAAAAAAAACAAAAGGGGTAACACTGTCGTTTTTTTTTCGGGTCGAAATTTTGAGTTTCGATATCTCAGCTCTGGAAGGGTCTAGAGCCTCCATTTTTGCACTCAGGTCAAAGTCTCACAGCCGTCTATCATAATCCAGAGTTTTGAGAAGATTGGAGAAACTTAATTTTTCGCCCAAAAATGAAAAAAAACAAAAGGGGTAACACTGTCGTTTTTTTTTCGGGTCTAAATTTTGAAGTTTGATATCTCAGCTCTGGAAGGGTCTAGATCATCCATTTTTGCACTCAGGTCAAAGTCTCACAGCCCTCTATCATAATCCAGAGTTTTGAGAAGATTGGAGAAACTTAATTTTTCGCCCAAAAATGAAAAAAAACAAAAGGGGTAACACTGTCGTTTTTTTTTTCGGGTCGAAATTTTGAAGTTTGATATCTCAGCTCTGGAAGGGTCTAGATCATCCATTTTTGCACTCAGGTCAAAGTCTCACAGCCCTCTATCATAATCCAGAGTTTTGAGAAGATTGGAGAAACTTAATTTTTCGCCCAAAAATGAAAAAAAACAAAAGGGGTAACACTGTCGTTTTTTTTTTCGGGTCGAAATTTTGAAGTTTGATATCTCAGCTCTGGAAGGGTCTAGATCATCCATTTTTGCACTCAGGTCAAAGTCTCACAGCCCTCTATCATAATCCAGAGTTTTGAGAAGATTGGAGAAACTTAATTTTTCGCCCAAAAATGAAAAAAAACAAAAGGGGTAAGTAACACTGTCGTTTTTTTTTCGGGTCCAAATTTTGAAGTTTGATATCTCAGCTCTGGAAGGGTCTAGATCATCCATTTTTGCACTCAGGTCAAAGTCTCACAGCCCTCTATCATAATCCAGAGTTTTGAGAAGATTGGAGAAACTTAATTTTTCGCCCAAAAACGAGAAAAAAACAAAAGGGGTAACACTGTCGTTTTTTTTCCGGGTTGAAATTTTGAAGTTTGATATCTCAGCTCTGGAAGGGTCTAGATCATCCATTTTTGCACTCAGGTCAAAGTCTCACAGCCCTCTATCATAATCCAGAGTTTTGAGAAGATTGGAGAAACTTAATTTTTCGCCCAAAAACAAAAAAAAACAAAAGGGGTAACACTGTCGTTTTTTTTTTCGGGTCGAAATTTTGAAGTTTGATATCTCAGCTCTGGAAGGGTCTAGATCATCCATTTTTGCACTCAGGTCAAAGTCTCACAGCCCTCTATCATAATCCAGAGTTTTGAGAAGATTGGAGAAACTTAATTTTTCGCCCAAAAATTAAAAAAAACAAAAGGGGTAACACTGTCGTTTTTTTTTCGGGTCGAAATTTTGAGTTTCGATATCTCAGCTCTGGAAGGGTCTAGATCATCCATTTTTGCACTCAGGTCAAAGTCTCACAGCCCTCTATCATAATCCAGAGTTTTGAGAAGATCAGAGAAACTTAATTTTTCGCCCAAAAATGAAAAAAAACGAAAGGGGTAACACTGTCGTTTTTTTTTCGGGTCGAAATTTTGAAGTTTGAAATCTCAGCTCTGGAAGGGTCTAGATCATCCATTTTTGCACTCAGGTCAAAGTCTCACAGCCCTCTATCATAATCCAGAGTTTTGAGAAGATTGGAGAAACTTAATTTTTCGCCCAAAAATGAAAAAAAAAACAAAAGGGGTAACACTGTCGTTTTTTTTTTCGGGTCGAAATTTTGAAGTTTGATATCTCAGCTCTGGAAGGGTCTAGATCATCCATTTTTGCACTCATGTCAAAGTGTCACAGCCCTCTATCATAATCCAGAGTTTTGAGAAGATTGGAGAAACTTAATTTTTCGCCCAAAAATGAAAAAAAAACAAAAGGGGTAACACTGTCGTTTTTTTTTCGGGTCGAAATTTTGAAGTTTGATATCTCAGCTCTGGAAGGGTCTAGAGCCTCCATTTTTGCACTCAGGTCAAAGTCTCACAGCCCTCTATCATAATCCAGAGTTTTGAGAAGATTGGAGAAACTTAATTTTTCACCCAAAAATGAAAAAAAACAAAAGGGGTAACACTGTCGTTTTTTTTTCGGGTCGAAATTTTGAGTTTCGATATCTCAGCTCTGGAAGGGTCTAGATCATCCATTTTTGCACTCAGGTCAAAGTCTCACAGCCCTCTATCATAATCCAGAGTTTTGAGAAGATTGGAGAAACTTAATTTTTCGCCCAAAAATGAAAAAAAACAAAAGGGGTAACACTGTCGTTTTTTTTTCGGGTCGAAATTTTGAGTTTCGATATCTCAGCTCTGGAAGGGTCTAGAGCCTCCATTTTTGCACTCAGGTCAAAGTCTCACAGCCCTCTATCATAATCCAGAGTTTTGAGAAGATCAGAGAAACTTAATTTTTCGCCCAAAAATGAAAAAAAAACGAAAGGGGTAACACTGTCGTTTTTTTTTTCGGGTCGAAATTTTGAAGTTTGATATCTCAGCTCTGGAAGGGTCTAGATCATCCATTTTTGCACTCAGGTCAAAGTCTCACAGCCCTCTATCATAATCCAGAGTTTTGAGAAGATCAGAGAAACTTAATTTTTCGCCCAAAAATGAAAAAAACAAAAGGGGTAACACTGTCGTTTTTTTTTCGGGTCGAAATTTTGAAGTTTGATATCTCAGCTCTGGAAGGGTCTAGATCATCCATTTTTGCACTCATGTCAAAGTCTCACAGCCCTCTATCATAATCCAGAGTTTTGAGAAGATCGGAGAAACTTGATTTTTCGCCCAAAAATGAAAAAAAACAAAAGGGGTAACACTGTCGTTTTTTTTTCGGGTCGAAATTTTGAAGTTTGAAATCTCAGCTCTGGAAGGGTCTAGATCATCCATTTTTGCACTCAGGTCAAAGTCTCACAGCCCTCTATCATAATCCAGAGTTTTGAGAAGATTGGAGAAACTTAATTTTTCGCCCAAAAATGAAAAAAAAAACAAAAGGGGTAACACTGTCGTTTTTTTTTCGGGTTGAAATTTTGAAGTTTGATATCTCAGCTCTGGAAGGGTCTAGATCATCCATTTTGCACTCATGTCAAAGTGTCACAGCCCTCTATCATAATCCAGAGTTTTGAGAAGATTGGAGAAACTTAATTTTTCGCCCAAAAATGAAAAAAAAACAAAAGGGGTAACACTGTCGTTTTTTTTTCGGGTCGAAATTTTGAAGTTTGATATCTCAGCTCTGGAAGGGTCTAGAGCCTCCATTTTTGCACTCAGGTCAAAGTCTCACAGCCCTCTATCATAATCCAGAGTTTTGAGAAGATTGGAGAAACTTAATTTTTCACCCAAAAATGAAAAAAAACAAAAGGGGTAACACTGTCGTTTTTTTTTCGGGTCGAAATTTTGAGTTTCGATATCTCAGCTCTGGAAGGGTCTAGATCATCCATTTTTGCACTCAGGTCAAAGTCTCACAGCCCTCTATCATAATCCAGAGTTTTGAGAAGATTGGAGAAACTTAATTTTTCGCCCAAAAATGAAAAAAAACAAAAGGGGTAACACTGTCGTTTTTTTTTCGGGTCGAAATTTTGAGTTTCGATATCTCAGCTCTGGAAGGGTCTAGATCATCCATTTTTGCACTCAGGTCAAAGTCTCACAGCCCTCTATCATAATCCAGAGTTTTGAGAAGATCAGAGAAACTTAATTTTTCGCCCAAAAATGAAAAAAAACGAAAGGGGTAACACTGTCGTTTTTTTTTTTTCGGGTCGAAATTTTGAAGTTTGATATCTCAGCTCTGGAAGGGTCTAGATCATCCATTTTTGCACTCAGGTCAAAGTCTCACAGCCCTCTATCATAATCCAGAGTTTTGAGAAGATCAGAGAAACTTAATTTTTCGCCCAAAAATGAAAAAAAACAAAAGGGGTAACACTGTCGTTTTTTTTTTCGGGTCGAAATTTTGAAGTTTGATATCTCAGCTCTGGAAGGGTCTAGATCATCCATTTTTGCACTCATGTCAAAGTCTCACAGCCCTCTATCATAATCCAGAGTTTTGAGAAGATTGGAGAAACTTAATTTTTCGCCCAAAAACAAAAAAAAAACAAAAGGGTAACACTGTCGTTTTTTTTCGGGTCGAAATTTTGAAGTTTGATATCTCAGCTCTGGAAGGGTCTAGAGCCTCCATTTTTGCACTCAGGTCAAAGTCTCACAGCCCTCTATCATAATCCAGAGTTTTGAGAAGATTGGAGAAACTTAATTTTTCACCCAAAAATGAAAAAAAACAAAAGGGGTAACACTGTCGTTTTTTTTTTTTCGGGTCGAAATTTTGAGTTTCGATATCTCAGCTCTGGAAGGGTCTAGATCATCCATTTTTGCACTCAGGTCAAAGTCTCACAGCCCTCTATCATAATCCAGAGTTTTGAGAAGATTGGAGAAACTTAATTTTTCGCCCAAAAATGAAAAAAAACAAAAGGGGTAACACTGTCGTTTTTTTTTCGGGTCGAAATTTTGAAGTTTGATATCTCAGCTCTGGAAGGGTCTAGATCATCCATTTTTGCACTCAGGTCAAAGTCTCACAGCCCTCTATCACAATCCAGAGTTTTGAGAAGATTGGAGAAACTTAATTTTTCGCCCAAAAATGAAAAAAAAACAAAAGGGGTAACACTGTCGTTTTTTTTTCGGGTCGAAATTTTGAAGTTTGATATCTCAGCTCTGGAAGGGTCTAGATCATCCATTTTTGCACTCAGGTCAAAGTCTCACAGCCCTCTATCATAATCCAGAGTTTTGAGAAGATTGGAGAAACTTAATTTTTCGCCCAAAAATGAAAAAAAACAAAAGGGGTAACACTGTCGTTTTTTTTTTCGGGTCGAAATTTTGAAGTTTGATATCTCAGCTCTGGAAGGGTCTAGATCATCCATTTTTGCACTCAGGTCAAAGACTCACAGCCCTCTATCATAATCCAGAGTTTTGAGAAGATTGGAGAAACTTAATTTTTCGCCCAAAAATGAAAAAAAACAAAAGGGGTAACACTGTCGTTTTTTTTTCGGGTCGAAATTTTGAAGTTTGATATCTCAGCTCTGGAAGGGTCTAGATCATCCATTTTTGCACTCAGGTCAAAGTCTCACAGCCCTCTATCATAATCCAGAGTTTTGAGAAGATTGGAGAAACTTAATTTTTCGCCCGAAAACGAAAAAAAATGAAAGGGGTAACACTGTCGTTTTTTTTTTCGGGTCGAAATTTTGAATTTCGATATCTCAGCTCTGGAAGGGTCTAGATCCTCAATTTTTGCACTCAGGTCAAAGTCTCACAGCCCTCTATCATAATCCAGAGTTTTGAGAAGATTGGAGAAACTGAATTTTTCGCCCAAAAATGAAAAAAAAACGAAAGGGGTAACACTGTCGTTTTTTTTTTTTCGGGTCGAAATTTTGAGTTTCGATATCTCAACTCTGGAAGGCTCTAGAGCCTCCATTTTTGCACTCAGGTCAAAGTCTCACAGCCCTCTATCAGAATCCAGAGTTTTGAGAAGATTGGAGAAACTTAATTTTTCGCCCGAAAACGAAAAAAAAAACGAAAGGGGTAACACTGTCGTTTTTTTTCGGGTCGAAATTTTGAATTTTGATATCTCAGCTCTGGAAGGGTCTAGAGCCTCCATTTTTGCACTCAGGTCAAAGTCTCACAGCCCTCTATCAGAATCCAGAGTTTTGAGAAGATTGGAGAAACTTAATTTTTCGCCCGAAAACGAAAAAAAAACGAAAGGGGTAACACTGTCGTTTTTTTTTCGGGTCGAAATTTTGAATTTTGATATCTCAGCTCTGGAAGGGTCTAGATCCTCAATTTTTGCACTCAGGTCAAAGTCTCACAGCCCTCTATCATAATCCAGAGTTTTGAGAAGATTGGAGAAACTTAATTTTTCGCCCGAAAAAAAAAAACGAAAGGGGTACCACTGTCATTTTTATTTTTCGGGTCGAATTTTTGAGTTTCGATATCTCAGCTCTGGAAGGGTCTAGAGCCTCCATTTTTGCACTCAGGTTTAAGTCTCATGGCCCTCTATCAGAATCCAGAGTTTTGAGAAGATTGGAGAAACTTAATTTTTCGCCCGAAAAAAAAAAAACGAAAGGGGTACCACTGTCGTTTTTTTTTTTTTTTCGGGTCGAATTTTTGAGTTTCGATATCTCAGCTCTGGAAGGGTCTAGAGCCTCCATTTTTGCACTCAGGTCTAAGTCTCATGGCCCTCTATCAGAATCCAGAGTTTTGAGAAGATTGGAGGAACTTAATTTTTTGCACCGAAAAAACAAACAAACAAACAAAAAAACGACAGGGGTACCACTGTCGTTTTTTTAGGGGGGTCGAAATTTTGAGTTTCTCTGATCTTCTTGAAACTCTGGATTCTGATAGAGGGAAATGAGACTTAGACCTGAGTGCTAAAATGGAGGCTCTAGACCCTTCCAGAGCTGAGATATTGAGATATTTATAATTCTACCAGAAAGACTCGGGAGATAAGTTGAAAAGCAGAATACATTTATTGACAGCTCAGCGAGCATAAATTTATGAGTTCTTTGGCGTAGGCCCCGTCTTTAGCGAGCAAAGCGAGGTTAGCCAAATCTGCATGTCCCGCCTGAGATGAAGGCGGGGGCGCAGCCGACCCCCTGGAGGTAAGGTAGTTTTGATTTTCTGAAATTCGAATTCGAAATTTTGATTTTCTCTGATCTTCCCTAAACTCTGGATTCTGATAGAGGGCCATGAGACTTGACCTGAGAGCAAAAATGGAGGCTCTAGACCCTTCCAGAGCTGAGATATTGAGATATTTATAATGGCATAAATGCTATGTGGGATCTCAATATCTCAGCTCTGGAAGGGTCTAGAGACCATGGCCGTGGGAACTAGGGGTGCTGAGGGTGCTGCAGGACCTCCTGGCGACAGCTGTTTCACTAAATTGAAATTTAATATGACGTGACTTTAAAAACCTTTTTGTTTTTCAGCATGTTTTTTTAAGAACACCTTCTACCTTTATAAAACGACTCTAACGATTATTTCATTTCTATATGTTGTCGAATATTAATATAGGCTGCCTATCATAAGGCAAAAGTCGATATTGCATGGAGTGAGTGACATGACACTGATTGAGGTCCAGCATCTCAAAATTGATTTGACACTCATTTTATGCATGTGAAAAAACTAAATATAGATGTCTTGATTAAAGCATTCTTTGGCATTAAGGACTGTTCACAAAGAACAAGTTTTTCCATTACCCTCTGCAGCTGCTACTGTTCCAATGATTTTCACTGTTTCACTGTCACACACGCCTCATGCAACAAATAAAAAGGAAAAGTTGTCTCTACACTGCCCACCCCTGTATCACTGCTGTGTGCAGACTCTTCTGTAGGCCTTTCTGTACATGTGGACTCCTGTCAGAAATAATAGGCATAGGCACAAGTAGAAATCAATTAAAGCCATCAATTAAATTAAAGTACTTCCTCCGAAGAACAGTCATCTGAGAAGTTTTCTTCACTCCCCAGTGCAATGTGATGAACAACTCATGGCAAAATATTTTTACATTAACATAAGTTTATCAGTTTTTACTTTCACAAGACAAAGCAATTTATCATTAGGCCTCCTCAAGATTTAAAAGTTGAAATGACTAAAACAGCCAATTTGGATTATAGGCCTAACGTTACTTAATTTAATGGAGCAACAAATTATTTCACAGTGTACAAAGATAATTTAAATCTCATTTCCCAGTAATGAAGGTGTTGCTGCTACTGGTCCCTGATGTGGGTCTGGAAGAGCTGAACCCGGTGATGCCCTTCACAACAGGTCAATTCACATTCAACCCAAGGGTCAGCTCTTCTGCCAGGGTGCAGGACAACCCGGTACCATGACAAGACGTGAAATAATCACGTTGGTCCACTTTGGAAAACGTGTAGATGTCACGGTTTAACCCCCTCAAACGTGAAACTTACAAGTTTAAGTTAACACATTCCAGTGGAGAGATACCCGGATGTTAACCTATTCTAAAAGTATAACATTACAAATGCAGCGAACACACAATACGTGTAGAATAGTCAACGTGTAAGTTTCACGTTTGAGGGGGTTAAACCGTGACATCTACACGTTTTCCAAAGTGGACCAACGTGATTATTTCACGTCTTGTCGTGATACCGGGTTGCAACTATTATTTTGTTGGAAATGCACATTAATGTTCGATTCGATGTCGGGCTTCAACAACAGCACAAAGTGTTTGCATTGCCCTAAAATTCTTTGCGAGTGGCTTCCTTTACACTATTGGAGATGCAGAGAACTTGATAAACTTTCTGTCGTGCCATTCACAAAGTTTACCTATAGCGCTCTTAGTTGTTGTTGTTGTTTTTTTTTTTTGTTTTTTGCCAACATAGGGTATATAATTTTTAATGAAGATAATGCAATCATGATGATCATGCCGATTATGACTTACAGTCCCTCATTGGTGCCATACACTGCAGACTGCATGTTCCCATCAAGGCTTCAATGAAGGGATTTTGTGAGCAGAAAGGGGGCTTACAATGCAAATGTGCAGCCAAATTACTATTACAATTTTTAATATTCCAGATTAGTAATATTATATCCATATTTTTAAAAGGCAGTTGACTGAATAAAATCTCTTAGATGGTGTGTGAACATGTTCCATATCAAATCAGTGTGAAAGCAAAATGGCCAGGATCTGTGCATGACTCAAGAATTTTCAGAGATTCACATTTATGCACATTATTTGAACGTGGTAAGGAAAATTATAAATATCAAACTCACTGTATTACATACACTTACGCTGAGAACTGCATTTTTGCATTATACAGGTGATTACAACAGGATCCTGCGGAGACAGGTGTTTTATGACCCCATTCCCTGACCCAAACCCCAGACCAGTTGCAATGCAGCTCTAGGACAAGGGCACACAATGAAATGAGCTTTGGCCAACTAAAGGGAAGATTTCAGGGTCTGAGAAACCTGAGGGTTGCACCTGACACGGCCTGTGACATTGCATGTGCCATGCAACATTGCCAACATCAGAAAAAAAAAAAAAAGTTTAATTAAGACTCATATAGGGAACACATTTCACCCTGTGTCATTTGTGTCACACACGCCTCATGCAACAAATAAAAAGGAAAAGTTGTCTCTACACTGCCCACCCCTGTATCACTGCTGTGTGCAGACTCTTCTGTAGGCCTTTCTGTACATGTGGACTCCTGTCAGAAATAAAGGGCATAGGCACAAGTATAAATCAATTAAAGCCATCAATTAAATTAAAGTACTTTCTCCAAAGAACAGTCATCTGAGAAGTTTTCTTCACTCCCCAGTGCAATGTGATGAATAACTCATTGCAAAATATTTTTACATTAACATAAGTTGATCAGTTTTTAGTTTCACAAGTCAAAGCAATATATCATTAGGCCTCCTCAAGATTTAACAGTTGAAATGACTAAAACAGCCAATTTGGATTATAGGCCTAACGTTACTTAATTTAATGCAGCAACAAATTATTTCACAGTGTACAAAGATAATTTAAATCTCATTTCCCAGTAATGAAGGTGTTGCTGCTACTGGTCCCTATGGGTCTGGAAGAGCTGAACCCGGTGATGCCCTTCACAACAGGTCAATTCACATTCAACCCAAGGGTCAGCTCTTCTGCAAGGGTGCAGGACAACCCGGTACCATGACAAGACGTGAAATAATCACGTTGGTCCACTTTGGAAAATGTGTATATGTCACGGTTTAACCCCCTCAAACGTGAAACTTACACGTTTGTGTTAACACGTTCTAGTGGAGAGATACCCGGATGTTGACCACACGCAATCGCCTCTGCCATAACGACCTATTGGTTTTCCTTAAACTGAGAAAAATGGAATTTTGTTTTATTTGCGATCACTGAGAAATGTTCTATTATTTAAAATGCAAAAAAAAAAAAACATTTATTTTCAAGGTGAAAAGGATTCATTTGCCTTGATCCACGCCGGAAAAAAAAAGTCTGAATGTCACGTTTCTAATGAAGTAACGTTAGCCTAATGAGAAAAAACGTCTATTTTTCCGGCGTCCCCAGCTCGTCGTTTAAGCAAAAGGTACGCCAAAACAACGTATTACATCGACGTTAAACCACGTTAACCATAACCTTTTAAATACTCGACCTATTCCGTTGCTTAGCAACGGGAACAAACTCCTGTAACTTCAGTGCCGTTAGCACCTTAGTGATTACAGATTAGGAGACATTAGTGTGTTCGCTACATTTGTAAAGTTATACTTTTAGAATAGGTTAACATCCGGGTATCTCTTCACTGGAATGTGTAAACTCAAATGTGTAAGTTTCACGTTTGAGGGGGTTAAAGGCCAATTTATACTTATGCGTCGAGGGTACGCCGTAGTGTACCAGAAAATGTCTAATTGAAGAGAATGGGCTTTATGCCCAGCTGCACTACTTCCTGAACTTCAGCCAGCTCCTTGTTTCCTGTCTGCCATTATTGGCCAAATTGATTAATTCAGGTGTACCTGACCTCAGTAGTCATGGCAACAATAATCAGACACACCTGAATTAATCAATTTGGCCAATAATGGCAGACAGAAAACAAGGAGCTGGCTGAAGTTCAGGAAGTAGTGCAGCTGGGCATAAAGCCAATTGGCACTGGCTGGTTACTTCCGGGTTCAGGACTGGCTGCAGTAACGCGTCTCTGTCCATGCGGGGCGCTCGCGGTCGAGTGCAGAATGAATGGGAGTCAATGGGGTTTCACCCCCATAAATCCACTTTTCTCGGGATGTAATTTTTTGTCAAGTAATTTGAAAGTTGCATTCAAAAGGGAGGGCTAAGATAATACACTCAGCTGAAAATTGCATTTTTAAGTTCACTTATCTGTTCTAAAAATCAGTTCAAAAATGTGATGACGTCACACAATAGCAGAATGCTAGCGTGTTCCAGCCAACAACAGCCTAACCTGTAAGAAATCAAAAGGACATAAGTACTCGTTCATTCGACTTTTGGCCTATAATCTATATTGAACTTGCGTAATCAACAATAAAATCTATGTTAATTTAATGACAAGCAGGTGAAAGAGACACTTTTAGCCGTTTAGCCCCATAGACTCCTATTCATTCTGCTCTCGCCCGCGATCACCTCCAGTGGAATTCTAATGGAACTGCAACCAGGATGATACACAATGGGGCTAATAGGAAGTGCCAAGGCTCTCCGTTAGACGGGCTCTGGCATTACTTCTGCGTTCAGGTCTTGGTTGCTCTGCAGTACTGCTCCGAAACGCTAGTTGGCGACAGAGGGCTTTAATGTTCCACTGTGTTTAGATTCCTCGCGGCTAGGTTACTACAAGCAATAGCGACTGAAAGAGAGCGGATCATATTGGAGTTGGAGCTTATTGAGGTGGAAAAATAGTTAATTTAAGTGAAATTACTAAAACTGAAAGAAACAAATGAGAGAAGACGGAGGAGATGGCACGTGTGGAAATGCGTGAGAAGGTACGTGCGGAGATGCGTAGGAGAAAATACAATGCTACCAAGCAGACCAATCACCGATCTTGCGGTCCGCGTCGTCGCGACGTGTAGTTACATTTTTGAGGAGGTCAGGCTACGGCGAAGGGTATGCGATATGGGACACGTCTGTGCGTATGCTACACCGTACCTACTGCACGCACCCTACGCAGAAGTATACATTTTTCCAAGTAAAAAAAGTTTTCCAAAGTGGAAAAGCCAACAATCAAATCCAGCTGAGTTAGCGACGTACGAAGAACGGGCCCCAGAAAGATCCGAGCGTTGGAAACAAGTAGATGGTTTATTCTAATGGCATCTTGGATCGCGTCGAGGATTATGTTTGTTCGGAGCATTTTGTTAAATGAGGCTGTGTAATGGAGAGTTCGCAAAAAACAAAAACTTTTCAGGCAAGATGAAGCAGCCAATATTAGATCTCACAGCAGCTGCATCACAAACGTAAAACGAGTTCATAATGCTTTGTTTTATAGATGGATTGCACTTCCTCAATTGGGCGTTGTTGATACGTTAGCCAAACATAACAGCAGCCGTTTTTGGACCAGGCTTAAAGGAGTCACCCCTTGATTATTTCAGACCGCTTCACCACTTGAAACACATGCATATAACCCATTGAGAGTAGAGGAAATAAGACAAGGGACACCAAGTAAAGAAGGAATTTTCAATTTGTAAACAAACTAGCATCAATTAAATGTCAAATATCTCCAATGAGTTCAAAATAAGAACAGCCATTCCAATGTTCGACCCAATTTCTGCTCCAAACATTTAAGAAACCATGCTTGATTTGTAAGGAATTTGCATCAGAAACTTTTATTTTGGTAAAATCATACAATAAACGCACAGCCGAGTCGTCTCATGCAGTGCAGAGCCTAGAAGCTACGACAAAGCAAATACTAAATCTAAGGAGCTCTGGTGTCCTCTCAGGGAGTGAACTATTGTCCTATTTCCATCTGAATGAGGGGCAGGGAGCTGGATTTTAAGTGTTTCCAATACACATTAAGACTTATTGCAGCATGGACACTTGCAGCTTCTCCTGAGTGGACTAACACCAGAGTCCCCATATATGTAAATACAATAGAGATCAACCACGTGTTCAAGGTTGCCATGTGCCAGACATTGACAGAAACATAACTTCAACAGAACAAATGCCAATCTGTTGGACAGAAAAAAAGCACACATTTGGAGAATCAGGACACTTTTTGCACTGATACTATTTTTTTTTTTTTTTTTTACGACTTTTGATTCCAAACCTTGGCATGTTTTTTTTTTTTTCACTGTTTCACTGTTTCCAATTTTGAAAGCCAATTGGTAATTCCGTAGCAACGTGTTGCCGTTTCAGGCCTTTAACAGCTGTGGAATCTGACCGAGTACATTATCTCTGAAACATTAAAAAGCTCACGCTACCCCGAAATATAGAAATTTTTCACGCATACAGGTGACATTCAACATTCAAGTGCCAGTGTTTAGATATTGTCTTTTGGTCAAGTTTCTTGAAACTTTCAAAGAATCACTTTGAGGCTTATAAAAATAAATATTTCTCAAAAAATGCTTAATAAATTACACAAAACTAGCAGCAAAAGTAGAATCTAGAAATCTGTGTGCAAATAGCTAAATTCCCCACTGCTGATCGCCCTGGTCCCAAATAAATCCTGGTAAATAGTGAGAACCCTTCCCCTTTTGTAAACAAGCTGCGAATCTCCTCTCTCCTGACACAATATTTGGAAGCTTGAGGACATGCACTCAAGACACGTGTATATAAAACTCGAAATGTGCAATAAAAGAACTTTGTAAAACTTGATGGGCACAACGTACACGGGCCTAGACCTAACTAAAGTAGCACCATTCAACTCGAAGTTCTCAATACTGTCAGTGCATCTGATGAATTCATCAGTTAAAAAAGAAAAAATAAAGTCAAGGCACAACTCACTTGAGAAGAATCTATTGCACTTGCGATAAATGCCTTTTTCTCCTCCGCTCGACCGCTTCCTTCCTTTTCAAGAGAAGAAGCTGAAAACTGGCTCCTCAGCCAGCGGTTTAGTTCACAACTAACCAGATGAATTTCAGGAGCTGACAGCATTCACACACCTGGTGTCCAGTTCCCGTAAAAAACGAGCCGCGGGACCAGACACAAGCTAAAATGGTGGCCTGCCTATCTGCACTCACGTCAGGCCCAACTCAAACAAACTCCCGGATTGGTTCGGATCGGTCAATGCCTCAAAATGAACCCTCACGCTTCCTCTACCTACGAAAAAGGGAGCCGTGCCTGCTGCACAGCTTGAAAAGAGGACGTTTGTATTAAAAGAAAGCCTGCAACAATTCATTAGTCTTCTCTCCTTGACCAAAAAACAAAACACTAGCATGCGTAGATGACCAAAGCGGTCATGTTCCAAAGGCACGGCCGCTTTGGTTCTGTGGTCCGTTTGTAGCCATTTGAACTTCACTTTCAGGATGGCAGGCATTTTTTGTTTTGCTGACATTTTTAAAGAAACGTTTTACCAAAAAACCTTTCAAGTTTTTCAATAAAATCCCATCTGCTTCTCTAAAATGTTGTTTCGAGAAAAAGAAAAGAAAAAGAGTAGTACTTAACAAAAAATGCTGCCCACTTAAGAGTGGCTGGCATGTGGTTCTTACTAGCTGCCATAACACTGTCAAGTCAATTAAAACAAGTGGATTAAGAAGTTCCTGCATTTTGAATTTTCAAACACTGAGTGTTTCCAATATTTCGTCATGAATATCACAACTGGAATGGCCTTTTCAAGACTACCATATCCCTAAATAGGCGTCTCTCCAGGATAGAGTGAGCAAAACAAAAGTAAGTCGGACTGATTCGTCCCTTGTGACAGTCGCTTCACAGAGCGGTTCAAACGTCTGCAAAGTGGCTGTGATGGTGCTTTACTTTGTGGCTTGTATTATTGGCTTCATGATATCAGTGATAATTTGAAGTTCAAATGGAAACAGTGACTCGTCGAGTCACATTATCCCAGTATTTGCCAAGGTTTGATTAAGTACAAGCTTCCAAACATCTTTACAGCAAAAAACAAAACAAAAATTAAGCTCTTGGCCAATTTCACTCGAAATTAACAAAACTAAAAATTCCTGTCTATATTCAAAAAGGCACAGTACAGTCACATACAAATGATCCTCTTTTTTCCAGAAAAGATAAAGAAAAAAAAAGAAAGAGAAAATTTCAAAAACCTTGGTGCTGTAATAGATCAAATACACAAGTGGGCATCCTTAATATTCTGCACCAGTTTAGCCACAGATCAGCTCCCTTTAGAATGTGGGCAGAGAATCACAGCGTGTAATGTACCGAGTTCATAAAGCTACACAGGGGGTAGAGTCTGGCTATGATAACATGTGGTATCCGTTTGGCAAAATTTTTTAGTTGCCCCACCAGTCCACCTGGGCAAAGTTTCCACCATAGTTTCCATAGTTGCCCCCGTAGCTGTCACCGCCAAAGCTCCCAAACCCACCTAAAACAGACAAAAAAAATCAATTGTATAACAAATATCCCACAATAAAATGTACACTTTACATTAATAAACACTGTAGAAACATTGTTCATTGTTGACAGTCTTTAATCAATTCATAAATAAAGGTAATAAATAATTCACTTTTAATAATTAAATAATTCACCGCTCCAATTCAATCAATCTTGTAAAAGATTTAATTGTTAGGCCATTCCTAAAGCTTGAATCAACGTTAACTAATTAAACCTTTAAGTGTTGACATGACAAACAAGATTAAATTTAGGCTTAAACTAACCCTTATTGCCTCCAAAACCTCTGTTCCCTCCATGGACACCAGTGTTGCGAGCACCACGATTCCCGAAAGTGTTGCCGGCCCCAGGCATCTGGCGGTAATCCCTGGCCCCGAAGCCACCAGAGAACCTGGAGAAGAACAACATGTCATAAGCCTGGAAAATATCCAAATCCAATGGGGAGATTTTGGAGAGCTGGATGTTTCTGTACCTCTTGGGTCGTCCACGGTTGGTGCTCTTGTGCTGGTGCTCGTAGGCTAGGTTCTCAAGCCAGGAAGGCACCTCCTGTTTGGCCTCCACCAGAATGTCCAGCAGATCCTTGGTAATGTTGCTGTTCTTATCATTGTAGAAGGATGTGGCCAGCCCTGAACATATATCAATAATTCAGACAGATATTCTGGCAAAAATAAGATGCAAGATATTTCTATAAACCGCAAAACTCACCAAGGTTTCCCACACGGCCAGTACGACCAATGCGGTGGACGTATTCCTCAATGTCACTGGGCAAGTCAAAATTGATGACGTGTTTTACATTGGAGATATCCAGGCCACGGGCAGCCACCTATCAAGACAAGAATACAATCACTCGAACAAGCGCAAGGAAAACCACGGGGGTTCCGGTGAACTCTGACTCTACTCACAGCAGTGGCAACCATGATTGGGCAGCGTCCAGAACGGAACTGCTGGAGCGCCTCCTCACGATCACGCTGAGAGCGATCACCGTGGATACTGGTGCAGGCATAACCCTCACGGTACAGGAAGTCCTCAAGAGCGTCTGCACCCTTCTTAGTTTCTACAAACACCAGTGTGAGAGAATCCTTGCCTGCAGGGTGATAAAAGCTTTGAATAAGATCATCTGCAAAAAGCAGTAGTGTATATGTGCGTTTGTAAAACTATTTTTTTTTTTAATTCAATGCAATTTCAGCCTGTTTGTAGCTCTACTGTTGTCAAGTTTTGGCATGACTCCCATTAGCATGCAATGAAGAGATTGTAGAGCATTAAAAATGTCTCACTGTGAGACTTCTTTCCCTCCCTTTAAGATACTAACAAGCCTTCTGCTCTAGTCCTTGCTTAGGTAATGTTGCCATGGTAACAATGACCAACGAGACTTATCTAAAAGCACTAGTGTCTCATGGTGCGTTCACGTGCTATGGTAATTGTTGGAAATACCAAAAGCCGACATGGAAAATGCACATGAACACCCCCCTCCCCCCATGTGGTATTTTCCACTGGGCAACTCGTAGAATATTTTGATGGACGAGTTGCCGAGATGAGATGAATTTTGACCTTTTCAAAATGGCGGAGCGCACCGCGAGAGTCGTGAATGGAAAAAATATATATGATCTAGAAAATATACAGCATATTATTTACCTTTTGAGTTTTGATAAATCATTTTCTTGCTGTTGCAGATGACTTAAGCAATCTAAAATAGTTTTAGCTAAATAACAGGTATGGATCTCCATCTTTTTACCACATTACGACAACAAAAGCACTTGAACGCATCACACTAGTTCACAAGTGGAAAATATCCTATTTTCCATAGCAGGTGAATGCACCACCAGTACAGTGTAGCTATGGATCTAAATGAACGTTTGACCAAGAGCCAGTCACTGAATCTATAGGTTTACTAGCACAACTGAAAATCTTCATCTCTTCTGCATCTGAGTCACTTCTAAGAGACAAGTGGTTGTCTAAGAGACAAGTAGACAAATTCTTACCTTACACTCCTATTCCACTCAACTAACAATATTATTTCTAAAAGTGTTCTGCTACAATACTATAAAATGTGTAAAGAAACGTATACCATCTGTTCTTACACAGAGCTTGACCAGGTCTATTATTCTTACAAGGACCCAATGACATTGTAAAACCGTGGACAAGGAAAGGCATCTCACCTGTGGCATTGAGCAGGTCAAGGAGGAAGGAGCGCTTGTCATTCTCTTCCACCCAAACCACTTTCTGGGTGATGTTCTCTGAGGTGGAGCCCACACGGCCCACAGCCAGGAAAATGTACTCCTCCAGAAAGTCACGGGCAAGAATCTACACATAAAAAGGTACAGATTCAAAGAGTTCCTTATTAACATCGAGGTTCATATCGAGTCTTGCTGACAAGTGTTAAATTAAATGCATACCTGGATCTCTTTCGGGAAGGTGGCACTGAACATCATGGTCTGACGAGCACCTTTTGGAGGCATGGTGTCTTGCTCCACGATGCGTCTGATCTGGGGTTCGAAACCCATATCGAGCATTCTGTCTGCCTCATCCAACACCAGATATCTACACAAAGCAGACAGTTATTTTTCAGAACCAAGATGTATTGGAGGTTAAAAACAATCTACAATCATTTCACTAGAAGCCTAGATCTTTTCTGTGCTACACTTACTTGCAGTAGTCCATGCCAATCTTGCCTCGCTCCATCATGTCTACCAGGCGACCAGGTGTGGCCACCAGCAGGTGACAGCCTCTTTCCAAATCACGGATCTGCTGGCCTATATCTGCGCCTCCGTATACTACACACGGGCGCACCCTGGAGCGGTAAGCGAACTGCAGAAAATGAGAACAAAAATTGAGACAAGCTTTAAATTGAACCAACATTTGTGAACCCGTTATTGGTTCTCTAGCAAGATATACCTTTCTGGCCTCATCATAAATCTGAAGAGCAAGTTCTCTGGTTGGAGCCAGGACTAGAGAGATGGGAAACTGCTTACGACGAACGTACTTTCCATTCTCCTGCTTAAGAAAGTCCAAAACAAAATGTATTAAATCACAGAAGCAGAATTTCTTTCCCCTCACAAGAAACTTTGCACAACTTTAAGCCAGTAAAGAGATGTTGAATTGATCTGTATAATAACCTGGGCACTGGCTTTGGTGGCCTGCAATGCCTCTCCAGGTCCATCACTGTAGATCTGACTGAGAACAGGAAGCAGAAAGGCTGCAGTCTTCCCAGAGCCTAAGTGAAGGGAGCACACGCACACACACTTTTTATAACAGCTGCGCACTGTGGTCTCATCCTGACAGGGCAGCTAAAGCCACTCTTTGCACAACACTACAAGTTTATTTTGACCAAGCCCAGACTGCTGAGACAGGAAGTGCTCATCTAAAGACAAGCTCACACTACAGGACTGTAAGACTACCTGAATTGCTGTGGTGCTCACACTACACAACCACAAGGTTTCTTGTCATCTGTGGTCTTGTCATAGCAGCACGCATACTAAACAACGCTGACGAGGAGCATAAACTGCATGACACTTGGTCAAGACAGTTCAACATTGGGGAAAAAAAAAAGTTCTCCATGCAAACGATAATGAGATTTTTTACTATCTGCACTGTGATGGGCTGGATTGGTTCCAGCTCTTTGTTGCTTTACACACACTACAAGATCACGTGGAGATATCAAACAGGTTTGAAAATATAGTAGCGTGACGTCCGTGTCTGCTCGAGAAAGGCTCAGAACTCGACGTTGACCTGTTCATGCATTTGGCACTTTTTGGACTCGGAATGAATTTTTAAAAGTTTTCAAAAGTTCAAATGAAATTGTACAATTTATTAAAAAAAAAAAAATAATAATAAAAAATTTCCGTTTAAGAATTTGTTTAATGCAGCATCAAATGTATATAGATGTGTTTGGGTTGTTGTAAATTTTAAAAATCAATAATTAATATATCAGAGTTGTTTGTGGTGGTGATTAGACGAGATCTGCGGCGACGTCACAATCGTGTTGCATTATGTTGGTATATGGAGCAGCCCACATTAGTACATTAGTGTACATATGAAGTAGACTTGCTCCCTCTGTCAAAATCGAGGGAGCGAGGATTTGTCCATAAACTTCTCTCGTCCACTTCACGAAGTGGAACACACTTCAAAATGGTGGCAAGGATTCCCCCGAGGGGAAATTCGCAAGTGCGTGTCTAAAGTGGACTGGAATGCAGCACAACTAAAGCCATTTGCATTGCCCAGCCGTTCAAAAAAAAAAAAAAAAAAAAATAAAAATCCTGTTTGCTTAGTTTTACTTTTCCATCACATAATTGCAAATATAGTTTGCAGTTACAGTTCAACTGGGATGATGCAATTTTAAACTATTTCCCCACAGCAGACTGACATGGTGGTCCACTGTCTAATGACCCACCTGTTTGTGCACAGGCCATCAGGTCCCTCTTGGCCTTGATGATGGGGATTGCATACTTTTGAACAGGAGTAGGGCGTGTGTAGCGGGTTAAGTTGATATTTCCCATAATTATCTCGCCCATGTCCACATCATGGAACTGAAAAGATAAACCGAAATTATCCAAACACACATCATCTGCCAGAGTCTTTCATTATTTTAGTTGGGCACTTGATCCTACAAGGCACTAATTATTAGGCTTACACTCTCGATGTGCCCAGGAGCGTTTGATCCAGTGGCCTCCACAGGAATGTCATCATACTTCTCAAAGTTAATCCCTGTGTTGCTTGCAGAGAACAGCTCACTGTTGTTCACGGGCAAACAAGAGAAAACAATGGATTTAACTCACAATGACAGATGGACACTCTCAGGAAACAAAACAGTGCGCCTAGCAGTGGGTCACTTACTTTTCCAGACGATCGTTGGGGGGCATTGGCTTTGACCAGTCCTCTTCGTCTCTGGACTCTTCAACCCAACGACTGTTCCCTCCTGTTCCTCCAAAGCCTCCACGCTCATACCTGCCGAAGAATTTTTTTTTTGTAATTAAAAATAGAACCTCATAAATCATGTAAAATTTTGATTTCTTCTGAGCACATTGCATTAATAAGCTTATTTTATCATCCTACTGCTTAGAAAAGTAACAGCCAATAAATAGAAGTGCATATCTCATAACTCAAACCACACAACTTGAAGCATCATTCACATCTGTAGCATGGGTGCAGCAATTTATGGTGACCTTTGTAGAAACGATGGGCGATAAAACAAACAATAAAACCGGTGGATTATTGAGGATCATCACCTCTATCGCAGTTACACTCATGTTACTTTGCAGTCCTCCTGCGTCATCATAAAAAGTTTAGCCTTTGCATGTGCGATTCGGCACTAGCATGCCATCAAGCAAATGGGGTCAGTGCACACCCACACCCGAAGCGTGCACAGAGCTACAGATTTAGGGTTTTTTTTAACTAAAAATGTTCAAATGCACACAAAAACAAGGCAACATGTCAATCTTGGCAAGGACACTCAAACAGTCCTTTATATCTTAAGTAAAGCATTAACATTATGTCTTTATGCCCCAACAGTTGGGAATTAGAGATCTTTTTACTTACATTAGTTAGGCTAGCATTAGTTTTAGCTGAGATACTGAAATTCATGTCTTTACTTGCCTTCCTCTTGAGCCAGCTCCTCTATCATTGAAGAACACAGATTTTCCTCTGTCAGAACGCCCACCAAAGCTAGTGTAGGCATCTCTGTTCACCACTGCGTTCCAGCCTCCATCTTTGTTCTCATAAGTGCCATAACCTACAATTTCATCATGTTAGATGATTAAAATGTGTACAATTCACAAGGGACCACAGTTTTCAACTAAAACAGAAAACGTTCATTTGCATGACAACAGTGCTTTAGTGGCCTGAAAATGCAAAACTTTTGAAACCAGGTCTCAAAGCGCAAGTTTTTGAAAATGATCATATCAGTGTAAACTACAAAACTGTTCGTTGGTGAAAAAAGGTGGCCTCGTGCATGCGCATTACAAGCTCAGTCTATCGGCGCGTATTGTTTCTGCAGAGCATTTTAGTCATTTTCACAGATCCATGTGAATGGGGATAGTTTTGACGTCTGTGCATGAAAAAGGAAACTTTTTCAGTTTTTACTACATTGTTGTCATGTAAATCTCCCTCAATCTTGTAAAACTCACCTGCATTATGCATTGGCTGGTTAAAGGAACCACCGTTCCTGCTTCCACGGAAGCTACCACGTCCTCCTCTGTCATTACGAGGAAGTCCACGGGCAAAGTTTGCAGTCCCATTTATACGACCATCATGGTACCCATTGACGAAACCATTGCTATGGCAGTCCCATCCTGGTGAATCTATCCAAAAAGTGACAGGCAGGAAGAGAACAGACTGTAAAAAAAAGATCAACGACACCCTTTCACTGTCTTTCATTAGTGAAAAGTGATGCTGCCTAATTGTTTTAAGACCTAACATGGCGCTGACATCTTGGCGAGATTTGGGACCTGCTTCTAGTGATCGCAGTAGTGATCCGGAAGTAAAGCCGCGATATCAAGGTCCCGCCCTCACTCCCGCAGAAACTGTTAGTACATGTTACGGCCCTCGGCCTGTTTCTGGTCGCTCTCCTGCCCCTCCTCCTCTCTCTCAGGCCTAATTGCCGGCAATTGGGAAGCTGGTGCTTAAATTAGGAGCTCCTCAGCTGCATTGGGTCTCTTCCTGTTCTGTTCTGGGGGTCTAAAGGCTTGAACGCTTGAAGCTATAATCTCCTCCCGAAAATCCCCCCAAAAAAAGTCAGTCGGTGCCTTGGTGACCACTTCATTTAGAGAAGCTGCCAATCATGATGTCACATACTCGTTTTTATAGCATCAAATAAATTAAGACCAAACTTTTTTTTTTAAACGAATTTTTTTAAACTACTAATTTATAGCTTAGCTCAAAGCCAAGCTTGGTTCTCAGTGATGGTTGAGTAAGTGAGTGGCACTGGCAGATGTGAAAAAGCCAGTTCTATTTGCTGCTGTAAGAGGAAAGTGCTTACTCAAGTCAGTTGAGTGAACCAGACAAACAGGATCATTGCACTTCTCAAAAAGGAGACAAAAAAAGCAGATCTTTGGGCAGAACTGGCACTCCTGCTGTTTACAAAACTGTATGAATCAAAAATAACCCTGTTAGGACAATATAGTGACTCCTTTCTAAGAAAAATCCAGTTTAAGGAATAAAGAGCACACACACTCCAAAAACCACATCATGTGACCCTTTATCATGCAATGTACTTTATCAAAAGGGGTTGTAAACACAAAAGAAAAAGATTACAAACACTAGAGCCAATATGAATTAATCACCACATAAATGGGTGACCATTTTCCATCCAAAAACCGGCAAAAGCAGGTCAAGCCCTGTCACTGTCAAATGCTCTAATTTACCACAGCAATCATCCCAGCTGATAACACTGACTGCGTCCTAATTTCCATCGGTGGCTGCAAGTGACACACACATAGAATTTAGCCAGGACTGCATACACACATGTATACACACTCTTCATTATTCGTCTACAAAAAAAATCTTTTGAAAATCAAACTGCCTCAGATGTGGTTATACTACACAACTAAACATCATTTAAAATTTACTTTACAATGCTTTCAAAGATTGAATCACTGCTGACCTAATTACTAATCAGGAAGCAAAGAAATTACGTCAAACGAGGAATCAACAAAAATTTCCTTTGTGTCAGGCAGTAAATGCAACAGAAGGCAAAATAAAACTCAAAAGCAAAACAACTTTTACACAGTAAAACGTTTCTTGGAGGTCCGTGTAGAATGTGGTGTTTTTTGGCAAGTATGAAACCTAACAATTGACGTGGCAGCAGTGAAACAAGTCAAAGCTCAGATCAGCTACTGTAATTGGAGTGGGCAAATTATGTTGCGGTTTAGTTAAGAGCTGTTAACATGAGCATCACTTTTAGCCACACGATTAAACATGCTATTGACATGTAGCATCAGAGTCTCAGGGTCTAGTTAAGTGCAGAGGTCACAGAGGGCAGAACAGAGGCACGAATCGATGCACGTCACATGCACAGAGATATGCCACATCTGTGGCCAGCCACTAGAGGAGGCGTGATAAAACGAGAGCTCCTGGGACGGATATCTCTGGGAACCTAAGCAGACGCAGAGGGCACTTAAAAGACCACAATTCCTTCACAAAGGGAGGAACGCAAGAGTAAATCAGATTATTTTGAAAAGTTACCGGTCATAAAGTCATTCCATGCAGTTATCCCTGTAGCTTTGGTTTCCCTCAGTGTGCCAACTCTGAGTATATTGTTTGGGAGAAACTTCAGGAACAGTTTCACATTGTCAGAAGATGCCAAAATAATTAAAAGCATTCAAAGGAGAGTGTGCACGCCATGCACTATCACGTACAAGCCTCTTTCCTATTTGTTCAGAGTCAATTTGAACAGAAGAAAGGACAGGAATGCAGGCAACTGCTGCATAATCACAGGGAACAGTGAGACAAAGCGATCAAAGCTTTGCAGACTCAAAAACAGCTCCTTCAGTTTCATTCAGCACTCTGAGGGCAGCCATTTAAAACCAGTTCTCAAAGTGCTGGCTCTGAAGTCATAAAAAAAAAAAAAAAATTCATGCATCTTGGAAGCAAAGCACCTTCAGCAGAACCTGACCAAGACTTACAGCTCTGTACTGGTGCCATTGAATAACCACTCTGTCTACCAGAGGAACAAACATTTCCTGCTGTGAAAAAACAATAATGAAGTCAAAGTGAGGAAAGAAACTCAACAACGAATTATGAAACATTGAAGAGGATCAACAAATCATTCTTTAATACGATGAAATTGAGAGTGGCTCATGTCAATGAGAAAATTATACTCCAAAATGATTTATGTAAACTGCATTTGGTTCATGGTTTCAGACCAATTTAATGGCTCTCGATCAAGTTATAGAATGTGATTATCGGCCGATCAATCTGGGCATCCCTATTGATGCACCAATTGACTGACCAGGGACCGAATTCCACATGACCAGCACAGACCGGTAACCAGCCAGTCTGTCTCACGTCTTTCCGAATCCGAGCCGAGAAAATCACTCTCTGCTCTTGACTGAATAACTTTAACTGTGAGCATTGATCTGCATTTTATTTTTACATTTAATGAAGACTACCCAGTATTATTAGGGCCCAAGCTTTGAAAAGGCAAAAAATTAAACTACCTTTTGGGCACTTTTGGGGCCCTTAACGTGCTCAAACTCTTGAAACTTTGCACACAGATCAAAACTCACGGCCACCAGGGCCGGGCTGAAGCTGGTACCCGGGCGTGGCAGGGGGGCTCGACAGCACCCCCTAGAACGGGGTTCGAAAACTTAAATCAAACTATAAATGTTGTCCATAAATCAAACACACTTGCATGTAATAATATGAAACTCGGTACACATATAGACTGGCTTATTTTTTTTATTTTTTTTTAAATATCGGCTTGGGCCCGTAATCGCTGCTCGCAGCTATATTTTTACATTTGATTAATTTCTCAACCCACCTGAAAAACTCTAATTATTCTATTGCATTTATCTTGTTTTTTTATGAAAATACAACTTTGCATGGAAGTAAAATTGATTTTTGTTCACATGTGGTCAATTATAGTTCTTTGAAAAAAATCTGAATCAGCAAAAATTGGTATTGGTAGGTCATTAATATTTTTTTCTTGTTTATCTATTTTTATCGTTTTTGTTTGTCAAAAATAATTGTGAATCAGACATTTAAGAAAAACTAAAGCACCCACAGAATATTAATAAAAAGCAACTCAAAGGCAATATTTATACATTTTTTTACACACAAATAATTGCCAAACAGGTAGCCTATGCATCAGCAAATTTACCATTAATAACCCACTGTATGTAAAGTAAACAAGCAGAACATACCATTTTGTGATACGTCTTTGTTTCTCAAATGAGGAGGAATGTAACGCCCTGAAAGACAAAAGACATTCACTTATCAAAGTTCAGTAACACTAAGGAAATAAATTGTACAAATACAAAAAGTAGAGGAGAACAACAATGAGAAGGCTTTTTGTGCTTAATTTCACAGGCATTCAATCTAAATGTTGTAAAAGCACTGAATAGGATAAAACACTTACGACCAGTGCCAACACCCTGTCCATCAGCTGAGTTCAAGTCTAAGACAGCAAGCTAAAAGAAAGAGAAGCAGAGGGCCATGTCAACTCATGTAAACAGTACCGAGCATAAGAGTTTATTTAATTAAAATGAGAGAATGTGGAATTGTCTAGGTTGACAACCTGTATGACTTTTTCCCTCCATGGAGCACAAAAGGACATGTTAGGCCTCAGAATCACCTTTCACTTTCAGTGCATCTTTTATCCATGCAATGAAAGTAAAACAACATCCACTTAGCATCTCCTTTTGTGTCCACAGCAAAGTCAAATAAGTTTATCATTTGGGTAGAGTAGAGTAAATGATGACAGTTGCAAGGCATGCCAGAGGTCACAACTGTGAATGAATTGAGACTGAGCAATCTTAAAAGGGACACTCCACCCATTTGCATTAAGCTTTCCATTGTTAGAAACCCAGTTATACTACTGAATGGTCGTGCAACACTCTCATTTTCCCCTGAGACGAGAGAAATCTGCTATTTACCTTTTTCACTTCCTCCAACAATGACTCAAAAATCATAATTTTATCATTGTAGGAGGAAGTGTAAGAGGGGGGGATTTCTGTAAAGACTACAAGCACTAGATCCCACCCTTTCAAACCCGCTCATAGTGGACCTAATGCGCTAACAGACCTATCACAGATCAGTGCCAGTGCGTCTGATTTCACCGGACGAAACTTTTTGAAAATATGGATGAAGCTGAACAGGCAGACGGATGCATTATGGAGGATTGGGATTAGCCTAAACATAGTGTCAGCCATCTTTTTTGGAAGCTCTTTTTTGGCAGGCTCTTGTTCTGTGGAGAAAGCTGAGTAATGTTAGGGGTTACCATCCTCTAATTCCAATTTCTTGGAAGTCCGTCGATTTCCCGGCCGTCGATGTCCGGGATTCAGCTTTTGCTTTCTGCAGTCGCCATGCATTGTTTACATGCAAGTTACAGCTTTTGTTTCAGTCTAACTGTATTCATTCTGATTGGTGAAAGCATGAACGCTAAAAAAGTGATCGTTGATGTGTATTTAAACATTGCAAAGAAAATTCCTGCTCCATCGTGAGAGATACGAGACCGGTAGCTTACGTCTCACAGGTGTCGCTCATCGGTAATCATGCCACCAGCCTCGCGTCGTTCCCCACGCGGCCCTCACTCCTGCTCGCCACAGTAAACATGATGAATGGCGACTGTTGAATGCAAAAGCCGAATCCCGGACATTTTGGGTGATCTCGAAACACATTTTCGGCAGACTAATCACGGAGACTCACTAGTAACATTAGCCTAGACTGTTGTTTAACTACTGCGCTCTATAGGCGTGGCCTCCTAGGACAGCGAAGCAAGTGCATTCTGGGAGTTGTTGTCTTTCATCCACATAAGCCAAAAATACATTTTCTGGCTTTTCTCAGTCTAGGAAGCTCCAAATTCAAAAATAATTTCACATTTCTTCTACATGAATTACCCATTTAAAATAAACATTCATCTTTCCAAAGGTGGAAGACACTTTAACAACAAAAAAAGTATAAAAAGTAGTATATGTACCAAATTCCTTATATCTATTATATACGTTTTACATGATTGCTTTCAAAGGGATAGTTCACCCAAAAATAAATTCTGTCATCCTTTTCTCACCCTTATGTTGTCCCAAACCTGTGTGAATTAGAGTCTCTTTCTTCTGATGAACAAACACAAAAAGATGATATGAAGAACATTGGTAAACATCTGGTTGCCAACATGCTTCAAATTCTTATTTTTTTGTTCAACAGAAGAAATAAACTCATGCAGGTTAGGGACAACATGAGGGTGAATGAATTAATTTTCTTTTTTTGGGTGAACTATCCCTTTAAGAGATTTGACAAACATCTTTCAGAGGGGTAAAGCGTATTTAAACGACTCTGGTCACGTGACTGTTGATATCAGCCACGTAAAAATGTCACATTAAATCAACAGTCTACGCGGTAATTTATAGTTGTCCACTGTATGAACTTGAAGTAAGAGAAAAACAAAACAACTCTACTTTAAAATAGGCCCTAATCAAGCTTAAAGCCTATGATCATTAACTTATACCAGGAATGAGAATCTTTGAATTGGTCATAGTGGATAAAGAAATTGATTAAACATCCATAATCCATCATCGGCCTGTTCCATGTAAAAAATATTCGATCGTATCAAATTTAAAGGTAGCATGATGGTACAACAGGCCGCAGACTGATTTCCGATAGATTTCCTCGCCACGAGTTCAACAATAACTCAGTAACGTTAACTTACTTGAAAGTAAATAACTATTTTAACGCTTTTACATAACATGAAGATATAAACTGTAAAGATGACGGAAAAAGTTGAATACTGATGTTGATTCTAGTATGCCGGCCAGTAAAACAACGTTCAACTAAACAGATAAACAGGAAAAGGCGTCGGCTGTGAATTAAACAACACTTTTAAACTCTAAATGTGGACATGAGAAATGACTCAATCGCAGTCCCCCGTGTTATAATATTTTCATTAGCTAAGTTAATCTGTTTAGACTGTGTCAACATCTACTGAGGTGCCTTCTTTGGCAGCATTTCTGAGGCAACGCAATGCTATGAGTGCTGTCTAGAAAGGCAGCTCACTAGGTTTTGAGACGTAGCCTGCTTGTCAAAGCCAACCGATCAAACCGATTAACGTTACGAAGCTCACACATATTTAAACACATATTCATAGCCTACCTGCTGATCTAGACCGTGTGAACCGTCGACGACCACATGACTCATAACTAAAGACAAATAAGTGAGGATTCCTCCTTTATTTCTGAGAAGCCGTTTCTTTGTTGTCTAAAGGATTTCAGCCAAGTCTCCTTTTTATAACGACGTCACTTGTTCTTTTGTAATCCTGTCCTTCTCCGAGGGCTTTTTGTGCCAAGACCGCCGTGGGGAAAAATAAGGAAATGTTTACGTGTACGTTATCCTCCCTAAGGCCTTGTACTGGGGGAAAAAAACAACGAAAATTTAAGTTTCGTTCGGGATGTCTCTGTTGTCTGCCCGCTGTGCTGATGGCAGCCCAGTGTGTGTGCTGTGGCTGTTGGCTTTAGGCTAAATGCCATTGGATCAGAGAATGCAGGAAAGACGTCACTGCGGCCCAAATATCGCGAGATGTTAGACGTCTCTTGCACTGATCTATATAATGATATTATTGTTATATATCATTATCATATGACAATGTCATTCTATAGATCAGTGGTCTCTTGGCAGTGCACTCCGTGTTGGGAAAAGAAAACATATTATCAGAGAGTGGTGTATTATTATCTATGAATGCTCATTGATATTTGATCAAGTTCACTGATATTTGTGCTTGCACGTGTTAATCATTTTGATAGTATATTCATCCCATACCATGGGAAAACGTGGGTTCCATGGTCAAACCAATAGTATGTAGGCCTAGTACCATGGATTGATTACCAAAAACCAGAACACTCGGCCCGGCAAACATAAATCAAATGAAAGCCTACTCGAAGTTTACTCAAAGATGCCTTATTAATTTCAATACATTTTAAGTAGGCTATGCCTCATCTATATGGATAGAAAATTGTTATGATAATTGTACTGACAAGATAGGCTTCTCAGAGGTTACTCAACATGTTTTATTATGGCAGGTTTCAAAAATAATGAATGAAATAATGATAGAAATAACATAGCTTTCTGAATTATTTTTTTAATTTTATTTATAATTTTAATTTTAACAAATTGCACAAAAATAGCTCTCACAAACAAACTAACAAAATATATTTATATCTTTAGTTTTCTTCCTCTTTGTCCTGTTTTTCTTCCTCGTCGTTCTTGTTTGCCCATGATCTTTCTTTCTTTCTTTCTTTCTTTCTTTCTTTCTTTCTTTCTTTCTTTCTTTCTTTCTTTCTTTCTTTCTTTCTTTCTTTCTTTCTTTCTTTCTTTCTTTCTTTCTTTCTTTCTTTCTTTCTTTCTTTCTTTCTTTCTTTCTTTCTTTCTTTCTTTCCATGTTCAGCCTCTGGAGGGCAGACCGCGTACAGAACACACATCCGGGTACTTGACCCCTCCCGCTCGCCCCGTTTCACCGGAAGAAAACCCCCTATCGCTCCCTTTTGCTTCCTCTTTCCGTCAACGGAGTTTAGGTATGAGAAATAATATTCTGTCTCTCTGCGCAATCTGATTGTAATCACCGTTTTAAGTTCACCATCCACGTATACAATAAGCTGTACTTTGTCAACATATTAGTTAAGGACATATCTTTACACTTTTCTGTCTCAGAATGATGAAATGTAATGTTATATTCATCGTTGAATTGATGATGTATCTGGTCATGTTGTGGCCTAGAGCTAGACTACCGGCAGTTCTGATACGACTCGGAGGAGTTTTTTGCATGTTATACGACCCTAATATATTTATTAAACGAGGTATTAAGTATTGTTTTAACCGTACGTGTCGCTAGTACTGGATACGTTTCAATGTTATCTCCTCGCAAGTCGCATGAGTTCTTCATAGCAGTAGCCTGTCACTGTTTGAGGGATAGAATATACGGAGATTTTTAAGAACGAATTAAGTTCACTGAGAATGTGAGAGCCTTCTTTAAATTAAAGAAGTTAAATGAAAACCGCACAAAACAAAAACATTTTAGCCATTTTGTCTAATGCATATTTGCAGATTCTCTAAATTCTTTTATATTATAGGTCCATTTCATGTTATTCCCAATCCTCATTGCATCTCTTTCAGTGCAGCTTTCTCTGTATAATAAATGTGAATGGTGATACAATTAAATGTTATGCAGAATGACTCGCACAATGTAAATGTTGCATTGAAATGTCAAATTGAATGTAATTGCTCTTTTATACAGGCCACAATGGGACGTGTGATCAGGGGACAGAGAAAAGGTGCGGGCTCCGTCTTCAAAGCCCATGTCAAGCACAGAAAAGGTGCTGCTAAACTCCGTCATATTGACTTTGCTGAACGCCATGGCTACATCAAGGGGATTGTGAAGGTAAAATTGTGGATTAAATGTTGAAATTGTGAAAAGGTCACTCATGTCATTGTCATCTAAAGAGGGGATATTGCATAAAAACAAAACCACTTTCTCCTCTAGGACATTATTCACGACCCCGGCCGTGGAGCTCCCCTGGCTAAGGTGGTTTTCCGTGACCCATACCGCTTCAAGAAGAGGACTGAGCTGTTCATTGCAGCTGAAGGCATCCACACTGGGCAGTTCATCTACTGTGGCAAGAAAGGTAATGTAATTTTAAACTGAGATTAAGGCAAGTAAACATCCAGTCTTATGTGCACCTGTTGATCAAAGTCTCTGTGCTCGAACTGTTATAGCCCAGCTGAACATTGGCAATGTGCTGCCCGTTGGCACCATGCCTGAGGGTACCATTGTCTGCTGTCTGGAAGAGAAGCCTGGAGACCGGGGCAAGCTTGCTCGCGCATCCGGAAACTACGCCACAGTCATCTCCCACAATCCTGAGACCAAGAAATCCAGAGTCAAGCTTCCATCTGGATCCAAAAAAGCCATCTCTTCTGCAAACAGAGCTGTTGTTGGTAAGCAAATGTTATGGTTTCAGATATCTATTTATCTAAAGTTTTGGGTGATATGATCATCTTTTGGAGTAGTATTGTTTTCCTTGATTTGAATGGTTTTAATTTAGATTTCTGATAGTTTTATTTTTATTCTTTTACAAAAGAAAAGTATCTGTAAACTTAACCAACTGTACAAACCAGTGAAATGTTTTGTGACTGCAGGGATCTATAATTTAAGAGCATATTATTTTCTATAGCACAGGGTTTCTTAACCTAGGGAACTGCATGGGGTTTGAGAGTTGAACTAAAACTTAAAATGACAAATGGAAATTTGAAATATTTAAAAAAAGAAACAAAATAAAACTTGACATTCAGATAAACAATGTTATGTGACCTTCAACCAGCATCAGAGAACTGTGATTATCATATTGAGAAATTAACTTTTGAACCTCAGGGGTACTTTACAGTACTGAAAAAAACAAACAAAAAAAAAAAACGCTTATATACGACTAATATAGTGTGTTCGTTTTGGCTGTATAGACTGTCATATTGAGTTCAGGTCATGCTGAATTCAGTCTCAAAATGTAATGTCATGTTAAAGGTGTTGTTGCTGGTGGTGGTCGTATTGACAAACCCATCCTGAAGGCAGGACGTGCATACCACAAGTACAAGGCCAAGAGGAACTGCTGGCCTCGTGTCCGTGGTGTGGCTATGAACGTAAGCAAATTTAACTATTTTATTGTTTTTGCGATTTATAGATTTTAGTCTGATTTGTTCCCTCTTTGGCGGTTTTAAATTTGATGTTTGCGGTTTCTTTTTCTAGCCTGTTGAGCATCCCTTCGGTGGTGGTAACCATCAGCATATTGGCAAGCCCTCAACAATCAGGAGGGACGCGCCCGCTGGACGCAAGGTCGGTCTCATCGCTGCCCGTCGTACTGGCAGACTGCGTGGAACAAAGACTGTCCAGGACAAAGAGAACTAATTTGTATCTTAATAAAGTGTGTCTCAACAAATTCCAATTCCCTGTTGATGTCTTTGTCAGTTATCACGTACTATCTCTGCACAAGCACGACTAGTGTTGTCAAGTAAAGAAGAATACATGTTAGAATGTTACATAGTGCCTGCAGGATTCAATTTTATAGTTCTCAAATATTTTGCAGGTGAAGTAAGCTGATTTTTGCTTTTTAAACAGAACTTTTGAGTTGTCAAGTTGTGTAGTTTTGATTAGCGCCAGGGTTTTATGTCATGGAAGTGAAATATTGGAATTTTAAAATTACATACCATACAGACCTAAAAAATGTATATACTTATTTGTTCCCTATGCGAAATATGTGTATTTATATATATTTTTATATAGTTATTTTAGTCATACTCGGATCAGCTAGAAGCATTTTAGTTTCAGAATTATTATGACAAATATACAATCTTGTCTAAATACAACCTTTTTTTGACCAATGGTCAAGTTTTTTTGGGAAATTACCAAAGCACATCTAGGTGTAAGGGCCTGTAGGATCAAGTGTAAAACAAACTAAGCATCTTCAATACAGAGCAGCATGTAGCAAGTAATGGCAATAACTTTGTTTTATTTAAGATGGGCCTTGTGGGTTATTAAAGCTGGTTAAGATTGATTGGTGGCAGCAAATTGGAGGTTCAATTAAAGAGTTCTCATGACAGCCTTTACCATAATTCAACCTAATATTCCTAAGATTGTTGCAGTCTAGAGGAAATTAGTTTAATGCATGTTTAACAGTTCTGGGTGCCTTTTCTGTTCAGAGGCTGAGAATTAACAATAAATCTTACAAAGATGAGGATATTTTGGAACTACAGTAAGCTAAATCCTTGCACCTAAAAGACTAACACTAATAAGATTTATTAGCATATGATTGACAAATTTGGTAAAAAATATCCCCGTTCATCTAGGTATCATCTTTTAATTATTCTAGGAATTATTATAAAGACATTTTAATAAAGTAATACCTGACTCGCCAACACGCATTTTAAATTTGTGTCTATAGAGCTGTGTACTCGACAAGGACACATTTGTGAATTTAGTACAATAAATGCATAAAACATCATGCAGGTCTAAATGTTCAAAATAAGAGACATTTTCCCGATTTCTTTTCTTTATTCTTGAAGGGCGCAATGCTTTTTTCTAATATTTCTGTGCACAAAAACCTCACAAAGTGAAAGTCAACATTGTGACTGTGGCTTCAGAATTCAACGTCACATCATGGCCAAAACAAAAGTCGGCAAAAAACAGGGCGAAGAACTCTGTACAGTCAATAATCTTTAAAAATAACACAAGGACAAAAATGTTCCTCTTAAATCAAATTCTATTTTTCTTTTAGTGAAATACAACAAAATAAATTCTATAAAATAAAACAGCAAAATATTTAAATATATGATGGGCAGAATATTTTCATTTGCAGGAGTATTTGGTATTTTTCCAACAAAATCCAAGAAAAAAAAGCATTCAAGTTACCAATTAAATACATACAGTATCTACTGATGTTTACTCCTTTAATCCAAGAGACATTACTAACTGAAGTTGCAACATGACTAACCAGCAGTTATTTTATGGTACAACCCTGCTTTTACGTTCACTCTCCTTAAATGAAGAATCCCCAGACAGAGCCTTTATTTGAGAACACGAATGTGAACAGGGATCACGAATTTAGGCGATCGACTAAACTGCCAGGTCATTTGTCCGATACAATGTTCAAGACAAAGAAGCAAAACGAGTTCTGTCCACTAATGTTCCAGGCATCCTGGCATTAACTGTTGCATATAATTTCTCTTTCTAAAATTCCTATTATCAAAACCTAAGTGTTTATCCCACCCAAAAAAAAAAAGCGACAGCCAAATATTTATCCGAGGAAACGTGTGCAATTGTAAAGCCACTTATTTCTTACATTGCTTCGAAAACATCAAATCTAGAAGAGCATATGGAGGGGACCAACAAAAGGGCTCTTCCAAATCACTGTGGAAAAAGAAATCACAGAATTGCCCTTCAGCTATGCTAGTTTGATGTGAAGCCATGCTAAGATGTTACAGCGTGTCAGCTGGAGCTTTCAAATTATTGAATTATTACCAGAAAAAAAAAAAAAGAAGAAGAAGAAAGGCAATAGGAGTTTCCAGATTAAAATTGCATCATCACCCCATTCACATCAACTAAACGTCAAGATCATCACCCAACCGTCCCATCGTTCACAAAACTATGGCCAACTCTTGCTCACGAGGTGCCGTAGCCGGTTAAGCTTTGACATGAATATAATGTATGATCAAAAGCAGAATGACCCAAACGGCCCAAACCTTACTACTGAGCATGGGATAAAACAGGGATATTTTTTTTTGTCTTTCACCGATGTATTTGCATTTTTTTTTTGTGTTGTTTTTCCATTTTCATAAATCTGCAGTCTCCCAACAGCATCACACACGCTGTTGCTTTTGAACAGTCAAAACATTAACATAGTATGTACACCTCTGTCATGAGACAAGTGCGTCAGGCCCGTTTTATTATTACAAACAATATGCACAGTCCACTGCAAGTTACACTTTTGACAGTTAATACTGCAGAGCAGACGGTGAAGAGTCTCCACTCCAGGGTTAGAAATTGAGGGAAGCTGAATGTTCTGGTTACACAGGCTCTGGAGTGGAGCAGCATGGTGGGGCCTGGCCTTGCTCTGGATTCGAGTATCTCACTGGAGAATTCAGATGGAGGACAGTGTGACAACATATCGTTAGTCTTTAGTCTGGGTGGGTGGCACCTCCTCAGGGGGCTCCCAGTTCTCTTGTGCTCGTGGGCCTGGACGCTGAGGGTTGTTGACGTGCTGTGCTGCTGGGCCAGTGTATGGCTGCGCATGCGGGAGGTTATTCTGCTGAGGAGATCCCAGAACAATCGAATGAGTGCATGACAACCAGAGATCACATTTATACTCATGTTTTACTTAGATTTGTAAATGCTTAAACAAAATAATTTTTGTATAAACCCTGTTCTTTTGAACCTTTTTTCAACATTAAATGTTTCAGAAGCACCAAATCAGCGTATTAGAAAGATTTCTTAAGGATCGTGCGCACTGGAAGAATGCTGCCGAAAATTCAGCGTTGCCGTCATAGGAATACATTTTATTTAAATGTAAATTTTCCCTGCCAATGACAGAAATTTCCTGCAATCTATAGCCCCTTTTACAGAGAGATTCCGGAAAATACACGGATAGCGTGACCCGGCATTCGTCCCGGGATTGTTTGATTTCTGTTCATTCACACTGCCAGTGATTTGCCAGTTCACACAAAACCCGGAAAAATCCCGGAAAGACGCATGACATCAGGATGAGACGTGTAACGTACGCGTCGAAAACATGTACACGCGCATACCGTTCCACAAAGCTGGTGAACTATCTCAGCTTCAGCACGGATAGTGAGGAGCTCCTGGTCTCTGCTTCGTTCCAGTTTGCAGACACTTGTCACGCAATGGCACGAGCGCCACCCCTTACGGCATTGGTCCTGGCTTTTGTTCACACAGAGCACGTTCCGGGACTGATTCGGGCAATGTTACTAGGTCCCCAACCCGGCATCGATGCTGGTATCAATCAAGGGTCGTGTTTGCGTTCATAGAGAAGGCGTTCCGACAATTACCCGGGATCAATGCGCTGTGTGAAAGGGGCTGTTATACAGTAGGGGGTTACTATTACATATCTTCTGAAACTGTACAAAATCTCCAGAACCAAAATCAAAAAGCAGAAACGAGTGATAGATTGCTTGTGGACATGTAAGCAAACAAGAGCAAAAACAAATCAAAACTGCCTAAATGTCAAACCCACAAAGAGGCAAAGGACTGTGCAAGCTTTTGGGGAGTTGGCAGACTATCTAATCATTCTGTGTTTTGATTTTAATTCTAAATCTGATCTGGACAGTCTTTGGGAAAAATGGCAACATTTTCTCAGCTTTTTGTTCAAAATGTTACTTTTTAATGAAATAAACTCAAATTCAAGTGTTGAGCAAATTAAGCTAGAAAAAAAAAAACTACATTAAAGCATTTAAAGAGGTACTGTTCTTTGTGTTAATTCACTGTATTCTGATATTCATTTACCAACATATTCTGGGGGCCATGATATTTTGTGAAAATGATCAAATGCTGGCACTGACAGTACCTGTTGAAACTTTGTGCCTGGAGAGTGAGGGTACAGAGCAGTGTCCTCTGGGGGAGAAGGGTCTTGCTCTTCAAGGGCCTCCTGCTCATCAGGCTCCTAAAACGACCATCATAAATGAAATTATGCACTTGCTTTAAATTATGCATTTTTTATTAAATACAAAATTATTCTTTGGTTTGATTTCTTTAATATTACGTAACCAGGGATGTGAGTGAATAAAGTCCTCTATAGGGAGTCCCTTACATGTTAAACATGCAAAGCCAATATAATGGCTCAGGGTTTATGTTTGGAACACTGTCCTACTCAGACATAATTGATTTGAATGACAGATGAGAGAACACCATAAACAGACAACACATACTAAGGACTCCTATACTTTGATTTTACTGAAATTGTTCTCCAAACTAAAAGGAAGCTTGTTTAGATGACAAGAATTTGCACATGGATGAATTCTCTTGAAAAGAGCTCTTCCCCCATGACAGTTAATCATCAGAATTGGACATAAAACTAACCAAATTTGCAATCATACAAAAGCTTCTTCATTTTCACATCAGATCGATATCACATCCCCAAAAGAAATTAAAAGACAACTAAAAGAAAAACAAAACAAAAAAACACCACCAGACACAAAGATTACCTCCAACTCATCTGTACACTATAGCCAAGGCTTAGAGTTTTCGAACACTTAGTTACCACATTAAGATTTGTAGTTGGGTAGAAAGAAACAGTTTGGACACACTGAGATGAGGACGAAATAACAGTTGACTCAGAGTTGTTTTTGAGGTAGGTGGAAGATGGTACTGTCTACATCACGCCCTGTGAACATCAAAAAGTTACGCAGATGGCACCAGTGTGGCCGGGCCATACGAGTCTTACGGTGTGCTGTTGTTGGCCTGTCACTTCCCCTGGCAAAAGTTGCTGTGTCGAGGACGGGTTCCGGCCAGCGTCCTCTTCAGATACCACCTCGTGCTTCGTTAAGTGACACTATTTTGAAATGGCAGTTAATATTGTACACTTAAAACAAATTATGCATGTATGGCTGTATACATTTAACATTTGTGGTAACTTGCTATTCATCATTAAACTGGATTTAAGCGAGCGCTTTAGTTCCGCAAATTAATAATTAATTTAAAAAGAAAAGAAAAAAAAATCTATGACATGAAATCAAGCATAACTATAATGAAACTTAAAATTAATGAAAATATCAACAGCATTTATAATTGCTTTGCATTAGAAAAAAAAAAAAAAAAAACTGGAAATAAAAAAAATGTCGAAAACTCAAAGCCCTACCTATAGTTAAACATGGCTATTTAGCACTCAAAACTCTTTTCAAAATCCTTTTCACAATTATTTTCCAAAAATTAAAATGTTTGATATGTCTGCCAGCCCATCATCATACAGTCAGTGTGATTTTTTTTTTTTTTTTTCAGTAAAAAGTTTTTACTGATTGGGGTTCTCTATAAGGAAATCATGCAAAAATTACTATTTAAAAGTCTGACTAATAGGCAAAGCACTATTAAGCTAAATATACTGGCACTAATTATTCAGGCAATGAGGGGTGGCATGAGCCAACACATACCTCCTCTGGGCACAACTCGCAGGCCTTGGCTAAAGTCATACGGGCACTGTGGGAGCGCTCCAGGAAGTATCCATTAGAAGTCTCATTGCTCTGAACAGGAGGGGACCAGTTGTTATACGTGTACTGGGTATTGCCAGTGTACGGTCTTCGTTCCAACTCGTCACCGAGCCACTCCACTGCCCATGTCCACTTCCTCTTTAAATCACCATTGCTCTGGAACAGGCAAAACAACCAGTTTTTGCATATTCAATACCACAAAACAAACCCATCCAAGTGCACATTCTTTTGCAGTTGTTCTCACCTGGAGAATCTGATAGGCCACTGAGCAATTGCTGAAAAGAGCCACCATGCATTTGATACACTGATAAGCTCTCTTTTGGTAGTGGTTTTTGGAGCGCTGAATGGTGTCAAAAAGCCCATCACGGTCATCAGGGATTCCCTTCAACACATTGTGGATCCTAAAAAACCATAAAGAAAAGGAGCAGTGAAAGACATTATAATCAATCACGGTTCTCTGTATACATTTTGGACCATATTTATTATTGATAAATGGTTTTAATTCCAAATGTTAACATGCATGTATTCTGACCACTATCTCAGACAAAAAAAAAAAAACTGCTTGTATGACTTTTTATATAGTCGAAAACACAAAGGGGCAACACATTTTTCTATACCTGGAAATAAATAAATTCCATACTTTTTTCATAATGCATAGGAAAGCAGTTTTTGCTGTACATTGGTTTAAGGAATTTGCTAAAGATGAAATAACAGTAGAAACGCAACTGACCTGTGAGTCTGCCATGAGTCCTCAATAAATAAGATCTGGAGGAGCAAGTCCAGGTAAGGCCTTAACTCATAAGTGTATGAATATGCCACCTACGCAAAAAAAAACACACAAAAAAACGTTAATTAAAGGGATACTTCAGGATTTAGCATTAAGCTTTGTATTTGTATAAAATCTGTAGTATTTTCGAATTACCGTGCTTTCCACCCTCATATCCCACTGAGACGAGAAATTTATAAATTTTTTGTCTGGAAAAAAAAAAATCCTCCAATGACGCAAAAATCATCATTTTGCATCATCGGAGGATTTTTTGGCCAGAGGCTAAAAACTATAGTCAGTAGTAAGGGCTGTCCCACATGTTCTCAACCCACCCATAGAGGGTAGGATCTCACTCCCAGAATATACAGTGTCAGACATCTTTTTTGGAAGCTAAGCTAGAAGGCTCTTGTTCTGTGGCGAAAGCTGAGTAGTAGGGGTTACCATCCTCTTTTTTCCAGACATGTCCGGCCATGGATGTCCGGGATTCAGCTTTTGCTTTCTGCAGTTGCCATTCATTGTTTACATGCACACCTTTTGTTTCTAACTGAATTCATTCTGATTGGTGAATTTGAATGTAGTGTTCACATGAACGCTAAACAAGTGATCGTTTTAACATTGCTAAGAAAATTCCCGCTCCTCCGTTAGGAGCTAAAATAACTAAGGCGTGCTTTGAACACTTATCAAAACTTGATTATTAAATTGATGGACCAACTCACAACTAATCACCACCCTCAGCTATACCGTGCTTGTCTTTCCGAAGTTACGTATCTCGCTCACCTGCCACAGTAGTTCACTAAGCACAGTGGAAGAAAACTGAGGGTTCTCCCAACAGCAGAATCTTAGCAGTTTGATAGTGTCCTCTGAGTTACTGCAGTCTTCGATAATCTTCTTTACATAACTGGTGCGCACAAACAGAATGTCCACCACCAGCTGCTGCAGAGGCATGATGGGAGCAGTGATGTTGGGGTCTCCATATGGGTTTGGCAGGGGAGGGTTACCTAAAAACAGTCAAGATGAGGAAATGTCAGCTCATTACCTGAAGTGGAGAAAAACATTCCTTGTGAATGCAAATATTTAAATCACTATCAATAGATCAAAGTACTCTAAACACTATTGAACAATGGCAAAACCAAGTATTTGATATTGGCATGACAATAAAAAAAAAAATATATATATAGATTTATATATTGATAATGGTGCTATTGACAGTAAATGCCCTCAGCTCCAAGCAATGCCAACCTGGCAGTCATGCCTGGAGATGGCTTTGTGTCAGTCAGGAAGTTCTGAGCAAGGATGAGGATCTTCATTGGGCAATGGGGACCGAAATTACATGTAAAAGCCTAAAGACCATTTTGCATTTTGTTTAAAGATTACAAACAATTCGTAGCAAGGTACAAAACTCATTACCGTTGATTGATGACTGCATACGTGATGTCACATCACAGCAGCGAACCAACTGTGAGACAACAGTATAGAGCTTTCCCAGCTCAGCATACTGGTACTTAATTGGAGGACCAGGACCCTCGTCCAGGGCCACAAGCATGAAGTTGGCCGGTACCCCAAGCTTCAACAGCTGCGTCTTCTCTGCCAAGCCTGAGTGAGCAAAATGAAGAGTGAGACAGGACAGCACTGTAGCATGAATGAAGACCTTAAGGCTGGAAATTGCTCCTTACCAAGGTTGGCATACATGACGAAAAGGTTGAAGTACTGCTGCAGATGACGGCCATGCTCAGATACTTCCCTTCTCAGCAGATTAAGTACGGCACGGAACAAGTGCTCACTTAGACTCAAATTATCACAGCCCTGAGACAAAAGGACAAAAAAAAAATTTAATGTACAAGAACCTATGGGCCGAATTGCCACACCAAGTTGCAAAAGTCAGATTTTCCATGAATGCACATAAGCCTGTATAGAGACTGAAATGAATGCTAACAAGACTGAAAAGACGTACCTGACTTGAAGGACCAGGTGAGGCAATCGGTGAAGGGCAGGGTCCATCTTGCAATGAAAAATGTGCAATGAAAACGATGAGTTTGGAAAAAGCCCCTCGGACCTCTGCACTGGGGCACTCAAGCAGGTACTCAGAGAAGCGGTTTGGATATGCAAAGAGGACATTGTGTGCGAACCAGTAACGCACATTCTTACTATGTCGCAGTAAGATGCAAAGAGCATCATACCTGAAACAAACAAAAAAAAAAAACATTGATAAACAAGGATCAACTAACTGTTGAACACTGCAAATATGCGCCTGATACACACACGCACGCTTACCAATCGCTAGCAGGGCCACGGACTACTTTCTTGGTATGGAATCCAGTACTGAAGAGAAACTTAGCAGCAAGCTGTATACTAATCATAGCCATTTCTTCTGCTTCAGGCAAAAGGTGGTCTTGACCTAAAAGATAAAATTTTCAAATACTGATGGATAAGAGAACAAAAACCTCGGCAAAATACTGAATCTAATGCCAAATTTACACTGCAGAGAAGTGGAGGAACAAACATGCTTCTGAAAGTGGTATTTGGGTGTATTTACACAAAATATATATATAATAATATATACAAAAATGCTTTGCGTGAATAGACCCTAAATGAATTTCAGAGGACTTTAGTCCAGCACATATACCATTGTTCAAAAGTTTAGGGTCAATTAGATTTTGTTTTTCTAATGAAAGAATTAAATTGCTCAAGTGACAGCCCTAATCCCATCTACAACAGAAGAGAACAAAGCAAGGTCAATGGCTGGATTTACCTGGCGGTGAGTTCAAGTACACACTGTTACAGGTCAGCAGTTTCCTGATGAACTGGAAGTACTCCAAGCTGTACTGCATGCGGTTGTGCATAAACTGCACATTCTGTTTGCGCACACTGCGTTCGATAGCAGAGGGCATCTTCACCTGATGAGGTTTGCTGGTCACTGTGAGCTCAGTGATGTATTTAACCAGCTCACTGTCCTTGTCTAATGTGTCCATTCGCTCATAAAAGAGGATGTAGGCATTCCACCAGCGCTTCTGCCGCCTGTACGACATGCGTTTCATCATGTGGTCAAAGACCTCGCCCATGTACTCTCCACCAAAGCACTGGTTCTTCATCTCCTCGTCGTCATCCATCTTGCATTCGGTGACATCACCATCGTCAAACTTGTACCAACGGTTCCTTTCTCCCTCGCCACCGCTGCCGTTCCTCTGAATGATGTAGGAGTAATAATGACCTCCACTAGCCTGGCCTGAGTGGACCAGCACTCCCACTAAACGATAACGAGAGCTACAGGGGGGTTCCGGCTCTGACGGCTCATTCTGCTGGATCACCTGGTGTCATAAAGATCAACTTAAACTCCAGTTGTGTAAAAGATATTCCCAAATAACATTTATTTGAATTAGACATAGCTTGAAAGACCATGCTAGTGTAATACCTGGTTTTCTGGGTGCACATCAGACCCCTCCAGCTTAGCTACTCCAGCTACTGTATAGGGCTCCATATCTAACTCCCGTGGGAACTCAAAGTAGTCATTGAACTTAATGGCACACTCTCGTTCCCAGTCATAATCAAAGCGTTTCAGCTGGATGGCCAGCACTGGAGGAAGCTTCTTAATGAGCAAACGTTTCACTGTGTCCACCTGCCACAAAGACATTACCACCTTGAGCTTAATATGGTGCGCTCTTAAATCAACAGAAATAATAAAGATCATTTAAAACAGAAAACGCACCTTCTTGTTGCACTTTTCACAGTGGTAGGCATTTGCACCCTCAAGCAAGTCTCCTTTTACATACTGCTCCATAGAATCAAGGAGATTTTGATGGTTCCTGATATCTACATTCAACGTCGTAAACGATTCCTCACATTCATATCTGAAAAGACAGTTTGGAGTGTTTCATTGAGAAGGGAAAAAACAAAGCCCTAACAAATCACAGTATTAGATTTCTGATGTACCTGTGAGGACAACCCTGACATATTTTCTGGTCAGCAAAAGATCCACCCAGTATTTTGCTCAGCATGGCAGGGTGACCCAGTGCTTTCAAAGCCTCGTCTAAACTGTCCACCAGTGAGTTGAAAAACTCCAGAGCATCATGCTGTTCCCTCAGATTGACTGGTTCACCCCACAACCTGCAGAGAAAGGAAGGGATTAAGAAAGTAGTTTAGAGAGTCACATATTGTCCTGTAGCTTTAAAAGAAAGGAAAACAGAAGGAGAACTTACCGAAACTGCTTCCAGAAACCCCTAGGCACGTAGTATTGCAATCTGGAGGCAGCCAAGTGTCCAAAAATGACTTGCAACTGCCGAAGAACCCCAATGTTGTATTCCTTCCTGTCCTCTGACTTACCGAGAGAAGGTTTGTCTTCAAACTGGTGCTGATAACCAAACACCTCATCCCGTGGATCCACATTACTCTGCAAAATTAAAGCGAGATTTTCAGTAAATTGAAGTAACTTCCATTGTGATATGATTAAAACAGAGATCTTTTGTAAAAATGCCCTCAGCTCCAGGGAATGGCAACAGGGCACACCCTGGAGATGGCTATATTTGTCAGTCACTTGGTTCTGAGAAAGGATGATCACCTTCATCACTGGGCAGTTAACAATTAAACAAGTACAATGAAATTTTAATGACATGAACATACAATAGAAACCAAAGACACAATCTCTCTTGCAGCAGTCCACGACGTGTGCGTCCAAAACAACAAGTGCAAGAGATGTAAGCACTCTCTGGATTAATAAAGCTCACACCTGAGCTTAATTATGAGAAGTGAAACGAGAAGCCACACCCCTCCATCTGAGCTGTTCCCGAGGCAATATGAATCCCAATTTTATTCACCACGATTTAGACCAAATTTAATGGTCCATTACACATTTCTATGGTTCAAAATGCAATGCAATGTTGTTGCAATGTTTGTTGTTCAATTTATATTGTCAGCTAAAACCATTAATCATATTATTGAAAATATAAGCATTAGAAGCATGTTGAAATGTTGTACTTATGGGCAGCTTACACAATACCATGCAGTGGTTTCAGCAATAAAAGATCCACAAAGTCGGAACCCAATAAATACATTTGTTTAGCTAACCACCATGAGTGATTTATTCTAAAACCACTCAGTGCTCAAAACTTTAACTCCGCCCACAGCACACTTCCATGAGCTTGAATGTATTCAGAAAGAATCGGTACAGCTGTAACTTAAAGTGTCTTTTATAAATCTGATAAAACTAAGGACTCTTCGGAGATGTAAAGGATGCAATACTACTCTGCAAGTACTCAAGATTAACACGAGATTGGCAGAAACGGCTTTTTACATTTTTAAAGAGTACATAAAACACAGTAAAAAGACAAAAGCAAAAAATATTCAATTGAAAAATAAAAGCCCATTCAAAATTAATAAAAAACATAAATGGAATGCATAATTACATTTACACTCTCCATTAAAAGTGAATTAAAATACGTAATGGATAAAAATATAGAATCTCTAAAATTTGAAAATCAAATGAACCTTAGCACAGTGTGGATGCAAAGTGTTTATTTAAGTGAACCATACTAGAACCATATCTAGAGATACTTGTTTTGCACAATAGGGTCTATGTTTTTTCGACGCATTCAAATAAAGGCAAAAATTCTCATGAACTGAATGAACCATGTTAGGCAGTACCTCATTATCTTGCTTCTCGTCTCCAGACATATCATCATCCACATCGCTTCCTGTGCCTTCGATGGCCAGGATGCCATTCCTGATTGGGGGAATCATGTAAAGCTGCTGGATAACTGAGTTCATGTAGCAAGTCGCACCTGCATTTTTCAGACCCACAAATCCCTTGGTGGGCCGTGGGCCAACTGGTGGCAAATATTCCCATTCAGTAAGTGGTTCACAACCTGAAAATGCATTAAAAAAAACAACAACAAAAAAAAAACAAGTAAATAACCGCACTGTTTCTAGGAATCAGAATCGTCTGCACTTTTTTCTAATATTTGCACACACACCTAAATAGTACATATCAGTTAGTGTGTCAACAATCTGCTTGAGATTTCGCACACATCCAACGGCAAGTGCGACCAGCAGTTCAAAGCCAGCAGTGATGGTGGCTGGGGTGCTACACACAGGGATGGCCTGTTCAGTGGGGAATTCTCCACTCTTCATGTATTGCAGGTACACATTAGATGCTGGGAACAGGAAGTCATCCATTAACTCCTATAAAGAGTTTGTACAAAGAAAAGGAAAATCAGTTAGTTTTGACATGATAGGCATTTTTTGTTTTGTTTTTTTGTCATTTAAAAATGGCCAAGGAGATTACCTTGATTAGACTAGCACCTCCTTTTTCACAGCCAATGTAGAACTTCTTCTCTGGGGTCTGGAAAGCCAGTAACTCTTTTGTGACACCAATATGACCTTCCAAAATGGTCTCCTCAACCCCAGGATCCCCAGTCCTCTTTACTTCATCCTAAAAATAAAGGGAGGCAAGACTCAAAATTAACACACTAAAGTTTGCTTTGTTAATTCCAAAAAGAAGTTTAAGTAAACGAACATACCCGGATTCGCTTTAACCAATCAATCTCATTGTTTAAGAGAACTTCTGCATTAGGAAGATTAATGTTGCTGTTATATGCATAGTTGAGTAAGTGCCTTAGAAGAGTGAAGTAATCAGCAGCGTGCTTTGCCCGCTCTTTTGCAGTGCTCTGGAACACAAATGGATACAGAGAACTATAAATCATGAGATGCTCTGAATTAGTGAAAAAAGGAAAAACATTTTAATCATCCAGCTTTGTCTCAGAGAAATAGGAAAGACACTTACACCTAAAACTGTGAAGAGAAGGGTGATGAAGAACAGAAGAGGCCTATGGCCCATACAACATCGGGTGGCCATGAGGAAGAACTGTTCTTGGGACATTTGACGAACAGACCTAGGAGCAGACATCAGAATGTATTAGATATGAAGTTTACGAAATTGTTGGTTTGCCTCTAAACCACATATCATACTTTCATACTTCCAACTGATTTTCCAATTCCGGTTACAAAAATTACAAAATCTTATTTTCAAGTTCATACTCTGAATTCCTCACTGAGCATTGGCGAACTCTGTCTTTAGTTTCATAGTCAATTTTAAATTTTCAGTTCAATTTCTTGACATTATGTAAATAAGTTGCATTAATTAAATAATAATAAATTACACAATTTAATAATAATAAAAAAACATTTACAAATGACATTTTACAATTTAGACAATCATTTTTAAAATAAAAAAAACATTTCTGAAAGTCTAGTATAATATTTTATAAAAATAAAATAAAAAATAAAAAAACATTTATTTTATTTTAAAAAGTCATAAATGTCAAAGGGAACAGCATGACCCAAATGGCCCAACAACACTACCCATTAAAAGTTTAAAAGAGGTCTACGATAACTTACTTGCTCTGGCAGTGCAGCAGCAGATCTATAATGAAGGTCTGCCAGGCCTTTTCTTTGCTAAGTGCATCTAGTGCAGTGGGCATAAGAGCAAAACACAGGGTCATGACTTCCAGAGCTTCACAGCACACCTGCTCGTCTTCTGCATCCGGCTCATTTCCAGCATTTGTCTGCGGGAGATCACACATCACAGGCGTTAATATTGAGTCTGATTCTTATCAAGATCAATCACACATAGGGGTGTTAAAATACAGATGAGAACTGGAACCTTCTCATAGATCTTGCTGATGTCCTCATTAGAACTGAAGACGTGCTGAACAGAGCCGCAGCCAGAAGCCCAGACTATCTTCTGAACTGCTCGAATGACACAGATATCTGGGATATACTTGGAGGCCTGGAAGAAGTTCTAGGTACAGGAAAAGAAAGACAAACTTTGAAAACTGCGCCTGAAACATGAGGCATTTCCCCTTGCATATATCTTTCGTCACATTCAAAGAAAAGGAGAGGTTTTGACAAAACACTATGTAACCAACAATGATAGTAGATCTGCTATCCTTTTGATCACAAAATACATGACAGACATTTTTGTCAAGACAGTTGAGGACATTCATTTAAATTGAATGCAAACAAACCAGTTTCCGCAGGCTAAGGTTGTGTGTGTGGACTCAACATACCTCATCCGAGATCTGCTGGGCGAGGCGGATTGCCACGTTCCGCAGCATGCATTCAGCCGAGGGGTTAGGGATATTCTGCAGGGCGTTCTGTAGCACTAAAGCCTGGTCATGTGTAGTCTGGTTGATCTATGAATGATTAAAGAAAAAGAGTTATCCTTCAGATTTCAAAAAGAAAATAAATACTGTTCAAGTTTGGGTTCGGTCTTCTTTTTCTTTTTTTTAAAGAAATCGCTTATACTCACCAAGGCTGTATTTATTTGATCAGAAATACAGTAATAAAAAAAATACTGTAAAGTATTTTTATAATTTAAAATAACTTGTCTATTTTAATATGCATATATTTTTTAATTAGTTCTGTGTTGGCTGGATTTTTTTTAATGTTGAATGGTAGTGTATGTGCATGAATTGTATTGTAATGTGTATTTTATAGTGAGATACCCCAATGTCAGCATCATACTGTTTCAGAGGTATAACCATAACACTACAACATTAATTGCTTAAGTTGTAGCATGAGACGGTAGTGATAACGGTTTAACAACCCTTTCCGTGTATAGTTATAATCAGTGAAATACTGTTTACATACAGCAAACTCTCCCCAACATCAGACATTTTCACATCCTAAAATAAGGACTTAATATCTCAAATCATGTTTTTTAAAGGGATCCTTCGTGGCTTGCAAAATGTGCTTTAAATAAAACTTGTCTTTCGGTAGAAAAGGCAAACTTTTTTTTTTTAAATCAGTGCTACCTGACTAGAGAATACAGAAAAAAAGGCTGGCATCTTCCCTTCTGCCAAATAGGTAGGAAAACTTCATGCTGCCATCCAATGACACTCCCACCAGTCTGCTTGGCAAGATAAGGCAGTCAAATACCTCCTTCCTTTAGTAGGAAGTACACTTAGCAAACTTTTAGTCACAATGTTGTCAGCTTGCATTATTCGCAAGTGCAAGAAATCAAAGAGTAAATGTTTAGCATTGTAGGCAGTGGCCAAAGGCTGCAAAAAATAGTAAATATAGAGAGAACTCTGTGATGGGAGCTTTTGAAACACCTCTGTGTTTGTGGTCAACATTTCAAACTGGATGACGACAAACAGTGTTTTTGGCCAAATAGAAGGGAAAACAGAAAGAAACTGTCGTTCTCTCAGTTCCGCCCAGCCCCATGAAGGAAAACGCTGTCGCATACAAGAAAGAAAGTTATTGCCATATTGTTTAATTTTTACCATAATAATGTTTAAAGAATTGACATGGATACAAATTTCATTAATAAACCTACCCTTACAATAACTGTTAATAACCTTCTGTCAATCCGACTGTCCATGTGTGGGGACACAAATGCGGAAGTATAAGCTGTAGTTTTCATGAAAGCCCTAGCTCCCACAACAAGTCATCTGGTGGACTTTCGTTGACAAATAAACATAAATTTCTTGGTCCAGGTAAGCCGGAGAACGAGTAAACGTTGTTGTTGTTTTTGTAGTACTTGAAACAATAAAAAGCAGGTAACACTAAATAACTAAAGAATTCATGGAAATTAGTTTAAAAAAGGGCTTTACATTTAAGATTGGTGATACTGCATCATTGAGTCAGTGGTAATTTTTCACCTCTATTAGTTTCACACATATTGTTTGATTACATGCATAAAAACATTGTCAAATAAAGAGAAAATTGCATGATCCAAGCACTCCCAACTTTCTTCTTTCTCGTGGTTAATTACCCTTTTATGTAAATGCTTCTGGAGTCTGTGCGAATTTCCCTCACAAGACACTGTACACCCTTGACATTTGGAGATGGTCCTCACTGCAGAATGTGAAATCCAGGGGGAGGAGTTGGATCCAGATCCAACTCCTTCCACCTTACATATACCTAAACCTACCCATCTCCGCCCCCTGATCCCTAACCCCACCCTTAACCCTACCCATCTCCACCCCTTAGATCTGGATCCAACTCCGCCCCTTGGATCTCGTGTACAGCAATGAGGTGCTACTGGACATTTGTGGAGATACATAGTCCAAGCCAGCCTGTTTCTAATATGATTGAGGAATGTCAGGGAGGCGGAAAGGTTACAGTCTTTAAACAGAAATGAAACGCTCAATACTGAACCTATTAAATACACTGAATCAACACCACTCAGTAGAAAACACTTTACTTACTTTCAGAGATTGCAAATTTATAAGATGCAGTACTGGACAAGAGTCCAAAAATATGATAATGCAGTGTTTTATAATTGTGTTCCTTGTAAAAATTTTCAAGATTAAAACAATATTATAAAGTCTTTTTTTAACTGAATGTGTACATGTTCTCTTTTCTGTAAAGTAATAGCCACTGAAGGTATTGTGCTTATACTTCAGCAACACCTTCCTTAAAAGGAACAGTTAAGAGCTCAAGAAAGGGCAACTTACAGGAGATACAGGGATAGTCCCCTCCACCACAGGCTGGCAGGCCTCCGCCACAGACTTCACATGGCCAAAGCCTACAGCTGTGAGCAGCAGTTTGGCTATTTTTAGTGCGTTGAGATAAGCTCCCCGCCGGGTCTCCATGTCAGCATTTGGCAGGAAGTTATTTCTGGTGAGCATGCTCAAAACAAGTGGCAGACCACCACTCTTCAAGAAGTTGTACTGGAAGTCACTAGCATCCTCACCCAACGTCCCACTGGCAGGCATGAGCAAGGCGTACACCACCTGAGGTACACAGAGACATTGTGCATATCAAAGACTCATACCACACACACACACAAACGCCTATTGGCGGCATAACCACACACATTCTCCCGGAGAATTACGGGCCGAGAACGGTTTGTAAACGTGCTTTGCCGAACCAAGCTGAAGTGAAAATATATCTGGAACGGTTTCTTAGAACTGTTCGGCCCGATGGTGGAAAAGCAGCTATTGTCACATTCAACAAACCTCAATCAAATAAAGCACTTGAGATGGTGACGGCCCAAAGAAACGAGAGTCCAATGTGGGGCTAAGGCTGTTTTCGCCAAGTTTGGCGTGATCCAGACAAATGGCTCGCAGGCTTTCCACAGTGGTGTTATCTGGAAAGCAGAAAGTGTAATGAATAGAGACAGCAGATTGGTATAGCTAGTCATCTCAAACAGGCATCTAATAAAGCATATAGGGCACCTGGAGGCATGAGCTTCATTAGAACACGAGCTCCATCCCGTAGGAGAGGCATGTTGAGATTACAGCCCAGATCTGCAACTTGCCAGAGGAAAGAGATGTAGCGCAGGTGCAGCGACATTATCTGACACAAGAAGAATCAGAGGTTGCACTTAAAACTGCCCAACACAAAACAATAAAGGAAGTTATAAATGTAATACCATTAACAAGGGCATAGCAAAGGGATGTTTATATCTTACAATATACACATATACAATGATGACCAGGGGAGAAGGAATCTGCAACACTGGTGCTGCTGGGTTAGGCTTGACCAACATTCAATGCTTCAAAATGGCTTAAAAGGGTCTTTTTTTTTTTTTTCAAATTACATTAACCATAACTTTAATCAAAAAGTTATGGTTAATCTAAACTGTTGCCAAAAAGATTCAAAATGTTATATGTAAAAAGAACACATTTTGGATTCTGGCATATGACAATTTACATTTTGTCTACCGAAAATCTTTTTAATCAGAACAAATCAAACAAAAAATCAGTCATAGGATATATATAAAAAAAGAATAATAATAATAATATTATATATATATATATATATATATAGATATATATAATATTTATTTATTTTTTTAACCTATGACTGTCAAAGACAACTTGATGCTTTGGATGATAAAATGCGTTAGGAGGAAGCACATTACATGTTTCACTATGTTACTAACCTAATAATTTAAGTCATTGCGCTCCCCTTTTAATGTGTTACCATTACCCTAACACAATAGACAATTTGGCTCAATTATGTGCCTGAATGGCATGATTCTCACCACGCCAGGAAGACAGCTCTCCACTTCAGGGTTTGGCCCATCACTGTAGTGATTTCCATGATTCCCAGGGGAGCCAGTGGAGGAGTCTGAGGAGCTGTCTGGACTGGAAGGCATATTTGCGCTGACCTGGGTGAGCTTGGCTGTAATGAGCTTGAAAAGAGAGAATGAAAAAAATACTCTTGTAAAATATAACAGATCAGGTTCACACACACATGCTGTTAAATTTAAGGCAATAGATATGTGCGTGTAAAACTCCTTAGTGTAAATTGAGAAAAACAGCCAAGCAAATGCCTACAGTTTTGTCTTTGAGGTTTAGCTGCCCAATTAGCTTCCTGTCATCTGCTGGGTCTATGATCTCTCCTCCGATGAAAAGTTCAATCTTGGTGTGCGTGCTGTTGGCCTTTATTCGGTTCAGAATGCAGCGTCGCACAGAACCAATTGTGTCATTGGTATGCGACCATATATCCAGATCATCAACCTGTCGGCCTTGATTTGGGAAACGCACAACTAGTGTAATATGCTTTCCTCTGAAAGCCCTTATAGGAAAAGAAGAGTTTGAGAGAGTTTGTTAGAATCTGGTCATCACAGCTAACAATTTAAACTTAATTTATGAAAGGGTTGAATGGGTACCTAGACATGGGCAGGATGGTCCTCTCCTCATGGTAGTCACTGTCACATTCGGTTATATACTCCCTGAGCACAGTCAATACTCTCACCATGCGGATGGCCTCCTGTCTGGCACAGTTAATGCTGTCTTTATCTCCATCCAGCACACACAGGGTGTCATAGGATGCTTTGAGCCGGTCAAAGCAAGACTGAATAAAATCCTCATGGATCTCTACCTGCAAACAGTTATGCGACACGTTTCAAAAACACGCCCAAGAGAAACAACATTACACCAAGTGATATGCATCTCCACTAAACTATTACCTGATTGGCTTGTAATTTTGGTCCAAGGTTGGTATAAATCTCTTTAAGCAAGTCAATTGCTCGGCTAGCAATATCATCACTTCCTTGAATCACAACCTATCAATAAAAAAGGGAGACAAGAGATTTGAGCTCAGGTTTGAGCTCAGACAGACATTTAGTATTTGGCTAAATTACATTTAGATTTAAAATACTAGCAAAATTAGCATTGTTCCCCTGTTGACATTACATTAAAATGTTCAATTGTGATGCATATTGTTCATATTATTGAAACCTAGATGTTTCATTTAAGGGCTTTTTCCAACTTTGTTTCTTAACATTTACAATACAGTGACACATTTAAAAATGACCAAAATAACCAAGAGACTCAAGATGAAGATATTATAGGCAGGTAATACCCCAGAACTAGCAGCTCTGAACATACCCATGAAGATCCAACAGCTTACCCTCCACAGGTAATCCAGCCCTATCAGCTCCAAGTCATCCATCATGTACGCCCGGCGTTTCGCCACTAGTTTGCCCTCCCTGCAGTTGACTGCCTTGAAGAATCGTTCAAAGCATTTCATCCCGTTCTCTGTCAGCAGTGAAGGGTCGAGCTGCAGCACATTGTTCTCAAAGAAGTCCTTGTTGATGTCGGGGTCAAGGTCGGGCTCGTCCCCCATGAGTTTGGAGTACCACTTGAAGCAGGCCTCCCGATCACACAAGAACACGGCATTCTCCGCCAGGCACTTCCAGATCTGCTTAGCCTGAGGTGCGCAGAGCCAGAGCTGCCCATCTTTCAGTAAAAACCTGAAGGATGAGGGTATTTAGTGATTTGTTAAGAGTCTTTAGAGAGTCTAAGAACTGTCTGTTTTCATAATAGACCTTTTGGTGCAGACCAAATTCATTTGATGACAAAGTTTGATTGGTGTGAAATCAGTTTTCCTGAACTCACCAAGAAACTGTCTGTTCCTTGGTGTACAAAAATATTGACATTTATGACAAATAATTAGATTTTTATAATACAATCACCTAATACACAAAGTACATTTCTGTGTGCATTTAGTTTTGGTAATTAAATCAAAGGGATGAAAAAACAAGTAAAAATGTGAAGTGAAAAAAACTGAGTAACGCTTTGAGTCCAACAATAATGTGAAAAGAGAAAGGGACGGAATTGAATTGAATATGGGTTCTGCAATCTATACAGCATATAGAAAGGCTGCTTGTGAAGTATAAATACCTCAAGAAATTAAGCCGTTCCTGGACCTCCTGTACATGACTATACCGACTTCCAGGCCTAACCGTCTGAGGATCAAAGTCTGTGTGCTCTGATCAAACATAAAATAAGTTAGCATCAACAAATGTTCAGCATAGTGGGCAAAAACCTGAACAAAAACAAATGTTTTAATGAATAAATTATGAATAGGTATGTGCAAAAAAACAAACAAACTCACAAACCTTTCGAGAACTGCCTCATATTCTCCATGTATGCAGACAGGTTCTCTGCTACAAGAGTGACAAGTGCATGGTTGTGCTGCAGTTGGTTGATTAAGTCATGTCGATAGAAGACATGTGGACTCCGCTGCGTTTGACTGTAAAGAAAGAAAAACGCATTAAATATAACTGAATTAAATTTCCTTCCATTAATTGTTTTTAATATGTCCATTATATTACAATTTCTTCATCTAAATCGTATGACAATGGGCTTTTTTTGTATTTAGAAACAGACAATTTCCTCGTCCCTAATTGAAAGCTTATAGGGTTAGTTCACCCCAAAATGAAAATTCTGTCAGTATTTACTAGTATTTTCAGAACACAAATTAAGACATTTTTGATTAAATCTGAGAGCTGGATCACTCCTCCATAGGCTTCTTAAAGTCCCTGTAAAGTCAAAATTAAGTATGTGTTCTGAGTTTGTCACACCACAGAAAATGTGTTATTAGCCACCCAGCCAAATTTGAATGATAAAAAAAGCCGGCAAGTACATAAAATAAGCTATCAAAATCTTGAAAAAATGAGCAGTTATCTCTGTTCTCAAACGCTGGGGGCGTGTTCGCTGGCTGTGCTGAAACCACGCCCACTCGCAGGCAAGCTGTCGACGGTGATATTAGGTGAAACTGCTTTCACGACGGGAGGATGAACACTGAGGTGGGAGATAGTCGTTTCAGCCCCGTTCACCAGTAACAGTGGATTATCAGTGAATCCCAGTTGTCTCTGAGGAAAGTTTATAAAACTATCCAGTGTAAAATGATCACTTCAGAGGCGGGTTGGTTCTCTAAAAACCTCTTCTTGATGCGATCGTTTTTTGGGAATTTAAATGAAGATACCGATCTGTTTTGTACGTGATCGCATCCAGGTAGCCTATGCATGTCCGTGTCGAAGGCATAGCTAGGTAGCAAACTGTAGGCTCCGCTGTAGTAACTAAGAGTACTGACAGTCACTCGCGATTGAGCGGTGAATGCGAATGTGCTCGGGGAATGTTATTGTGTGTTAGGGGAGAGATCAGACTCTGTGCGTCATCAAATAGGGGCGTCAACTACTCATTTCCTTCTCTGTTGGCCTCGTCATTTCACGTAGTGAAACTACGCAAAGCTTCAAGGTCATACGTCACACGCATGACCAGCATTGGCCAATAGTGAGCCTGCGCGTGACGTGCCACCTTGAAGCTTTGCGTAGTTTCACTATGTGAAACGTCGAGGCTAACAGAGAAGGAAATGAATGGTTGAAAAAAGTCATTAATTTTGTTTGGTTTTTTTTGCACACAAAAAGTATTCTCGTCGCTTGATAAACTTAAGATTGAGCCACCGTAGTCACTTGGATTATTTTACCGATGTCTTTAAAGGGGTCATTTAATGCCATTTTTGTACAAGTTAGTATGAATGTTTAGGGTCTAAATGAAAACTTTGTAATTTACTTTTTTTTTTTTTTAAATTCTCATTAGTATTTTAGGAAAACACTAATTTTACCAGGTCAAAATCAGCTCTGTTTTCAGCAAGCCGTTTCAGTGCATACGCCTTTAAATAATAAACCCCGCCCCTCTGTTCTGCGGGCGTTAGACACAGCGCACGTGGAGTGTTGCCTTGACAACAGTTGAAGGTATATTTTGGGGAGAGAATGGCAGCGGGAATCTCTGAGTACACATCTGTCCAATCGTATCAGTTTGAACTGGAGTCGCACCCGGAACATGATGACAGCCGCAAAGAAGTTCGACAATTAAGGCTCGAACAGGACGTTTGGTAACGTTAGTGAGATACGAACGCTGTGCGTTTACTGATGTATACGTTAGTTCATTGACAGATTAACGTTACAACTAATCAAACATGAAAGCATTGACATTTATCGTGGGGAATATTACCATCGTAAACAAAACTCAGCCACTGCGTCTTCAGCGGTTCAAATTTAGCAACATCAAAATGTTTCTGTGTTTGTTATTGCACCCAAGAACAGAACAATATAATCGCTTAGACGAAATTATGATCCAGCGCATCAACAATGACGGACTATGATGACAGCTCGCTCAGGGTGGGTCTGTGTTGAAACACTGCCATCAAACAACAACCGTGGGAGGGGCGTCATGCGGCCCGATTTGAGAAAGGGGAACACATATAAGGACATTAAAACAAAAACACTGGAAGCATTTTTATCATTAAATGATGGTTGTGTGCAGGCACTGCCAACACATTGCAGTGCAATCAACTTGTAAAAGTGCATGTACCATTATATAACCCCTTTAAAATCTTTTGGGCCGGCCAGTTTCCTTAAGAAGCCTATGGAGGAGTGATCCAGATCTCAGATTTAATTATAAAAAAATGTCTTAATTTGTGTTCTGAAGATGAACGAAAGTCTTACGGGGTTGAAACAACATGAGGGTGAGTAATTACTGACAGAACTTTCATTTTGGGGTGAACCAACACTTTAAATTTACATAAGAGAAGCAATATCCCGAGACATCAAAGCAAAGGCAGAAAAATAATTTGTTGTCATATAAAACTTATTGCATAAGGTGTTGGAAAGTATTGGAAAGTGTGAGTTTAGCCTTCCTCTGCAATTTTATTTTTCTCCAACGGACTCAAATGTTTAAAGCATCCCAAAGGAAGAGTGCACTAGATCCGAACCTTGTCCATATACCATGAGTATGCATTTGTAAGTTTAGGAAATGTAACCCACACCAGCACTCTTACTGTAAGAAGCTTTATACACATGAATCTTGTCCATGGACACTGATTGGTGATTTGATTAGATGGTGCAGGAGACACCGAGCAAATTACTCATTTACTGAAATTCAAAAGCAAACTTAAGCTTTAAAATTAGTTAGAATAATAATAATAGTAATATTTCCCAAAATTAACTGTCCACTTACCCCTCTAAGCTCTTTAGAAAGTTAATAGGTATTTTCTTTCTGAAAAACAACAGGGATGTGTACGATACATTTGCTACATTTACATGCTCTTCCTAAAATGTGTGGTTGAATTTCATGAAAATACTCCTTGAATATGAGTAAATAACACCAAAAATATCTTTGTCCACTTATTTTTTTGCACTAAAACAAGTATCAATGCCATTGATGGTTAAAGTTGGTTGAGACCAATTGTATTACCTTAAATTCTGGGGGGCTTCTCCAAAGAGGCTACAGATCTCCCGTATTTGCTTCAGTGCAGGAATCACCCATTTGTCATTAGTTCTTAATTCTTCTATGAATCTGTCTATCCACTGCATCTTCTGTGTGTCCCTGTCCTAAAGCAGAAGAAAAGCACTGTTTTTAATTTTAACATTCTCAACCGTTTACTCACCCTCACTTTGGTCCAACTGACTAAAACATTGTATAAAAAGGAATTGTTTTGGTTATAATCTAAGAAAAATGAAGCAATTTTTCAGAAGGTTGATCATGGTACCTGGGAGCAGCTATAGTCCAAAATCTTGATATGAGCACTAAGGGCTTGGTCCATGATATCCACAGGAACATCATCACTATGGGCCAAATTCCACAGCAGATTGAGCACTTTGTGAGCCATCACACCATCCTTGTCATCCTCTGCCAGCCGACGAATCAATTCCAGTAACTTCTCTCTCTGCTTTTTACTTGCATTAGTCCAGCTCTCCTATAAACCATAAAATGACACCTTTGAGGACAGAGATTCTGCAATCTGTGGAAATGCTAGCAAGGCACACATAGACATGCTAAGTCCAAATAAAAAAATCAATGTATGATATGACCAACATTTGGTCATTAACAAAATAAAAAAATATATATATATATTAGGGGTGTAACGGTACATGTATTCGTATTGAACCGTTTCGGTTCGAAGCTTCCGGTTCGGTACGCATACAAACCGAACGGTTGTTTGGACTATTTTTCCTGCCGGCAAAATTCGTGCTGACGCGGCCAACACAACGTTGCGCAACATCAAATGGCAAGCGTAAAGCCGGATTCACATATAGCGCCTAAAAACGCATAGAAAACGCTGGGCGCGCCCATGCCCATAATGAAAGCAGAACGAAACTGCGCTACTCGTTATGTGCTTCACGGATCGTTTATCAGTTCGGACCAGCAACATCTCTGCAGCGCGAGCCGATCTCCATCAAGCACTGTTACTACACAGCGCTAAGAGATCCGGTAAAGAAAACATTTGAATTCGCCACTGAGGTAATAACATCGCTGCGAGATCTAGTGAGATGCATTCCCATTTCTCCGTTATTAACCGTAGATCTCTATTAGATCAAACAGCGCTGTCATGGAAACCAGGAGAAACATTGTGCCGTGAATGAACTAGTAATACTTTACGTCCACCAGCAACATTCACCATGGATTTAATATAGTAACACTAACTGGAACCAGTCTGGCTGGAATGGTGAAATGCTTTCAAGTACTTCACACATCTTCCAGCACTTCAAAATTCAAACATTATCTAAATAAATATATATTTAAATGTTATTTTTAATGTGATGACCAAAACATTATTTGTTCATCCTTCAAAGATGACCCCCATTTATAAACCTGAAAGTTTCAAGATCTAGGAAAACACACTTATTTAAAAATATTTTTTCTTTAAACAAATAGAAAATTTCTCTGGCATTTCTTTCTTTTTGCTGTATCGAAAACGTACCGAACCGTGACTTGAAAACCGAGGTACGTACCGAACCGTGATTTTTGTGTACCGTTACACCCCTAATATATATATATATATATATATATATATATATATATATATATATATATATATATATATATATATAAAGAGTTCAGATGCAAAAGCCTCTAAATGCCATTTGAAATTTTCTTCCAAAATGACCATTTTTATCAAGCTTGTATATTTAAGTTTAGTAATTTCACTTAAATGACAATTAATAGGTAATTATCATTGCCATTTAAGTGAAATTACTGAACTTAAATATACAAGCTTGATAAAAATGATCATTTTAGAAGAAAATTTCAAATGGCACTTAGAGGCTTTTGCATCTGAACTCTTCATATATAACTGCAATAAATAACCTTGAAGCAGTCGAAGAGATGGTCCAGCTGTTCAGGTGAGAAATCCCATGCCAGCTTTGCAAGGAGATCATGAACATTCTTGACAATAGCCTCATGTTTCCCAGCCTGAGGATATAAATACCATTATCACAAACCTCTTTGAATGACAGTTTGCCTAATAAAGCATACATTTTAGAAAAACTGCCCAATGTAACGTGTTACCAAATATATAATTTCATTATATATACAGGATGTTTTATTTGATTGGTAATATTTCAGACATTGTATGGCTTTGCATGAATGCCATCAATGTTCATAAAGGTACTTAATGGATTAAAATGAGAAAGAATGAGTTAAAGAGATTTAATATATTTAAAAGCAAATTTAAGAAGAATGCAAGAATGCCATGATTTTAAACAATTATACATGATCATAAAATACACATTAATCACACAGGAACTTGAGACTGTCTCTCACCTGAGCAGCCCAGATGTTGTCCAGGTCCTGAAGCGTTAGAGCCTTTTCTTTGATGACGAATCGAAGGATCTTCTCCAGTTTCTCCACATACTGTGGCTGATGAAGGCTGTCTCGCAGCACAATAGACAAAATGTTGTTCTGCTGAATCCATTCCTGTGAGAAATAAATGCATGTTCATCTAATGTAAAGATACAGATTTGAACCAAAAATGTATGTCGACTACCTTTAAAGAACTATGTATCTTAAAGACAGGTTTCATTTGCTCAGTATATTTAATGATAATGACCAACTGACCAATACCACTCTCACAGAGCGTGACGTGTGTTTAATTTTTCGTTTAATGAGATCTAATATAAGTTGTTAGTCGTGAGAATTTTCATGTGATTAAATATGTAAATCTGACTATTATCCCCATGTACTTTAATAAACCAGTGGCAGAACTTTTGCCAAGCGTGGGGCGGGAAGGACAGCCATTCAACCCGAAAGAAGTCATATAACAATTTCAATAACTCCAAAGCTGTTAAGTTAAGCTAAAAAAAAAAAATGGCATAGAGTCCCTTTAAGTACTGCAGCAAGACTTACTGCCATGCGCTCTGCTGTCAGCCATTCCTCTTCTTCAGGATTGCCATGACGATGCGTGTAGTAGGAAACACTTGAAATCACCTTGTTTACTTCATTTAGTGCATTCATTTTGCCATTAAAAGAAGAAATCTGCAATAACCTGTAACACAAAAGGTCAATGATTAAGAACAACCATTTAACGGACTGCCTAAACTGAAACTGGTTTAAGGCAAAGGTCAGCTCACCTAAGAATCATTTTTAACCTAAATATCTCTAAATTCTTCACTGTTTCCTCTTGTCCTGGTACTCGAGAAGCCAGGTTCTTCAAAGATTTGATTATCATAGACAGGGCATCGTTTTTGGCTTCGTTCTTTGCTTCCTTTTTCAATTCCTCGTCCGTGAGGTTTTCAAGAAACTGGGGAACCATTTCTATTATGGAAAGGAAGTACTTCTTCACTGTGTGCAAAGTGAGAAACTCATAGCACTGTCCAAAAGGCCTGCCAAAAAAGATTAAAAATTAATCAAACCTTACAAAAATAAATTCCAGCTTTCAAGCAAACTTGTTCAATATGTTTGATAGTTCTTACTTAATGAGTGCAGCAATAATCTGAACATTCAGAGCTTGGCCGCTCATGAATCGATCATGCAGAATTTGAAACCCGTTTAAGGTGCCGAATTTGTTTATTAAATCCACCAACCAGCCCTGCAGGAAACAAATAAACAGGAAGTTGTCACTGAATAGACCAATACAGGATAAAACATATCAAATTATAGCTAAAGAAAGATTCATAGACAGGTAGCTGATGCTTAAAAATGTCCATCAAATTAAAATACACATTAAAAATGTATAGGAATGCATAAGAAAAAAGGGTATATTTCAGGTGCTGTGTGAAAAGTTTAGCCATTTCAAAAAACAAATTCAATAATTCATAAATTTAGTTTCACAAATGTCCAAAAGATTAATCTTAAAGGGATACTCCACTTTTTTTGGAAATTTCCAAAAAAAGTGGAGTATCCCTTTAAATTTCTCCAGCCTCTCACCTTGGGAGAGCGAGGGTCAGGTGGACGGGCAAACAGCTCATCCTCAGCTAGCTGAACCCCAGCAGGCACCGTCTCAGAGGGCCGGGTACCATTGTAGATGTGGAACTTACAGTGGGGGTTGGTGGCCATTGCCAAGAGTTCTAGCAGAGGGAACCAGTCCTGAGATAGCTTGGTCACACACAGCTCCACCAGTCGGTGGGCGTTATTAATGATGCACCGCTGTCGAGAGAATGAGACAAAACATGTTAGGCCAGAAACGTAACCCTAGAAGTGTTGAGTATGTTCTGGCTTTAAAATACACTAAAATGCCAATGTAGTTGAAGCACTTTGATTTACAGTGAGTGGGAAGTCTTTAAATGCAAAAACATGATCTATATTTGCAGTGCCATTGAGGCTGTTCCTAGAGCAGCCATTAAGGAGCTAAAACAAGCCTTATACGAGAGCGATGACTCAGAGCTGTGTCCTAATACTGCCTCTGTTTTACTGAAAGGAGCTCTTTGATCAAAGCGTTGGCATTTCAATCAAACAGCCAAATAAGATGAAGGCAACCAAAATAACATTATGTTTCTTCACAGCCACCCAAAAAAGTAATCAATTCTTGAGAGGACAGACCTGACAGCAAAATGGTTGGTAAAACCCTTTAATGTGGAAACAAAAAGCCTAAACGTGTTTCTGAAATGGGAGGCATGATTAAAATGCCACCATCAAGCAGGTTGCAGGACTTACATGGATCTCAAATTTCCATCCACTAACAGCCTCATCTGTCAGTATTTTCGTAAAGGATATTGTCAAGCCATCTCTGAAAAATCTCTGGCATGCTTCACACTTGACATCAAGTCCTGGAGATAGAAATAAAAGAAAAACCTATCAGAGGCTGACATTTAATGAGGCTGAATAATTCCTCTGAGAGCAAAAGTGAAAGCTTAAGATAATACAGGTAATACAGCTTCTGCTACGGTGTAGCAAATAAAACTAATGAATAAAGAAAGACTATCAACTGACAAACAAGAGCTAAAAATAAAGCATTACCTTTTTTACAAAGATCTATAGCAGCTTCAAGAAGAACTTCTAATTCACCCTTTGGCAAAACTGGAACGACCCAGCGAGGTCTGTACATAAAAAAAAAAACAACAACAGCATAATTAGTCTACTTAATACATAATTGATAAGACACAGATGTGCAATCTCTCTTTATCAATGGATAATAGCAGAAATAAATATACTTCATATCAACATCCTTATCGTTCATCTCCAGTGCTCCAGATTCAATTATACACACAATTTGACCAAATGTACAATAAGAGGCCAAACCTGTTGATCATGTCATCCAGCTTGGCCAGTTCAGTGTGAGGGAAAGCTGGCTCCTCCTCCTCCAGGGGAGTGGGACAGTCCCCCTGACCCTGCTCATCTGGAGGGCTCACAGGGGAGTTCTCGTTGGATGAGTTGGGAGAGGATGTCTGCAATGCAAACAGTTCATAGGTTGAGGAAGTGCACGACTCAGATACAAAGATAACATTCTGGGTCATTACTACAAACTTGAAGAGCACTATTATTCAATTATTACAGCCACACAGGCAGTAAAAGATGGCGAGAAACCATGCTCGTAACACACGTTGTCTGTAATGCTTTGCATTTGCCAGTGCTTATATAAATCAGTTTATACCATACAATTATTGTAACAGAAATAATGATAATGTCTGGGTGAAAATACCTGTATTTATACGTTATAGTGACAGCACAAACGTAGATTTGAACGTTCCGGTGCGACTTTGTCCAAGGTTTAATGGACAGCCAAATCGTTGTCATTTAGCTATAAGATTGTGTGGGTTTTTTAATCGGGATTGCAACATTTTAACGATTAATTGTGTAGCTCTGAATAGCATAAAGACTATGCATGGCAAATAAATTGTGGTAAATGGAAAATAAATGAAACACGAGGGAATGACAAATTTCATTAATAATTTACTTAGTTACCATTTTTTGGTATTTTGAGATTTAAAAGACTTCCTTTTAACACATTTTTTGTTTTATTAAAAAAATAATAATAATGCAAACCACACTAGTCCCGGCGCCATGACAAAAATGGTAAATGTTATTTTTCACCAAGTAAATTTTTTATTTTGGGCCTGGGCCACCCAAATATGATTATATAATTGGGGGGGCTGGCCTGCCCTGTGAGTCACTAGTGCCCACCCTAGACAAGCCTGTCTCCCTTCAACTCTACGGCCTTGCTAAAAATTAAATGGATTTGATTGGTTTGTCGATAATGAGAGGGAATTCAGGTGATAAACGATCTTATTTAGAGAGTCTGAGTCAGGTAGGTAGATAGTTTTTATTTCGTACCCGCAGGTAAAATTGTATTACAGATAAAAAAGTATTCGGTCATCCACATAAAAACATACAATACAAATATTTCACGTCCAAATGAACAAATGGACAACTAGAGTCATTCATTCAAACTGCGGATTCATTAAGAATGAGGCAGTTGTTTATGAATGGGTCATTGAATCTTTGGCTCAACCGTTTCGTTCAAAGCGCTGAATCATTCAGTAATGAAAACATGGTTGAACGTTGCGGTCAAACAAGATGGTTCTGCTGAGATATGTGCAGTGTTTGGATTTGAACTATTTTCGCTGCTAAAATGGAATAAAAACAGTCAATATTCAGTCTAAAGTGTAAGTGACTTAATATGAATTACTTGTTATTGAACGGTCAAATGAAATCAGTCAATTGTGAAGGTATTCAGCACTCGTGGTCATGTGATTAACTGTCTCATGTTATAAATATAAAAACTGAATTTTTACCAAAATATGTTATCCGAGTTTCTTTTGCATGTTGCGCTCATTTGTTTCAATTTCTCCTCGAGAGGCTACGCAAGCCTCAACATTGCAACCTTGTTAACTTCATTATTATGGACTATCGATCATTATCATTGTATCATAAATGTTCATAATCGCTTAATGTTATTATGCAAAGAGGTTGATCTCATTTGTGCCCCCCTGAAAAAAATAATGCCTGTAAAAAAATAATAGTGTAATGCATGTCCATGAATTTGTGCCTGGCGCCGGGTCTGCAACTTAATGATTCAGGTGTCTTAAAAGCAAGCATAAAGTATGTTTCCATGCGAGGGATTAAAAGAATGAAAAGAAGCGCAAGGAAGATAAAGAAGATGCTCAGAGTCAGTTTCCTGTGCCGTGTCAATGGATGCAAGTGGGCTGGAGCTCTGCATGTAGAGCTGAATGGAGCCTGCGGAACTTGGGAAATGTGGGGGTGTGCTGGAAAAGGCTCCTTCTGCTTGGCTGACCTACATAGCCAGTTTCCTTCTCGTGCCTAGGCACTACACATTTCTAACCAACTGGTGTGCTTTTCTCTGCCAGGCATCTCATCCTCATTGATTCCTGCCTTTTTAACATGCATTCGTTGATCACAGGTGTAATAGATAACACTGCTGCAGTCTATCCCTGGAGAATGTAACAATTGCCCTCTGCAACAAAATCAAAGGGAGCCTCTCACCTTTTCTTTGGTCATAATGCTGGGGTTTCAGTTTTTTAACCACAAACGCATTAAACCATTGTTAAAGCGTTATTCAATCGGAAAGACAAAGACAGTGATGCCCTTGCTTCCAAAAGCTCAATAAGACATAGGCTTTATTATACATCTCAGAAGAAACTCCATTTTTTTCCATCTTCTAAAACTAAATTTAGATATCCTCTTATAATTTTGTTCCATCCATTAGTCTACACAAACCAAATTTGACCTTCAAAAAGTTAATATGGGCATATATATGAACTGAGTTTAATCCAAGTCAACAGGTAACGTATTTGAAACTTAATAGATATCATGTAAAAATATCTAGTATTGAATCGTATCGCGGGAAATTCTGAGGCATCAAAAATAATCGAATCGTTGGCTAAAGAAATCGGTATTGTATCGAATCGTCATTAAGGCTCCGATACACCCCTAAGGCTACACCCCTAGTACGAGAACCAATTAAGTTTCTTCTTGCATCAAGCATGCAAGGTTAAGTTTCTGTTTATCATAAGCCACGTTTCCACCACAGGAACTTTCCCCAGGAACTAGAAACTTTGGAGTGGTATTCGGTGTGTTTACACCGCAGGAACCAGGGTCTAAATGAAGTTCCGGGTAAAAATTCTTCAACGTCAGTCGCACGCAGTTCAACGTCACTACATAATATTCCCACCCCCGCAAAAAAAAAGTTCCTATGAAAAAAGTTCCTGGGACAAATAGTTCCTGGTAATTGTGGTGGAAACATGGCTATATTTAATAGACATGTATAAGAGAATATTAAAAAAAGAACAATGATCTTTTTAAGGTCTCACTAAGAAACACTTAACTATCTGCATTTTCCCTTCTTAGCAAGGAAAAGCCTGAGATTCATGCAAAACTATACACAAACTGTGGTCATGCATTGTAACATTTAGTGGCAAGTGAACCTAAAATCATTTATAATAACAGGCTGATGAGCAATTAAGTAATTCAAATAATGATGCAACAGAACACTGTGGATTATTGTTACAATAGTGCTAAAAAAATAACATGGAGATCATGTACGCGATCAAAAAAAGTCTGAACACCCAAAAAGCACTGTTATATCACAGACACTAGAAAAAACAAACTAGAAAGTTGTGTACAAGATTAATATTTATAAAATACTGGAAATGTAATAAAAAAATACATTATTACAAACAATTCAGAGATAAGCTCATATTTATCTCTTTAATGCAGAAGGCACATATATAAAAGAAGAAACATCGTAATTTGATACAGGAGGCACGTTTTTTTTTTTTTTTTTTTTTTTGATCGTCCTACTGTTACCTAATAACTTTTCCCTCTGTTGACATCTGTTCCTTTCAGGGCAGAGCACAATTACAGAAACATATTTGCATCCATGTTTTTTTTTTTTTTCTTTGGAACTAAGTCAACTGTCAAACCAGATCAAATGTGGTTTGAAGAATGTAACGCAGCACAACCCAGGGACTGCAAACCTTATCGATGAAATATAAATTATTTTCAGTGACAGTTTTACTTGAGTAACAGCAAAAGGCAGATGTGTTCCAACAGCAATCAAATGGAAAGGGGGAATTCCAATGGAGCACTGACCTGGTTTTGGGGCAGGGGTGGCTGGGACTGGCCATCCGGAGCCTGGCCCTGACCGTCATTCCCTCCCACAGGGGAGCCACGGGTCGTGGCCGTCATACTCGACACGGGGCAGATCTTTGCAATCTTGTCTGCTTATGTAGCTGGCACACCAGAAGAAATCAGTTTCTCCTCAGGAGCGATGGAGAACCGGCACACTTCTGAAAGTGAAAGCACCACCTGGGGGACTGGATATGTTGCAGAGACCATTGCATAACCTGAAAAATAACAAAGATATTAACATCAATCAATCTTTAAAAGGAGTTCTCACACCATTTGAAAAATTAATTCACATGACCTAGCAGAAATTCATGATTACTGGATAGAGAATTTTTTAAATAATTTGATAGATTGTGCTTATAAAGAGCTCATGCTATATTTTAGAGCTGAGCATAACTATAATTTATTTTTAAATTAAGATTGTATTAAGATTGCACTAACTTTCATTCTATGTCCATGCTTAGACCTCGCTCTTATGATAAAATCAATGTGAATTAACTTCCTTTTCTGACACATGGTCAGAAAAAACAGGGAGGGACTTCATTTTATCTATCAGAAATTAGATTGTGAAAAGTAGGTGTTGCATTTCAGAATGGAGCTAGACCAAAGGTGAGATAACTATACCAATGTCTACATTACTCATATGACATCACACACTAAGGCCTATTTGACATTTGACGCAAAAGTGAAAAGGAAGAGTAGATTTTTAAATGATCTAAATCACCAAGACCCTTTTTTTTTCTTTGGAACAGATATATTTTTGTACAAGACCAGGTATGTGCATTAATAAAGTAAACATGGTGTTGTTTTTTATTCAATCAAACACTTAAGACTAAATTTACAAAGCTCTTTATAATTGCAACCTGTTTAGACACATTTGTATAGCTGTTGTATAGTTACAAATCTACTTTATTTTACTAATGTTCCATTTTTTTTTTGTTATTTTACATTTGATTACAGTTTCTGTATCTGAATACCATATTTGCTTATTTCAATCATATCTTTGTTCAGTTGTATTTATTTGTGCAATTAATAATTTTTTATTTGTTCTTTTTTAACTACTGAGTATGTACTTGTCTTTAAGCTGCATGAAAAAAATTAGTTAGGCTAGTTGTTTCAACCCTACATATATTCCAAGAGTTCAAATTTGTTTGCTCATGAAAATGATGAATATCTGACATTTCATATTTAGTGCACATACATGGTAGCACAGAACTGCTTGTGAGAAACAATGTTAAATGCAAAGCTGATCATTTTGATAAAGATTCTCTTGAAGAACGATTTATAGTTATATGATCATATATTGTATAACAACAATCACTAAACAACTACAATATATGTTGTTTAAATTAAAACAAGTATCAGATAATTTTATAGTATATGTTATGCTTGCCAAGAGGAAGCATAAGTAGCATTGCATTGCATTGAAGCATTGTTGGCTGGTTCAAAGTGTATTAAATCATAGCATCAAAAACAGGTCTGGGCTGAGTTTCTCGGAAGCATCATGAACCAAGTTGATTGTACAATTCGTGGCAATGGTTTTACGATCTACTTAGGCTTACAATTGAACTATGGCTAAGCCACGCCCTCAAATGCGATGAGCCAATCACAGTGCGCAGCTAACCCAATACACTCTGACATTCTTTGCTTCCACGTCCACTGAAATGCATTGCAGTTAGTCAGTTTTCATTCGTATTTCTTGTCATTTTAAGTTTAAAATGGTCAAACGGTGTGCATGGGGTACATGCAACTCCGACACAAGGTTCCTGAGAGGCTGGGCGACATTGTGTATTTTTTACCCTTTCCCGAGCCACATCTCAACCAAGACAAGTGTCCGTCTGCTCTGGATTAAGTTACGCGGTAGACCACAACACCAACTAAACGTAGATAAATTAAACATCTATTCTAAGTAAAGTCAACAACTCATTTAAAAATCTCTAATGTAACGTTAGGCTAATGTTAGCCTAACATTACAAAACGTTAATGTTAGCTTCAAGCTGCGTTGAACATCATGTCACTTAGCTTCATTAACGTATATGTAAACCGAGTAACAAATGTTAACAATGTTAACAATGTTGTACTGAATGATTTGTGTAAATACTGTAGCACCAAACGATGATGGCAATGATATGCGGTTTATAACGTTTACACTGTGACCTGTACATTTTTGCCTGGAGCTGAAACTTTTCATCGACTTTATCAACAATTAAATTATGAATACAACCTTCCAATGACTTCGAGTTCGAGATGATATATAATCTTTCTGTCTCCAAAAATCACAGAATGCCTCCTGTAAAATGTCTCATACTGTGACAGCTAGCATAGCACCTGTCCCCATGTTGACTGCTTGTCCGTTTAAATTACTTGCGCTGCATATTTAGTAATTTTGCCTCAGATACAGGATTATACATTCGCTTTAACAAGCAGGTTGTTCATTACCGCGGCAACTGGTTTAAAAAGTAACTATACATAAGAGATGGAAAGATGCAGATAACTATACATTATTTAAGGATATTTCAATTCATTACGACATTGATGTTGTTAAGTTAAGCCCAATTTATACTTCTGCATCGAACTCACACCGTAGCTACTCCGTAGTCTGTGTGTAGCGCGCGTACCCTGATTTGCAAATCGCGCCAATTCAACGCGTACCGCAAGCGCTGTGATTGGTCTGCTAGAACCGCTCCCCGGGTTTCACATGCTGCCTCTGCATGTGTAATTGCACGTCAATGCGGACAACGACGCAGAAGTATAAATGAAAACCAACGCGTAGTATATAGCGCATAGGCTCCGCCGTAGGTCCGACGCAGAAGTTTAAATCAGCCTTAAGCCTCATGCTTTCCCCATTGCAAGCGTGTACTCAAACTGTAGCCTGGGTTCTACACTGCTCTAGTTGACTGCTGCACAATTCCCCCCAAAATATCACATTAACAACAACCCTTTAGAAAATGTAATTCCTTTGTGGATCCTCTTGATCTGCATGTTTTTTTTTGACAAATCTGAGGGTGCTTCTCATTTCTTATTTGTGCATCCTTGTTTCCTTTCCTCGCGTCTGAGGGAAGGAAGCGAGGAAAGGAAACGAGGACCTTCTCGACATGAGGTTGAAGTGTTCCCTGGTGTATACGCACGCAATAAGTGGGCGGGCAATGTGTTAATGTTTCGTCTTGACTTCACAACGAAACGGCTGATGACTCGTTTGAAAAACGATTAATTTCATTGACTCAGAGTCGACTCGACTATTACATTTGAAAGACAATCTTTATATAATGTGCACTTTCAAATTTAAAACTTTGCAGGATGTTTTTGTTCACTAAGAGCTATGTTACACAATACATGAAAGGTCATTTTCAAAAATCCATAACAGGGGCCTTTTGAGGGCCTACAATGATCTTCTTCCCAGCTTGGTGACATCATGAACCTAAAGTTCAATATCCCCGCCTACTGACGTGAGCACGACAAGTTGTAGTAGGTAAATAAGAGACGTGATGCTAACACTGGATCGAGCAGCTAAGCAACGAACACGCCTTTGAAGAGTGCAAAATGTTGTGCAGTGCCAGGTGGGAAAAAAAAAAAAAACAGTAGCTGCATTGGATTTGCGAGGAGCCTGAAATGTAAAAACTATGCTGCGCCTTCTATATTGGATTCATCAGGAATGGTGCAACACACACTTATGTTATACGAGTAAAAACGTTTTTCTGTGTCACTTCTGCTGTTACCAATACCAATAATTATGTGTACATGTCTAACCAAAATCACCAATGATTTCTAGTAATATGTAATGATTCATGTAGGCCTACAGTGAGATGTTTGTGTCACAAAATCATTAATTGTTTGTCAGTACATCAAACCAGCAGTGACTAAAAGGTCAACTTCACATTGTTTCTCTTAATAAGATGAAAATAATCTGTTATTTAGGGCGTTTCACACCTTAAAGTCCGCCCCAAGGTCCAAACCAAAGGTCACGTTTTGATACATTTTATACTTTCAAAAAGTTTTGGTTTGGTTTCCCACTGCAATTATGCAAGCGCACTAAAGAACTTTACACAACATACTTGCATCCTGTCATCATCATCTATGTGGGCTGATTGGTTTAGTAAATGGACGTGTGTCTGATGTTTGCATGTTGTCAATTCGGCGGATAACTTTGACAACATAAACGAACAGACGCATTTCGCTGCAACTATATTGTTATTTTTCTGGCATAATTACCTGCAGCACCAACTATACACAAGGCTAGTTCAAATTCGCCAAATGAACGTTCTCATCATGCAAACATTTTATCGCCGCCGCCATCGGCAGGAAAGGAGGAGATGACTATGTTGACTTTAATTATGTCATCAGACCTTTCTTCAATTAAAAACCTCGTCTCCTCATCTCCCCATGTGCTACCACGGCTAATTTTTCCTGCAACCTTCTGTTTTTTCGGCTTTTTGGGAACCACCAGAACTTCCTGTAAAAGGTCTGAAAGTCCAAACCATACAGAAATGCTTTCACACTAGAAACGAACCAAACCTTTTTTCAGTTTCATCCGGACCGAGACTACCTCTTTTCGTCGGACCAAATTTCATCTGTTTGGTTCGGACCGTGGTCCGGGGGAGATTTCACACCTCCAATTTTGATTCGGACCAAACCGAAAAGTCAGAAAGTCTGGGCCAAACAAGGTAGGTGTGAAAGGGCCCTTAGACTGTGTTTCTATTATGCTGTTATTATTCTGTTAAACTGTTATTCTATTATATATAGAAATGCTTTCTTCACAATCACAGGAACTGTCAATTAAAAAGCGCGAGTGTTCCGGACTAAACTACCGTTAGAATCAACAAATCTCATTTACATTGTGTTTCCACCGTTGGTTTTGACGAAAGCATTTGTTAGTATGCAGAAATCGAGTTAAAATGATGAAATCGCTGCATTCATGTGCTAAACGTGATCACCTACAAGCTCATCCACTGCAACCTTTCATATCACAATCTAAATATGATGCTATAGTTCTAAATATAAAGCTATAATCAACACTTTTCACAATTAGTAGGCTACAGAATTGGAATAGAAAAATATGTTAAAAGTTTGATAGAATTACATGTGTAATATTTAGCTATTTCCAAATGCAAAGATGTTAGCCAATCAAAGCAGTGGGCATTTAGACTGAAGTCTCACAGCAGACACACCCCTTAAAGCAGAGCATTGAAATCAGAGTGCGAAAACCAGGCCTTTAATTTCTAAATAATAAAATCATTCATTATAATTGCACCCCAGAAAACAGTATAAAATAATGTGGTTCAGACCCCTTTAAAGAAATGTCATGTGTCATGGTAAGTAAATACTAACAACCTTGGATGTGCTATAGATTTTAACAAATATTAAAATGAAGCATGTCTGTGCAATGTAATAAAACCCTAAACAAGTCTTTTTTCATTGCACTCACCGAATTGCCAAATGGCTCTCAAACTAATAAGGCAGAATAGCTGCAGCTTTACTCAACAATTTAATGGATGTATGATTTGTAATGAGCAAAACATTTTCGTTAGCTACAAAAAAAAGAAGACAAAGCCAAACCAACACAAATTTCAAACATGAGAAAGACATGCTGACATGGCATTTGGGCACTGATTTCTGTAAAGTTATGCACCAAATATCGCTCTTGCATTTTTGCTTTTGATCAATGAGAGCAATCCTAGTATGTTGTAAAAAATAAAATAAAATATTTTTTATATAGATTATAAAAATGACTAATTTTAAAAGTATTAAAAATTTTTCAAACATCAATTTAACAAAGAAATTGGGATATCAAATGAAACTATACAGAAATTCACAAAGGTTAGTGTAACAATCTATTAACACATTTGACCAATGTTGGAAAATAAAAGTTCTTCAATATGGTCTTTCAAAATGACAAAGCTCGACTTGACATTTCAATTAAAAGTAACAGGTCTAGATTCTCTAATACAAGAAAAAAAACTTTCCACAAAGAACAAGACAATAACACAGAATCAGAAGGAGTTAGATTGTTTTAAACTTTTAAACTAACCTGCTGGTTTGGCAGTAATTGTGGACAGGCTAGTAGTATGCATAATGAGAACAGAAACATTTCCCTGAAACAATGTGACATCACACTAGACAGATATAATAATTCCCTAATATTAACACACACACCGTTCATATTTGTCATAATAAACCCACCAGATGCCGAAGAACTGGCAAGCAGCATAAAAACGTACCGACTAACCTGATTAGATAATGGGAGGAAATTAACGTTACTGTCGCTAATGGACAAAGATGGGCGTTTCCCATAACGTCAATATAAATATTGTAGCTAAAGGAAATACTGTAACGTTACATATACCAGAATACTGAATTATACATAAAAGAGGTGATATTGGCTGTTTCACAAAACACATTGAGCTGCTACCTAGACAGCCCATGACGCCCAAAAATGCTGTCAAAGAAGGGAACTTACAAGGTTTTCAGCCTCGGTCAGTTTAAAAGCTGAAAACGCGACTACGATGTCCAAATATATATTGTCTGGGTGGGCAGCAGACTTGGTTTCGAGACACAGCCATTATGTATTGGGCCTAGTTTGAAACTGTGGCAGTTTAGGCCCGTTTCCTCTTCCAAACACAATCAGAGTTACAACAGGGTTATCTGTGAAACCAGCCATGCATAAAATGTTATTAAATCTCTGAGGCTTCAGATTATACTGTTTTGGTACATACAATCTTAATTTATAACTCAAAGTAAGAGCGAAAGTGAATGTAAATACAGAAGCAGAAACAAGCTAACGTGCTAACGGCTAACAGCTGGAGACCAGCAAAACACAATCAGCTCGTGACAGTGGATTTGAAGCTATAAAACATTCTAAACACTAATTTTAATTATCCAACAAGCCCATATTATACATCATAACCTGCCAAAATCTAAGAGGGATCAACTAGTATCAAAAACAACCGACCTGCCCACGTCAAAACCACTTGTTTAGCCACAAATCAACCTCCTCAAACAGAGCTGCCGTTAAATGTAAATGCTATTTAGCTCGAATAGATATTTATAGCGACTGCACTGCTAAAGTGCGCGGGGATTGTAAATATATAAGCGTTGTCAAATATCCAAAAGTATTTAATTCGTTCATTGAGCTGTTCGAGCTAAGCTAAGTGAGCACTGACTTGCAAATCATCTGCCATTAGCGGCTAGTTTCCTTTAGCTTCACACACAAACCCACTTACCGAGAATCAAACGAGATCTTTCCTCCATACGATCCCAGATCGGATCATTTAAGTGCTGTTTAATAATTACTCGGCCGCGTGCATGTGCCTGGCAGTCCCGATTATAAATAACACGCTTGTGTTGAGATCAGACCATTGGTTTATTGTCTGCTGTTGGGTGTTTTTCCTGCGTCACCAGCATCGACTACTGCTGCTGCTGCTGCCCCCCTCCCTTAAACTGCCTCCAGTCGCGCTCGCGCTCTCTCTCGCTCTCTCTCTCTCTCTCTCTCTCTCTCTCTCTCTCTCTCTCTCGCTCTCTCACTCTCTCTCTCTCTCTCGCTCTCTCTCTCTTTCTCTCCTGTGTCAGGCTGCTAAGAGACCCGTCACCGTGCTATGGATGGAAGTAAATGTGAAGTATATCCGTGCATAACTGCCTGGACGTGTGACTCAGCTGGGCATGCGTGGTTTCGAGGACAGCGCGCCTTCCTGACACCAGATTTGTGATATTAAAAATCATTATTCTTGTAACGAAATTACTTCGTTTTTTTGATGCACCTGAACACATTTATATAGGAAATGTTGTATAGACACAGGATTTTCTTTTTCTTTTGTGGTGAAGTAGACCTGTCTTGGACAAAGCATATAAATAACTCATATAACCAATTAAATTTAAAATTATTTAAAAAATAATAATAATTTATATTTCAACGTTACATTGAATAAAATTTAATCTAGTATACATTTCTGAGATAAAAAAAAAAATAACCATGTCGATTCAAGATCGTCCTGGAAGAATTCGGGTAAGAATCATTTTTGTAAGAATTGGTGTCACTCATAATGGCACCATAATGACACCAAAATGCAGTGAACATTCATGTCATTATAGTGTCATTCCTGACACTGTCATTATAATATGATACTGTATTTTAAAGATTGTTAAATGCATTTTGGAATGTTTATAAGTTTTATAAATAAAATAAACATAGCGCAATGTGCTGTTATCAATAATAGGCTATAATCTGAATTTAAAGCTGTACATTTAAATGTCAGCCCCCCCTGGCAATGTTGTTAATGTGAGTAAAACACCTCTTTTCTGTGTTTAAAAAAAAAAAAAAAGAAGAAGATTGCATAAATTGTTGCATAAATTTTCCTGCATGCTTGAAAGACTAGGACTGGGTGATGCACTGCATGAAAGCCAATATACCAGACACAACAAACCCATGAGTGTGACATGATTACACTTTAAAATCTAAACATTTTGAAACTGGTTGTCTTGACACATGGCAAAAAAAATAAAGAAATAAAATAAATAAATAAATATATATATATATATATATATATATATATATATATATATATATATATATATATATATATATATATATATATATATATATATATATATATATATATATGAAGAGTTCAGATGCAAAAGCCTCTAAATGCCATTTGAAATTTTCTTCTTTAATGATGATTTTTATGAAACTTGTATATTTAAGTTCAGTAATTTCACTTAAATAACAATTAATAGGTAATTATCATTGCCATTTAAGTGAAATTACTGAACTTAAATATACAAGTTTGATAAAAATCATCATTAAAGAAAAAAATTTCAAATGGCATTTAGAGGCTTTTGCATCTGAACTCTTCATATATATATATATATATATATATATATATATATATATATATATATATATATATATATATATATATATATATATATAAGTAGATGGCATGTAACCAGGAAATATTAGGCAGTATTTCATGATAAATAAATGCTTTGAAGATTTGTTATGCTACCTGGTTGTCACATGACCTCATCACGTGAGTGGCATGGAACAATTAAGTTGGAAATAAAAGCAGTTTTCAATTTTGTGAAAACATTTCTGTCAGTCCGATAAAGTAAGTAATATAATAGATATGTTAAAATTAGTGGCTGCTGCTTATGGCTCACTCATCTAAAATTAAGTGAAGTGCATTGCATTGTGGGATGAAGTATTTTGCAAAGTGTGCTGTGATTGTGTATACTGCACATTTTAACAAATGTAGGTCATGTAAGTCATTCATGTACTGGATGTAAACGGCTACTGCATACATGCTGTCTACGTAATGTAAAAAAAAGTAAGAGTAGATTTGTATGCTATTTCGAACACAGATTGCCAATTTTTTACACCAAAGCATTGATAAACATCTTTTACAACAACTGTTTGCTTTAGAAGAAAAAAAGTGCAGTTGTTAGTAAATTCTACCCAACAACAATGACCTGGATGAATGAAATGCTTCATGAACAGACAACCTGAATAACATGAGTCACTCAGCTGTACAATCTCTGCTTGAATAGCGCTTGACCCCTACAATCCATCTGTGACAGGCATACAATTGACTGGTCACTAAAAAAGCCTTTTGTACATTGCAAAGAAGACCACATGCTGGGCAAAGTGTTGATGTTCATCCTTGTGTAGTGCAATGAATGGAAAAGGCTGTAGTTCCCTTTCGAGGTTAGCTGACGCTTTGGGGAAACTCCTTTTCTTTGAAAATGCTGAAGCCTGATTGAATCACGCTATTGCAACTGCAATAGCCAATGGCTCTCGTGCGCTAGAGTGACAGGCAGGACCAACTGCTATGTAGCTCAGTGCCAAGTGCCATTCCCTGGCCTCAGATCTTTCTCCTTCACTCGATTTTGCTGTCTTCAAGAAGCGATTGTTCACTGTTGAGGTACGCTCTTCAGAGGACATTACCTGGACTGCCATTCCTCTGCAGTGTTGGCATTTTTTGGATTATGCTACGGGTATCCGCTCACCTCTTCTCCCTCTCTGATGCCACGTCGCGGAGGCAGAAGCTGCGGCAACTTGAGACAGGAAGTTTAGGTGATGGGCCTGCGCCAGTCAATTCGTGCAATTCCTGGTCAAAACCTTCCCATTCTAGCCTTCGGTATGAATAATCGCTGCCTCTCTACCTGGCCTGTGCCCATACAGATGCAGTGCTACACAAGTTTATCTACTTTCAGCGAAGGCCTACAAGGACTTGGACAGAGAGCTACTGTACATAGCGCAGTCCTCACTTGATGTAGGCGGGAAAGTAGCCTTGTCGCTGACGGCCAGTCATGTACAGTGCACAGAGAAGTCCCAGTTGCTTCAGAGTGGAGACCTGCTATTTACAAAATGCAGCATTATACCATTGCAACTAAATATACATGTTCAAGGGGAGGGATTTACAGAGAGGAGGAGACTAGGGACAAAGCATGCAAATGACATAGGTGTGATCTTGTTACCAAACTTTTCCCAGGTCTGTTCTCACTAGCATAACCGTTATTCAGGCTAATCCCATCAGCCTGACTAGATTGCTCAACAATTACCATTATCATAGACAAAAGCAGAGCTGTAGTCAATAAAATCTATAAAAAAAATGTCCGACACCTGGAATGCTTGGCTTGATCTTTTTAGCCTCAAAATGGTAAACACAGTATGCATTTTTTCAGTTAAAATACTGTGGAATCTAAATTACACATTTAATAAATTTGTATTCCTTCATTTTGTATTATTCTTCAGTTCTAAAAGAAAAACTCCCGCATTATGTACAAATTTAAACACTTAAGAAGTTCATTCTTGTAACTTGTGGTCATTACAGGCACGTTACAGGTACAAACTACACTTTGTGCAATGTCCTAAGGATCAGTAGTGGTATGACAATCTTGATCATCTTGATGGATGACTGAAGGTTCCATATGTGGGTCTCTGTGTTGTGTTTTTTTTCTTCTTTTCTTTATCCTTTTGTGATAGTTGGCTCGACAATGGGTCTAGTTGTTTTCTAGATGTTGTGGCTTCACACACTGGTGAGGAGATCGGTGCGTATTTGTCTGGGGTTGTCTGCTATCTGCACAGAGGAAGACAGAAAACAAAAGACAGGAGAGCAGTATTTCTTCAAAAACAAGTGTTGTATCTTGTTGAGTAAACACTGAGTCTGCAATTGTTCCCTATTTTTATTTTTACAATCTTTCCCTATTTTTCTTAATGTGACACCTAAAGCAACAATGAGGTGAGGATTTGACTATGGAGGGGTAAGGTCTATGAGAGATTCTTCACCGCAGGGGTTGGCCCCCGATGCCTGTTGCAATCGGTTCTTCCCTGGGCTCCTCACTGCTCTGTGTCCTATCATATCCCTGTAGGTGAACCACTTAGGCTCTAATGGCTTGGAACATTCTAGACACTTCTTTGATTACCTGTCTTGTGACATGTGTACTCTGCGTAACCCAATCATGAGTTATTTCTCTTTCATCCTCTAACGCAACATCTATGAGGCCATTTTACATTTACAGCCTGATCTAACTCATTACTGATGAATGGCCTGTGCTGTAGCATAACATTAAAGGCTGTGAGTTTACTTAAAGGAGAACTCCGGCGAACAATGAACCTTTGGTCTAATAAAACATCGGTAGTCAATCGTTCTCTGAGATTTGTTTTCATGATAATCGAATGTAAAGAGTTTTATCTCTAAAAACTGTTTAGCGTATTATGCTAGCAATGGGGGCATAGACTAAGTAAAAAGAAATCGCTAGTTTATACCACTAACAAGGCTCAAAATAGCCCCACACTAACACAGTAACATAATGAGGGTCCATACATGCAAAACGAAGCATTGAGAACTTTGTAAGTGTACAGACCGTTTAATAAGAAGATACTTTATAAAGACAGTTCACTTCGTGTATACAGACAGGAGCCATCTTGGAAAACAGTCACGACAAGTCGAACGGCGAACGTCGTGCTGAGTGATCTGAACTGTATGAAGTTCAACGAACTTCTGAACTGTATGAACGGCATTCGTGGATCGACTTATCGCGGTTTTCAAAAAATCTAACACCCAATTCACTTTGCTTTAAGAAGTATTTTAAAATGTCAAGATGTCATACACATCGTACAACCTGAGACCTGCTTTACGGCAATCCTTCAGTCACTTCAGTCACAGGTGCTTTCGTGCATAGACTGACATGAAAAGTCGCGAAATTGAAAAATACTATGGTTATTGTGTCACAAAATGTAGTTTTAATAGTTTTTCAGTCGACAATGTAGTTGTTCAAAGCTCAAATCTGTGGTTTATTTATACAATTTAAAATATATAATTATACTATTCATTATTAGTATAGTATAGCCTAATGTTTGTTTATTTTATTGACTAAAATATTTACTATTACATCACCCTTTAGCTTATATTTACTATTTGCATTGAACTGTAGTTTTACCATATATTTTACCATAAAGGATCAATACTTTGTTATTGCTAAAATCGGGTCATTCATGCTTTTTCCACAATAAGAAAATTTTATGTAGGCCTAATTTAATGTACAAATTTCATTATACCTTGACAATTCTTATCCAATAATAAAAAGCGAGATAGCCTACATGGCAAGCCTGAGCTTTGACAGTGAAACTCTGATGTTTTTTTTTTTTTTGCTAACAGCCACTAGATGGCGCTTCGGTCGCCATTTTGGGGTGAAAATTCCAACTGGAGGACAGCAGCACAGATAACAATTTTTTAGGTAGTTTTTTCTTGCATTAGTGAGTATTTCCATTTTATGCAACTTTACACATTTACTACTATTATTAATTACCAACTCCACTAGGCCTGAAATATGTTTTATACGTTTTAATCCCCTGGATCATGCTACAACATGATGGTCTTAGGACATGATCTTGTAACTTGAATTGCCACTTCGGACAGTGGCTGTGTTTTTTTATTTATTTATTTTTACATAGTCTTGCTTTAACGGCCATTAATATATAACATAGTAGGGCCTACTGGAAAAGAAAAAAAAACAACAACAACAAAATCAGTTTACCAATGTAAAGCTATTCTATTTCTGTTATATATTTATTTTCCAACATTTACATTTCAGTACAATTACATTTATTTGCTGAATTCATTTATTTCATTGATAACTTATTTTTGTATGTATCATTATGTACACCTTCATGGGAAATATATAATTTCTATTTTGTTTGTTTTTTGAAGTTGGGAAGCTAATGGTAATGATATTCTAACTGTTCATTCAAATCATATATGTTAATATGGGATTCAATGACGAATAATAGTAGTAGGCTAATAATCAAATAGGCACACCACAATATAAATAAAAATCTGTAATATATACACTTATTCAAAAAGTTAAGGTCCGTTAGATTGAAAGAAAAATGTTTTTTTTTTTCTTTGAAAGAAGACTTCTGCTCACCAAGGCTGCATTATTTGATAAAAATGCTGTAATATTGTGTAATATTATTTCAATTATAAATAGCTGTTTTCTACTCGAATATATTTTTTCCTGTGATGGCTGAGTCTTCAATGTCACAAGATTCAAGGGTAGATATCATTGTAATATGTTGATTTGCTGCTCAAGAAATACGTTTGATTATTATAATTATTATTAATTATTATAATTATTATTATAATTATTTTTTTTTTTTAGAAAATGGAAAGATTTAAATAGATAAATGAAATGAGAAATATAGAAGTGGATGAACTTTTTGAAAATATGTATAAGTACATTTTAATAACATTATAAATGTATTTACTGTCTTTTTAAAATGTTTGTTGCACATTTTTCACATTTACAAAGCAAGACAGGCAGCAGCACACCACATTTATAACATCTGAGAAAAAAAAGAAAGAAAAAAAGCATGATTTGAAATGGAATGTAAATAAGAACAGAACTTAAATTGTAAATATTTTGTCATAAGGCAAAATTGCAAAAGGCTACAGCACTGAAAATCACAAAAATACCTAAAAGCTAAATTAAGTCAATTTATTTCATTTATTGACGAATCAGTTTAATTTTATGAACTAGCACACACTGTATGCTGTATACCCTCTTTTTGTACATCATTAACTCTCTCGTATTTCTCACTAAGGGCTCACACTTGTTACACTCAGCAGTCAATAACTTCTTTGTAATGAAATGATTGTACAATATGTTGGTCCAATGCCATTTATTCTTTAATATTTTGTATTCTAAAGGGGGGTTTGTGCCACTAGACAATACTCACCTCTAAATTGTGCACAATTTATATATAAAATAAACAAAAAATACTCAATCCCTATCTTAGTATTAGTATATATTTTTTATTTGTATATGTATTTAGATATTATCAAAGACTAATCAACTTGCAGGTGTTTTTTTATGTGGATTGCATCCCAAAAAATTGCTCTGTATTTGAAGAGTTCAGATGCAAAAGCCTCTAAGTGCCATTTGAAATTTTCTTCTAAAATGATCATTTTTATCAAGCTTGTATATTTAAGTTCAGTAATTTCACTTAAATGGCAATGAAGATTACCAATTAATTGTCATTTAAGTGAAATTACTGAACTTAAATATACAAGCTTGATAAAAAAAAGGTCGTTTTAGAAGAAAATTTCAAATGGCTTTTAGAGGTTTTTGCATCTGAACTCTTCATTTTCTTTTATTTCCATTCATGGTGATAATTCATGCAGTATATGGTCAATCAAGTGTGGCTATATTCTAAGACCATTTCCGCTTTTTGAATCATGTCCACATTTTGTTTTTTATTCAATACGTAACATTTTTTAGAGGGTTAAGGACAAGAGGAACTCTCCATAAAACCAATTTAAGGAAATCTATTCTAGGTGATAAAAACACAAACACCATGCAACATAACTTTATGATTCAGAGTCATTTTATTCAGATGTGCAGAACATACACATAAAATAATTCACTTTATTAAGCATTAACATTGTTTTTCCTCAAAAAAAAGTCTACATTCAAGAGAACAAATCACTAAATTCTGATATCACTGAAATAATAACTCAGCTATTAATGGGAAATATAAGCTTCTCATTTGACTGTTTCTGTGGTACAATTGCATGTAGCAACTACAGAACAAGCAAAGATGTTTCACAATTAGAGCGTTTATTTTTAGGCACTTCAATCAAAGGGCAAGATAGTATACTAGCAGTAACACATTAGAGATGAACTATAACCGCCTGCACTCTAAAATTAAAGCAACAGCATAAAACATCCTTGAGATGATCAAGAACACAAACATGGATCAAAAACATTCCCTTAGGTACAGAAAAAAAAATGTGCTTTACAATTCCGTTTTTGTCATATTCATTCTACACAGCGTAAAAGAAGACATTCAATATCCACATAAGAATAAAGACATATTAACCTTCACTTAAAGCAAGTGGGGAAATATAGCAGAATAAAAGACGTAAAGAATCCAACAACGTTTTTTAAATAGATACTGGTAGACAAAAGACAATGATTTTCAACAGATAGATAGGAGCTATACAGGGAAAAGGGAAATTTGTCAGGAAGCAAAAATACTGCTAAGGGATTTTAAGTCAAGAAATGACTGACAGCCCTACACACAACTGAAAAATGCCATGGACCAGAGAATAAATTATCTGTTTGTTGTGATCATTATGGCCGTTGAAACATGGCCGAATGATCATTATTTTGGCTCACTTAATAAAAAAAGGTAATGGAATGTTCACAAAATGAACAGAATGCTTAGAAAGCCCACATTAAGCCAAATTAAAATACAAAGACGATATATATTCACAGCGTGTACGACTCGGAATAATCATACAATTTTAAGAGACCTTCAACAGCTTAACGTGCATTGATTAAGATCATAAGAAAATTAGCAGGGACCTTTATGCATTTAAATGAAATTTCACTGCACCTTTGTGTTTGAAGAGAAACCGATTACATAAATTGCAAAAGCGAATGCAGAATTTGAGAATATCATCTAACTGTCCATTCCATCGAGGAACTCTCCTTCAATGATGTTCTCTAGGCGTTTCATGACCTGATCGCTGCTGGGGGGTGGGTAGTCCACAGCATAATGTGGGAGGTGTGCGGAGGAGCCATTAAAAGAGCAGCAGAGGGTGCTGAAGAACGGCACGAGATCCACGATGGAGCAGAGGGAACGCAGTGTGAGCAAAGGAAACACCAATCGGTCTGTGCTGGACTCACCTGCGGTTCCATTCAGCTCCTGAACACACAGCCAAAATACTTATAGACTGACAATTGGGTCTTTACTGGTTAGGTGGTGCTGAGTCACAGATATTTTAAGCATGTCTTACCCCATAGCGTCGGTTTATTCCATCTAGTATCCTAACAATATGGGGTTTACATTCTTTTTCGCCTTCCAGCAGAGTGTTTCCTGGCCCATCATAACGGTCAACATCTACTTCAGGAATGAAAGCCCACCGATACCTATAAATAAATATTGGCAAGTGATTAAGAGGTCATGTACAGTATATTTTAGGGTGTGGAGCATATCAGAAGTCATTTATGTTGGGAAATAATACAGAACCTAATGATCTAACACCAATGTTAGGGCAGCCATGACAGTCCACTTAGGACAAAAGACCTAATAAGAAGTTCACCATGTTATATTAATAGAAGGTGCCTGTACCTTAAATAAAAGGTCTTTGTGATGTTAGGTATGTAAAGAAAGAATAATTTAAGAAATTTTGTTTTTTTTTGCAGAATGTCTGAGCCATTTTATTTTCCATACTATGAAAATGGGTGATAATTTATATTGCCAAGCTCCACAAAAGGATAGAAGTGCAATACATTTTTCCAAGTAGTCTGAATTGTGTGCTATATTTCAAGTCTAGATTTAAATATAGCACACCAGGACAACTTTATGGTGATTTTGGATTTTACATTTTCATTGTATGGAGAACAACTGCTTTAAAAGACTTGAGGGCAAGTAAATGATAATGTAATTTTGTAATATTTGGATGAAATAACCCTTTTAGCCCCACGTACACTACAGTGCAGTGTTTTTCAAAGAGGTGTCTTATGTTTACCAAGGTTGCATTTATTTGATCAAAAACACAGAAAATGGTTAAATATTATCACCATTTTAAAAAGCCATTTTCAACGATTTTAAAATGTAATTTATTCCTGTAATAGAGTGCCGAAGTTACGCCGTCACTCTGTATGCCAAAACGCGGAAGTGAGTTAGCATTTTAGCACTCCCGGTTCCCTCGCTCTAAAGTCTATGGGATTTTTCAATGGGCTTTTGCTTTTGCCTGAACAAAGCCTCTAAATATTTTCACGTTTTGATCGATGACATAGAACACACTAATTACAACCTGCTTGTGGTTTTTTAAAAACTGTATATAGGCTTCAAAATGTATAAATTGTGGATTAACTTGTAAAGATTATCTTGATATACAAAACGTGTAAGGGTCACAACTCTTTGTTGAACACAGATCTTATTTTTGGCGATTTTCCAAAAGTCTATAGGGAAAACGCATAGCTTTTCGATCGAGGGAACCCATGCGCCGCTAGCTTCCGAGTTGTCCTACAAAGTGACGTCATCACTTCGGGACTCTATTGCAAAGCTTAAATTTTTGAGCAGCCATTACTTCAGTCTTCAGTGTCACATGATCCTTCAGAAATCATTCTAACATAGAAACATTTCGTATTAATTTCAACAGAACAGTGTTTGGCCATTTGACCATTGGAGAATGTCCACGCACTACTTCTGTTCTTTAGAAGTTTAAGTAAACTAAAACTTGACAATAATTCATAAAAAAAACATCTATAATAATACTCAATTAAACTGTTTCTCATCATTTATCACAGGTATGGCAGGAGTACATGCATACACACAGTTCACATGAGTCTCACATTTGAAACAGTGGCATCTGCTCTGGAGGGAAGGACACAGCGGTGTCCAGGAACTTGCAAGCTGACAAGTACATGTCCAGCTCTGCCTGAGGGAAGCACAGTAGGCCATTCTTGTCATGGCCACCTCGCAATTTACTCCTGAAACACAGAAAAAATTTCTCCATGAAAATTGAGGGGAAATATATATACAGACAGCAATTTTTCATAAAGGGAGACTCACTTTGAAACTTCTTTGTCATCCAGCAGTGTCTTCTCAAGGCGGTTAAAAATGCGTATCTGAAATATTCAATATAAATTTTCAAACTGTTACAAAAAACAAACAAACATTTCAAACAACCGATGAAGCATTTGAACACAACGAACAAATGCTCTAGTGAGGAGAGGACCACTGGCATATTTCTTACCAGCTCAGTGACCATGATTGGCCAGAGAGAGGTGAGATGTTGTGGTGAGATCCTCAACAGGAGAACACGGAACATGAGGAACATCTGAGCTGACACTGATGGAGTCTGTCCTACACGCAGGTTCTCTGTTAGACGCTCTAGAATATATTTGATGAAGAAAGTGTTAGCTTGAAAATGTTCCTATGCTATATAGGGTACTACACAAGTAACCTATACACTCACTTAAAGGATTATTACGAACATCATACTAATGATTTGTGTTGGACCCCCTTTCGCCTTCAGAGCTGCCTTAATTCTACATGCCATTTATTCAACAAGGTGATGAAAGCATTGTTTAGAAATGTTTGAAAGGATAGCATCTTGCAGTTGATGGAGATTTGTGGGATGCACATCCAGGGCACGAAGCTCCCATTCCACCACATCTCAAAGATGCTCTATTGGGTTGAGATCTGGTGACTGTGGGGGTCATTTTAGTACAGTAAACTCATTGTCATGTTCAAGAAACCAATTTAAAATGATTTGAGCTTTGTGACATGGTGCATTATCCTGCTGGAAGTAGCCATCAGTGGATGGGTACATGGTGGCCATACAGGGATGGATATGGTCAGAAATAATGCTAAGGTAGGCCGTGGCATTTAAATGATGCCCAATTGGCACTAAGGGGCCTAAAGTGTGCCAAGAAAACATCCACCACACCATTACACCACCACCACCAGCCTGCACAGTGGTAACAAGTCATGATGGATCCATGTTCTCATTCTGTTTACGCCAAATTCTGACTCTACCATCTGAATGTCTCAACAGAATTCGAGACTCATCAGACCAGGCAACATTTTTCCAGTCTTCAACTGTCCAATTTTGGTGAGCTCTTGTAAATTGTTGCCTCTTTTTCCTATTTGTAGTGGAGATGAGTGGTACCCAGTGGGGTCTTCTGCTGTTGTAAGGGGTGGTGATGGCGCAGTGGATAAGACACACAGGATTGCCGCATACTGGATGTTTTTCTCTTTTCACACCATTCCGTGTAAACCCTAGAAATGGTTGTGCGTGAAAATCCCAGTAACTTGCAGATTGTGAAATACTCAGACTTGGCCCGTCTGGCACCAACAGCCATGCCACGCTCAAAATTACTTAAATCACCTTTCTTTCCCATTCTGACATTCAGTTTGGAGTTCAGGAGATTGTCTTGACCAGGACCACACCCCTAAATGCATTGAAGCAACTGCCATGTGATTGATTAGATAATTGCATTAATGAGAAATTAAACAGGTGTTCCTAATAATCCTTTAAGTGAGTGTATTTGTTTTCCACACAGACTCAGTGATACCTTGTATGAGAGGCAAATAGAAGTGGTACTGGTCATTCTCTCCGCTAAACATGGCAAAAGCCTGTCGTTTCAGTAGCATGGGCTTCTGCTCAGCGCTGTTGAAGAGCTTTAAAGAACTGCTCTGCATGCCTGTATATGGTAAAACATGAACCCACACAATAAAAATCAACACACTGATCTTACAACAAATGACTGTCTAAAGCAAAAATATGCACATATACTCACTCATCAAGTCTTTGAACATTGTTTTCTCATGAGTCAGAAGATGGTCAACGATGGATCTCCAACTAAAGCACAATATGGGAGTTTAGTGGCTTCAAAAACAAACTAATAGGCTCAGCAATCTATGTACTTTACATAGGCCACGCAAACTATTTAACTATTTTGATTTTATGCGCATGACTTGAAAAACAAAACAAAACACAACGTTAAACAAGAATAAAATTTACAGTATTGTGTGAGTATGCATCTTACTGGCAGGAACACGAGGACTCCATTGTGAAAAACATTGGGTCCATGAAGAGTTCCAGCACCTCTTTCTTCCACGCTCGTTTAGTGTAAGCATATCCACTCAGATTGCTCAACAACTGAGCACCCGCACAGAAACTAGGCATGTTATAGGCACTGAGAGACAGAGAAATGAATTGAGATACAGCTATCTATAAATCAAAAGTTTTAAATAGGGGTGTGATGATACACTTAGCTCATGAGTAGGGTTAAGTATATCTACATTTTAACCGTTTACATTCGGTGCCGGTACCCACCCAGACAGCAAACTGACATTGAATCAACGTGGAAACGACGTCTCTCATGACATTGAAACAACGTTGATTTGCTCATCGAATTAACGTTGAACCAACGTCAGACGCGGCATTCTTCAAAGCTAAATGAAATCGAAAATTGGTTTGCTTTCATAACGTTGAAACAACGCGTTGATTTCAAGTTGATTTTCCGTTAGTTTTGAAAGAATGACGCGTCTGACGTTGGTTCAACGTTAATTCGATGAGCAAAACAATGTCAGATCAACGTTGTTTCGATGTCATATTTCCACGTTGATTCAATGTCAGTTTGCTATCTGGGCAACGGACCTTTTTTCGGTACTTTAAGCATGTTTACATCAATAACTGTAAAGAAACTGTAAGTAATTTACAGAATTGTTATTTACATTATGCCAGATCTGCCTTGGTCTGCCATGTCTGCCATTGTCTGTGATGATTGAATATTCATAAAAAGTGCATTCTCAGATACCAAAATTTAATTTAATGTGAATCGGTACTTGGTATTACAGACATAATTTGGTCGGTGGGTGTCAATAAAAGTACCGAGTTCGGTACCCAACCCTACAGACAAAAAGATACAAGACGATATTTTAACAATATTTTTAATAGTTTTGAATGATGAAATATGATGTTCCAATATGATGTTGAATGACTGGAAAAATAGTCTTTTATTAAACTGAAATTCACAAAATGCAAAACAATGAAATGTTGTAATTAATCATCTTGTAATGAATGTCATTTAAGTTCTATTATCGGAGTATGAATTATTATATGGACTAAAAGACAGAACATTATAATGCAAGCACTGTAAAATGTTTTGCCGCAAAACTCAACTCCATTATGCGGACATCTCAAGACAGCTTTTCACATCAACAAGAAATATTGGCACGTTTTAATATCGCAAGATCTAGTCACACCCCTAGTTTTAAATGAAAATTATCTGACACCAATGCCATATGACAATAAATAGACAAAAGCTTCTGAATAAAATACTAAGCAGTATTAACAACTACTGTATAATTTCATTTTCAATTGAAGCGCTTCTTTAGCAAACTCACCTGTGATTTTTTAGATAGGGAAAAACATAATACATAAGACGGGAAATGAGAGGCACAGCTTTCTCCTTCTCATCACTGCGATAGACCATGTCCAAAAGAGGAGCGAGAACCTACAAACACAATGAGCACAAATGAGAACACTGGTAATCTGTTGTCTAATTTCCTCACCCAATTTCACCACATGTCTCTTACCTCAGCCAGCAGAACCAGAGCTTGTACACTGAATACAGATGGCACTGAAGACGACACCATAGTGCTACCCTGGCCAACACACTCTGAGAGAGAGAGAGAGACATGAAAATAATCCATTTTAAAACTGCCCCCGTTTCAAAGTAGGTAATACAGCAAGGCATTATTAATTTCATATGATGGCAATACAGCCAATTTTCTGCATGTTTACCCTCAAACTCATTGCCATCATGGTCATCTTCATCTCCCTGAGGACAGACCTGAGGCTGTGCTTTCACTTCCAGGTTACGGCTCAGCCAGCTAGTCTGCTCAAGAGATGAGCCTGCCACAGCTCCCACTGCTTCTAGTATGCGCTGGCTCACTTCCTGTTGAGGGTACAATTACTATGTAAACATATTTTGACATTTCTACTATATCAACATAATTCTGTATCAACAAAATCTCTCGCTGTATCCGTCCTACCTGCAGTTCTTTAGTATCTCTCTTGTTGTCGATATTGGGAAGTCTATTTACACAGTCATTAAGGATGCTGTAACAGTAAAATAAACAGAAATCAATGTTTCAAAAGACACTTTACCTTCCAATAGTATATAACAAGAACAATAATTGTTTCATTTAACTAATAAGAGCTCTTCTTTATCTTTAAGGGTTTTCTGACTGCCTTTTTAAAAATGTTGCAAGGCGATGCAGGTGTCATGACTCATGAGTGGTTTCCAGGACATTGTAATGTTGCTAAGGTGTTCTGATTTTGTTATTAGTATGTTGCAATATGTTTGCTAGGTGGTTTCGTACTGGTAAATTTGTGCACCAAAGGTTAATATTTAGGGTTAGGGTTTGTTCAAATCTCTATGAGCAAACGTAATAGTGAACGTAAACGTTAGTTTATTCACCCGAGGAGCAAGAAGTGTCCAGGAGGGGCGAGGTTAAGCTGGGCAGATTCTCTGAGCAGACAGAGAAGAGGATTGATGTTCTCCTGAAGAGCTTGAGCCGTGAGACTGCCAAAAAAAAAAAAGAAAAACCCAAGGACATTACCATCTACACATCTGCCTAAGGTGAATCTTCCAATGTACAGTAAACAACATCTTTGCTTAAACTGGACTGCAACAGCTCACTGGACTATAGTCATTTACAGTAAAATACATTATATGATAGGAATTAAGATAAGGTACAATTACTGAAGAATGTACAAAGAATGATGTCAATGGAAACTTTTACCTTTGAATGTAGACGTAGCTGAATTGTAGCATTGGAATGTCAACTAAAGTAGTCTTCTGATAGTGAGAAAGAGATTGAGCATTAAAAATTATGTAATTCGATAGTTAAATATGTGCGTGCATGTGTGTGTGGAGACAAAATATTGGGGAAGTCCTTGTATAAATGATACAAAATTAATAAAATGTTTTTTTTTTAATTGTAAAAATGGAGAAAGTTTTAGGTTAGGTTATAGTATTTATAACTAGCTGTATATAAAAACAATACAAGTCTATGAAATGTCCCCATTTAGATAGATTAGTGAACGTGTGTGTGTGTGTGTGTGGGATACCTGGTCTCCTTTGATCTGATGAGGTTTCTTCACCACCTCTCTGATGAGCTGCAGTATGGTGTCCGTACGGAGTGTGTTTAGTGCCTTCACAAGGTCCACCAAGGTCATTTGAGAATCGCTAGCATCTGGTAAGATCTATGCATGAATATAAAAACAAAATGTAAAAACATCATCATTCCAGTAGTCTATTGTATGACATTGTGTCATTTTTGTACGGTGGCCGAGAAAGCTCAACGCGCTGCAAAACGCATTCAAATAAAATAAAACACATGCAAACAATAATAAAATGCATGCAAATAATAATAAAATAATAATAATAATAATAAAAACGCATACATATAGAAAAAACACCCGCAGATTAAGTTCGTCACTCATTTGGTTCCCCTGGAAACATTTCCGTTGTGGTCTGTGTTATTTGCAGCATGTTTCTGTATGTGAACTTTTGCAGCGTGCTTCTGTATTTGGACTTCTGTATATTTCACGTGTTGTGAAACTGATGATGATGGTTTTTTTGAATTCGCAGGTGTTTTTTTTTTCTATTTTGCACCCTTTTTTTCTATGCATGTGTTTTTTTTTTCTATTACAATGCTTTTTTTTTTCTATTTGCATGCGTTTGCTTCAGTTGCAGCACGTTAAGCTCTCTCGGCCACCGTATTTTTGCATTCTGATAGCGATTGCTAACCTTATTTCTGGAACGTCTTTTGCGGCTCTTCCTGCTGCTCCATACAGCAGCCACAGAGGCCATGACCTGCACCCCAAACTGCTGAGTCAATGGCATTAAGAACTCAAGGACCTTTTGCCTCAAGATCTACAGAAAACAAAAACACAAATACGCACCATTAAGCAGTCAACAAGACGGCATGGTGTTTAAGTAAAGCAAATAATATACAATTTTGTAAAATATAATTATTTTACAAAAATTATGTAAAATATAAAACATTTTTGTTTATTCAAGTATGGGATATACCTTTGTGCCTTTAAAGTACACTGAGGTGGGTGAGGCTTTGCTGCTACGGGAGGAGTCACAGCCTTTGACCACACCCCAGAGTAAGGCCATGCTGCTAATCATGTGTGGAAACTCCTCCAGAATGGCATTGCTAGCATTTCGCAGATCTGGAACATCACAACCAGCAGCTGTCTACAGGCACACACACACACACACACACACACAAAAAATGAACATAAGTCACATTAGTGTGACATTTGAAGCATTCTTACATGCTCAGTGGTGATCCTGACATTTTTAATGTCCATGGCAAGATTAGACTAGATTGTAACTACAACTGTATGTGGATGTATATCAGGAAAACTGGTGTATTTGGTTGAATTGTATGGTGCAAACAGTTTTTGCAAAATAACCCACAATGCTATACTCCTACTAGCAACCAACAGTACAGAAACTTTGCAACTTCAGATGGTTGGGAGGATTTTGCCTCACTACGCAAATGTCTATGTCACCTATGCCAGGATCTGCCACTATTTTCTTTAACAGGTGCTTGTATATCTTACTTTCTTGTGGTCTAGAAGACAGTAGTGTGTGATAGTGGTCAGACCTTCCAGTAGGGTCAAAGGATAGTCAGGCGCGATGTTCTCCCTCTTTAAGGTACCACTAAAGAAAGCCACAAAATATAAGCCAAATTCAAACTATGGTTGCAACAAAACAACAACATGTAAGTATTGACACCTTATTAGACACTTCATATGCACCCACTCTCACACAAACGCAAACAACCACACACATTATTTACTTATGTGAAGCCTTGATTCCATCGTGCTCGTGCTGTTTAACCAGTTCATCCAGGTTCCTGCAGATCTGGGCAATTATGGGTGATACAATGATGGCCAGTGATCGTCCTAAATAAGGCAGAACTTCACAAAGCAGAGTCACCCAGGCTGGGTGCATGGCGCAGCCATATTGTGGGTGCAAAGCTCGGGCTGCTGCTGACACAAACATGCCTTGAGCGGTGATAGGCTGACTGACTATGTAACGCACTGCTTTGATGGACTGCTGAAACATCACAGCTGTCTGCCACTCTCGAGCTAAGGCTGAGGAGGGTTGTTCTGCACGTCGCTGTGGGTTGGAATGGCTTTGATCTTGATCTTGTGACTTGGTGTGTGGTGGACACACGTGGTGCTCCAATACAATAAGAACCTTCAGAAGCTTCAGAAGGGCAATCTGGAGTGGGTGCTCAGCCCAGGTCCCGTCCCGGCCAAAGTTGATCAGGCTCTCTTCTGAGATCTCCCCTCCGTCTTCTACTTGGTCTTCTTCAGGCAATGCGTGCTGGTCGGGCCGATCAGCTCTCTGGCAGACATACATGGAGGCGGAAAGTGTTAGAAGGACGTACTGCTGCACTTTGTAGCCCCAGAGAAGGTTGCGGACAGCCTCCAGACTAGCAGTTCCCTTTGCCTCTCCAATCTGAGCTTGCTGGGCCACCCTCACCAACTGGATCATCAACTCAGTCAGTACTTCCACGCTTTTCACCTGCACCTCCCGATTGGCCTGGAGTTGGCAATTGGGAACGCTAGCATAGGAGGGATAGTGAGAGCGGAGATAGCGCATACAAAGGCAGGTGAGTAGCTCTAGAAGGAGGGTTGGTGGAGAAGAAGGGGAAGGTGGTGAATGGAGAGGAGAAGACGCTGGCTGGGATGGGTCAGGAATAGCTCCACTTGGTGGAGTTGAGATCTGCAATTGCCCATAGAAGCTGCCACCATCTTGAGCCTGTCGGTGCCTCTGCAGAAGGTTCTGGATGAGGTTGAGATGGGCAATGGAGCTGCAGTCCAGAGAAGTACTGGATAAAGCCTCCACAAATGGCCCTGCACTTGTACGGAGGATAGTCTCTAAAATAGTGAAGGCGTAGAGAATTCTCTTGCTCTCGTACTGCTGCTTATAGAGCAGAACATGGCGGAACAGTGAATCCACCGCTTCACGTTTCTCTCGCCGTCGCTTCAGCATCCGGGATTTGGCCATGGCCTCCAACTGCCCATCGTCTTCATCACTTGAGAGCGAATCTGAAACCTGTGTTCGTTCTGAATCCACCCTCTGTAGGCCGATGACCACACCCTCCTCCTCTATGCTACCATCGTCATGGCGCTGTAAGTAAGGGGCGGAGCTTGAGGTGGAGTTTTCGGTGGAGTTCTGAGCACCACTTGTGTCTGCAGATTCGGTGTGTTCACTTTCCTCTTCTTCCTCTACTTCTTCGTCCTCTCCCTCAGTCTCTTCACTCTCACTCCGGGACATTTTTGGGGAGTCTGTGGGTGTTAGATCTGGATCTCGTTCCAACTCCGCCCACAGTGCTTCACGGTCCACTATGGTGATGCGACTAATAAAGCTTTCTTCTGTTTGGCAACCAGGCGTCATGTTGTCTTCAGCACTTTTTGTGATGGATTTGTCTCTCCAGCTCAGTGACTTTACATTACCTAAATCACATATACAGTAGAATCAGACACCAAGAATATATACATCTCTTAAATTCATAATTTCCATTGCCCTAAAATAATGTATTCCATTACAAATAAACATTTCAATTGACAAGGTGCTCCATACTTGAACAGCCATTAGTCCAGTCTTCAGTGTCACATGATCATAATAATATGCTGATTTGCTGCTCAAAAGACTTGTAACTAATTTAATTGCTGATTAAAAGTATTAATTTCTTAAAAAAAAAAAAATCTTACTGCCCCCAAACTTGGAATGGCAGTGTACATATCAAGAACCAGAATAAATAGTGTCTTCAACACTATTTGTGCAAATTACTATATTGATTATTTAAGTTTTAGATGTAAAGATATAATCCAGTTTACTGTGTATTATAACTGCCAACACAATTTAAGTTGAATTTTTATATGGCTAATTATTTGATTTGAAAATGTATTACTTCATTTTGTATCATTTCAGTTTTTATACAACAATGCAAGACCCGAAACTTTAACTCTCAAACTCAAGCTCAGGTACCTCTGTGTGTATTTGATCTGGATTGTGTGTTTCAGTGTGTCTTGATTCCATACCAAAAGAGAGGTTCTGTTTGACGCTTTGTATGGGTGATCTCTGCGTTTTCGGGTCCAACAGTAAGAGTAGCACTGGCTCCAAGATGCGGACCACATCGCTGAGGGAAAGAGCCCGCACCAACCAGTTCTGTGCTGCGGCCCTTACACTACCATCATGATTGTTCAATCTATCTAATACCACAAACAAAGACCTGAGAAAACAGAAAGATATAGAGATCATTGAGTGGTAATGGCAAGAAATTGTGGGAGAATGTTACAAAGGAAGAATATTATTTATATAAATAATTATATAAGGAATATGGTGTATAAACCTGTCAAAGGAGCGGTTAAGAGAAGTGCTGCGATTTGTCTGGATCTCTCGTGTCAGGTGCCACAAAACTGAGAACCTGTGAAGTGCCTCCAGACACACAACCTAAAATGAACACACAGACACACAATTTAAAAAAATGTTTCGGCTTAGTGTGTGTAAAATGTATTAAATGAGGTTTCCCCAGTACCTTGTCCCCACTGAGTAGACCTAAGCAGATGATGCCCTCGCAGATGGATGCAGACGGAGCCAAGCAGTGAAGCCGATAGAAGAGCTCCACGCAAGATACGTGATGCTCTCTACGCTCTGTGTCTAACTGAGCCCATAACACCTGAGATACACGCTACAAGAGAATTGAAGACAATAACCAAAGTCACTTTAACCTGTTAACTGTCACCCCCCCTTTTTTGAATAGACATGAAAATGCACATTTCGAACTTAAATGGTTGTAATTCAAGAATGCTTTGGAATATAGACATATGATTGGTCTTGTTTTAAAGAAGACATTTGGCAGATGTTTGTAGAAGTGAAATAAATTAAGAAAGTGAAACAGAAAAAAAGTTATTGAGGTTTGAGTTTATGGAAATGTACAATGCAAAAATATTAATTATTCATATTTTACATAAAATATATATTTTCAAAACCTAGGCTACTCTAAAATGGCAGAAAAATCAAAGCCAAAAATCTGAACAAGTTGTGTTTCAAATTTTAGGTTGATATCTCAAAAAATGAGCTTTCAGTAAGATTTTGTTTGAGCGCAGTACCAAACTTTTTCACTAGGGCACAATCAGACTCCATTACTGCCCATATAAGGGCGTCTGCATTTCCATTCATGTTTCGAGTGATATGAACCATTATTTTCACAATTTTCATACAATTTCTGAAGTAGAGATCCTATTCAGAAGTAGTATGGGAAGTTTGGCAGATTTTGATATGAATTGAACCTCTAAGAAACACATACAAAGAACACGCATGTAAGTCATAGCTAGCTGCCACGTCACAAATGGTGAATTTATTATTTTTTTCTTGATATTTCAAACTTTTCAGACCTTTTTTTTCCAAAATAATTGAATGGATTCTATCTTTTGAACTTTTGGCATGAAAACAAACTGAGGTATCTACCATTTTTTCATGATTTTTCATGTTTACTGCTATTTTAAAATAAAGGTCTGAACACGCCTTATGAGTATGAAAATATTCTTGTTTTATATTTATAAATTATGGCTCCTCTGTAATATATTTTGAAAATCAGTCACCAAATATGGAAACTAGAGATTGTAAGCTTTCAAATGATATATAGTTTGTCAATATTATTTAAGGTATTTACTAAGATATTATTGTTTTAAAAATATAGTGGCAAACGTCCCACCTGTGGGACGGTGACAGTTAAGTGGTTAAGGAAGTCGGATCACCCAGCGGCCATCTTGGTAAAACCAACAGGCAGCTATATTTTATGTAGACAATAGGCAGTACAATTCCTATCTACTTGAATGGAGAATGACTAAAATCTCATAATATGTAATTAAAACAGTCACGGTAAAGGTTTAATAACGTGTCAAATCAGTAGAGTTTGGGTATCATAAATGTTGCCTCTTCTAACATGAATGCACATATAATTGAGGATTAAAAAAATAGATAATGCAACTATCAAAAGGGAAATTGTCCCTTTAAACTGAATTGCAGGACTTCCATACATAAAAAATAATAAAAATAGTGGACCATCCCCTAGAAATTCCCTTTTCCTATTTTATACATTTCTCATTCGTGACAAGCTAATAAGAAATGCAACCTGTTAATCATAATGTGCCTTACCAGGTAAAAGTCTGTGGAATCCTCCAGAGTTTTGAGAACAGCTGGGTAGATGGGTGGCAGGGTGACCATTTGCAGCTGTCCACTCAGTGGGTTAGCATCAGAGTTCTTATAACGCTGGTTTTTATCCTTAATGACGAGGGCTAAAGACTGAGAGTGATTGATCAGCTCCAACAAAGAGGAGATAGCAACATGTTGCACCTAAAACACATAAATTATATAAAAAAAATGTGTATTATTAAATGATTCAGCAGCTTTCAGAATGCAACAATTAAAGATGTAGTAGAAATGTTTCCATGTTAAAATGTCCTATCCCAATTCATTGTGCAGAGGCAACCCATTCGTCGGCTGATTCTCCTGAAGAGTGAAGTGTAAACAGTGCATCGCTATCGAAATATTGCTTGAGTAGTGTTTGACAGGTCAAATTTTGACTCAACCAATAGTGTGAGTTTGGGGGCGTGGCTACCTGTTACTCAAAACATTGGAAGATGAAGTGCGTGGACATGTAGCTTATTTTAAAATGTTTAAAGAAATGAAGGGTGGAAATAACAGACAACAAGGTCACAATACAAAGAGCATGCATTAACAACTAACTGACATTACAATCTCAGTGTCTTTGTCATCTGTTCCATTCATGTCTTTTCAAACCTGTATACATTTCTTTTGCTCTGCACAACACAAAAGAAGCTATTTTGAAGAACTTTGAGAACCAAACAACTTTCGAGTCCATTCTATTTGAAATTACATGAGGGTGAGTAAATTATGACAATTTTCATTTTTGGGTGAACCATCCCTTTCAATCTGTGTACCTGGTAGTCTTTCGTCAGGCAACACAGAGTCATCAAGGACCTCAGCCACTCAGGAAGGCTTCCCTCTAAATCTAAGTAGAGAAAAAATCAGTTTATAAAAGAACACATCTCATCAGCATAGTTTAATGTAGTATTGAAATACAATTATTTTATTCACCTGTCTTGTTGAACATAGATGTGTGAAGGTCTTGGTTCTCTTCCTCAGTAAAATACACAGGAAAAGTTGTGCATTCCAGGAGAAGCTGGCAGACTACAGTGAAGGCCTGGCGGCACAACTCTGATATCTCCCCTTTGCCCTTTGACTGGAAACTTCCCATCCACTCCAACTCTACTGGTCTGTGGTCTTTACCCCCATCCCTAGAAGACCCATGAAGGGCATGGATCCTCAGTTTACTAGGGTTGAAGAACTCAGCAAGTCTGTCTTTAATAAGACCCAAGTCTCGGCTGCCTTTCCGTTTTAATGGAGACCGTTTACTGCCTCTAGGAGAATCATTAGGATCTAGCTGATTGGCTTCGTCCTGTTTCTTCTTCTTCTCTGGATCCACGACATCTAACAAATGCCTGAGAGATACAGGAAAAGAATGCGAGTGAGAAAGAGACTACAGAGTATGCCTACTGTTAGTTGAATTCAACAAACTTCCAAGAGGGCCTCAAGATGACCTCAAATTATTTAAAATAAGCTAAAACAACAAAACTTTTTCTTTGAACCAGGATTCCTATGGACTTGAAAAACCTGGTTATATGAGCTATATCAGAAAAGTGATGCTTTTTAGACCTGAAATAGACATGTAATTGATAAAATCAATTGGTATTTTAGCAGCTGCTTTTATCCAAAGTGACTTACAGAAGTGTATCAAAAGCACCGTCAAGGCTCCAACAATATGTGTAATATACAAAGTCAGGTTTATTAGACAGCTAGATTAGGAAGCAAGCTAATTATATTAAACTGGATATGTTAAAATCCAACTTTTGGAGCATTCACATGGCAAATGAAAAGTCAAGACAAGTGCATTGCGTTCAGGAATATATTTTTCCTTTTTGTATGCACATTTGGTCAAATATAGCAGGTAATTTCGATATTCTATGCATACTGAAAATATGCTTATTGGGCACACAGTTTGCACCGAATTTGTAAATTACCTTGTGATAACAGATGCCAGTATATCCTGTACACATTTGGACATGTTTTCTATAGTTCCTCCTCTTTTCCAAACATCCTCTGCTTCAGAGTTCACCTCAGAAGCAGCTTCTGATCCATTACAGCCTGGTAGAAGGTGCTGTTCAGATGGAGACGCGCTCAGGCCTAATCCACTGTCTTCAGAGCGCAAAGGAGGGTACGGAGCTTCACCTGGCTCTGCCTCCTGGGTCTCCTGTCCATTCAGACAGACCTCACTGGTGCTGCTGTCATGGTTACTATACACCTGGTCACCTTCTTTGACTTTGTTGTTGCCAGTCATCACAATCTATATTGTAAAAAAACAAAACAAACAGAGCCCATTTAATACACATCCATTTCCAACCATTTTGATTATTAAAACTCTCGTTATATACTAAATGCAGTGGCCCAAACATTTACACTACTGCTGAAATGCTTAGGGTCAGTAAGATTTCAGATCATATACCTTATGTAATTATATAAAGAAATATTATATTATATTTCCTCCTTTTTAATATTCTCCCACAATTTCGTGCCATAACCACTCAATGATCCCTATATCTTTCTTTATTTTTTTTCTGTTTTTTTAAAGAAGGAAAGAAAGAAAGAAATTGAACAAAAGTGACTATAAAGACTTTTACATTGTTAAATAAATAAGGTTATTTTATACCTCATTTTCATCAAAGAGTCCTGAAAAAATGTATCACAGTTTCCCAAAAAATATTGACATTTTTTAATTTTGCAATAATAATGTTTCTTGAGCACCGAATCAGCATATTAGAATGACTTCTGAGGGATCAGTGACACTGAAGACTAGAGTAATGAATGCTGAATTTGTTTTCAAATATGTTCAAATAGAAAACAATTTCTATTTGAAAAATATACTAAAAATATTTTACGGTAATAAATGCAGCCTTGGTGAGCATAAGAGACTTCTTTCAAAAACACCAGACTTTACGGTAGTTACAGTAAAACTGACTCATCATACCTGTGTTTGCTCCACATCTTGTGTCTGCGATTCGGCCTCCATGTCCATATAAGCCACCGGCATCTGGATCTTACTGAGCACTTTAAAACATGCTCTCATGGCCTGTGTGAGCTCCTGTAGGCTGAGGGATGTCATGTGACTATGCAGCGACTGCAGCATGCTGCCTAGCATCTGTGGCAGGTATTGCGTTTGAATCTCTGCATAGAGTTCCTAAAAAATAAACCCAGACCAAATCAGACCAAATGACCAAACGTTTCAGAAAAAAATGTCCAAAGATGAATTACCACATCATACCAAAGGAATAACATCCAACAGGAAGATAATGAGTGTTGAAAGTTCAGTCACTGAAGGAGGGCTGCTCCAGTCTTTAAATGGACTCTTACTGTCTGGATCACTCAGTGAGCTGAGAAACAACCATAACACATAATTCTAGGTTGACATAATTCTATTTATGTTCACGTAATGCAGTTTATCATGAGTTTGTGCGTGTTTACCTGAGAGAGATTTGGAAATGCCTTGTCATGTAGTGCCAGAGATAATTGCTGCTCATTGCACTCACAAGCATATTGACGGTCTTTATAATCTCTGAGGCGGTTTTATTCTCCTTGATTTTACTGCACACAAGTAGATAATCAACAATTAGAATTATTTACTCATCTAGTACATTTATTCTACCATTCAAAAGTTTGGGGTCGGTGAGTTATTTGAATGCTTTCGAAAGAAGTATCTTTTGCTCACCAAGACTGCATTTATAAAACATATTGTGAAAATATTGTGAAATATTATTACAATTTAAAATAAGTATTAAGTACATTATTCCTGTTATGGCAAAGATGAATTTTCACCAGCCTTTACTCTAGTCTTTAGAGTCATATGATCCTTCAGAAATCATTCTAATGTGATGATATGGTGCTCAAAAACCTCTCATTACTATCAATGTTGAAAACGGTTGTACTACATATTATTATTTTTGTGGAAAACGTGATTCTTTGATGAATAGTAAATAATAAATCTAAAATAAAAATCTCTCTTGTCACTTGATATCAACTTAATGCATCCTTGCTAAATATAAGAATTCACTTCAGAAAAATACTGACCCCAAACCTTTTAACGGTAGTGTATACCCACTCATAGTGAATTCAAATGTAATATAATATAAAATATAACAATATATATTTTAAAATATATCAAAACTTCTGAATGGTCAATTAAAGGATTTTGCAGTAAAAAAAAAAAAAAAAATCTACAATGGACCTTTATACTGGATATTCAACTGTTGACACTGCCAACCAGTTTTGAATATTGTGATAGTATTGTGTTTCTCATATCCATTACATAAATAAATTAAACTGAAATCGATTTCATGCCCATTTATTTGGTAAAAATGCATGTAATCAGTGGGATAATGTACAGTAAGTCACTATTGCAAAAAATACCCCTTTAGGATGATGCAAAATTGACCATCATGCTGGGTTTATATGGTATAATGACCGACTGACTGTACATTATCCCTCACTCGTTTAGCCAGGTTTAACTCATGTTTGACCCTTGTTGACTGTTATATCGGGACCTTGACATTATTTGTGTTCTCTAGGATTCAAAATCATGACGTCGGTATTGCAGGTATAATTCTCTACCAACTAAGCTACAGGAAAACTTGTCCACTGTGAAAATATGAGCACTGAATTCTTCTCTCTGACCTGTTGAGTTGGCTGCCACTAAGGCTGGTGTTGAGATCATCCTCTCCCAGCATCACTTTACAGTAGCTGTAAAAAGCTCTGACCACCTCCAGCAGCACATCAGACAACACCAATGGCCCTGTAAATGAGAGAATGCAGAAACATGAGTAATAATGTCAAATAGGGCCAAAGTAAAGCATTTTACAACTTCAACCATGTCGGTGTCTTTACCTATCTCAGATTTGTCCAATAGGCTAATGATGATGCGAAACGGTCTGAGATACTCTATTAGATTGTCTGGGTTGGCCTCTATATCTTTCTGCTTCAGAATATTTACCAGAGCCTATGAAGAAAACATCAAAAATGAGTTGATTTTAACTATACACGCACAGAATTTTGTACAGTTTGAGTGAGTGTGTTATCTTCTATACCTGCACCAGTAATTCTCTGGAGTGTGTACTGAAGTAAAATGCAGTGTATTCCTCCACAGTGTCAAAGCGACTGGAATCTGCAGCCACCCTTCCTCCTTTGATGTCTAAGCCTGACATAACACACACATATAGAAATATACTCAACCATGTTGTTTCAAACCTGTACGTTTTACTTTTCTCATGAGGTTTTTATTTTGTTTTATATACAATGAAAAGGAGACAAATTGCTATAAAAGATCCATAAAAATTCTTCCCTTAAAGCTACACTGTGTAACTTTTTTAGTTTATTCTTAGCTAAAAACACTTAGTTCTTTCAAAAATATATGTGCTCATTAATGTATATTTACTTTATTCAAGTAATAAAGTAATCTCGTGAGTGTATAATATGCCATTGAAAATACATACGGGTAAGGGGTTCTAATGTCGGTCGCCATGTTGCCCCTCCATCTTGAAAGTACATTAGCCAAAGAGGGACATACCCGTTAATTTAAGCTTTGCCTTTCGCGTTTACGTTTGAGTTAACACTCATGGACGAGGACGAACTGGAAGCCATGTTAATCTTGGACTACATTGGCCACCGTAGGAGTTAAAACAAAATCGGAATTGAGAGGAACAGAAACTAATATTCCCTGGATGGTCATATACCTTTTCACCACTAGATGCGGGTACAAATCACACAGTGTAGCTTTAAGAAAAATTAATTTGTCTTCCATGGGATTATTATTCTCTACTAGAGACATGCCATTTATTTCATGAAACAGTACTGGAGTAATTCTGTGCTTTTCTGTAATTGTCTGACAATTTGCGTACAGTACCGAGCATCCATGCATAGAGGCGTCGATTTAGAGACATATCTCTCCTGAGCAGGGTGAGTGAGGCAGCAGACACCACACAGATCATCTCATCTGGATTTAGTGGGATGGCACATTCCTCAGGATCCTATAGATTGTTTAAAAACTTTGTCTTACACATTGTCTGGGACATGTCAAATGTAGTTGGGAGAGAAGATATGAAGAAAGAAAAAGGGGTTAACCTGGAATGTTGTGAAGGGGAAGAAGTAGAGAAGGATTTCCAGCATGTTTCTCTGGACCAAAACATTAGAGTCTTGTAAAGCGAGGCAAACAGCCTTCACCTGGAGAGGAGAGATGGGGAGGTGCATATCAATTACACAATTCTTTCAAAACAACAGAGCTTAGTCAGAGTAGACAGACACCCGGTGTAATTTGACACAAATATCTGGCTGTGAGGAACAAAAGTACAGTCTGTTCAATATGTCACACCGGTTCTAGGTCAAGTCTAACTTTCACAACCCATATGAAAGATCTGTTTAAAAGTGTGGGGTCAGTAAACTTTTTTTTTTTTTTAAAGAAAATAATAAGTATGGCTCCTTTAAATTGATTAAAAGTGACAGTAATGACATTAACAATGTTAGAACATATTTCTATTTCAAATAAAAGCGGATCTTTTTAACTCTACTTCATCAAAGAATCCTAAAAAATGTGTAGTTAAGCAGCACAATGGTTTCTAAAATTGATAATAATAATAATAATAATAAATGTTTTTTTGAGCACCAAATCAGCCTATTAGAATGATTTCTGAAAGATCATGTGACATTAAAGACTGGAGTAATGATGTTGAAAATATAGGAATAAATACAATTTTAAAATATACAATGTATTTTCAATGCTTTCAATTCCATCACAGTATTGTTTTAATTTAATTTTATTTTATTTAATAATGTCAAATTAATGTTTACCCTGTCTACCCTGACAGAGGTCCATTTTTGTATATATTTTCAAACAAATAATTGTTTTAGTTAAGATGTACAAAATACAATTTTTATGTTATAGAATTAATCCCAAACACATACACACACTTACCACTAGTCTGTGGTCTGTTCCAAGCATATACTTCTGTTCTCGAGCAGTGACTGAGTGGTCAAAGTGTGCAACGATGAAGAGTGAGGCTGGGAGCCGTACCAGAGGACATATAAGCACTGAACCCCACAGCGCTCCATAAAACACAGACTGACCCACCAACATCGACAACTTCACAAGCAACGCATCAGTCCTTAGACAAGAAGATAGATGAAGTGGGTTTGGTAACATTGAAATCAAAGCCTTATCAGGAAATACAGTAGTGGCCAAAAGTGATTTTTGGACAAGGAAAACTGAAATCGGCCATATTCTCTGATAATGGAAGATCCATGATTAAATGAACAAGGACACACACTTTTTCCTCCAATATAATCAAAGTAATCTGACTTGGGGTAAAATGGGTTACGTATTAATTGAGACACAGTTGTAGTGAGAGTGGGAAAAGATTTCCTGGTACCATAGTAAGAATGTTGTGGAAAGTTCTCTGAAGTGTCAAGTTGTGAATCATTTATTGATGATTGGCGTTAAGTTGTACCTGTCATAGACCTCAGCGCCCTCCTCCAGTCCCGGCAGCAGGCCCATGATGAAAGCTTGCAGGCTGGGTAACAGTGCCTTCTGAAGGGGCAGGAAGTACCGCTCGTAAAGCGTCAACAGAACCGGCTTCACCGACATCGCTGCGTGACCCAGCAATGGGAAGAGCCCTGAGCTGAAGTGTACACACACGCACAAGTGATTTGATCAATGACCTGGACATTTCTATGGGAGAGTCACTCGGTATTTGTCAATGACACCAACCTGTATATGAAGAGATCCTTTGCTAGCCATTTTGTGCCGATGATTTTGAAAATGACCTCATAGGTCTCAAGTGCTTTGAGATGGACGCCACTGGGCAGGGCAGGATGCAAACACTGAGCCAGACGCTTCCCGATGATCAACCGCCGTGGTAACAGAGAGTACTTCAGATTACTTTGGAGAGCCTGAGAAACACAATGAGTGGGAGAGGAGAGCAGGATGGACAGTTGAACAAAAATAGTACTTTTAATAGTACATTTTAATAATATTTCACAATATTTCTGCTTTTATTTAATTTATCAAGTAAATGCATCCTTGGTGTGTGAGAGACTTCTTTCAACACGTATCTCACTCAGCAACCACATTTACTGAACAGGTTTAAAAAAAATAAATAAAAAAATCAACAATAGTTCAGAGGAGGAACCAAGACAGAGGGTTTAGTTTGTTATTGCACAGCACTTGAAACATATTTTACAAGACATGCCCTCAAAAATATCAAGTGAAAATACTTCAAATGTTTAAAAAAGGAGATTATAGATAATAGCGTCATGTTAAATATCAAGTATCTGAAACAAATACACAAAATCCTTTTATATTCACAGAGGTTGTCTGGTAACTCGCATAACATCCGGAAAGTCCCATTGAGCAAACAAGAAAATCACATGCCATAGAAAGTGATATAGAGAGAAAGAAAGAAATTTAAATAAGACAACAGTTTTTTTTTACATCTGCACATTAACATGGAAATGTTTTTTTGTTTTTTTTTAAAGTGCATGAGAATGAAAATGTCTGTATATTCTGTGTGGGCCAGCTCATAAACAGACAGAGGCTGTGTCTGAAATCTCCCAGTACTCACTATATAGTGGACTATATAGTGAGCTCGCTATTTTGTAGTGCTGTCCGAATGTATAGTGATGATTATTAATGTATCCCAGAATGCATTTTGAAAAGTAGTGTACAACCGATGGTCACTAACCCAAGCCCTACATACCATCATGCATTGCGCTGATCGTAAAAATGGCGGACGGGCGATAGCAATGATGTAATCAAGGGCGCCGAGAGACGATCGAGTAGTGTCCGAAAGTGGTGTTTCTATTATGCTGGTGAGCTCACTATATAGTGCTCTACTAGTAGTGGTTTGAGTGGAGATTGCGGACACAGCCAGACATTACAAATATATAGACACACCAAAAACAATAGGCAAGAAGAAGACAGATACTGCTCTGTGCTTAGATATGGTGAGATCTGTTAGCTCTCTGGTGATAAGGAAGGTTGAGAGGAAGACTATTTGTCTAATCTTAAGGACAGTGTACACAAGTCCTGTTCAGCTTATTCAAATCAGTTGCACTTTGAACATAATGTTTGAGGTCAAGCATGTTTTAACCAATGCTTTCATTCAATAGGACTGAAGATCATAAGCTGAAGTCTCTCACTTCCCTAAAAAACTGTAACTAAAAACAATCTTAAACTGAACTAAGCAAGCTTCATCGTCTACTTGCAGAGGGAGTTAAAGTGTGACAAACTGTGTATTTTTTTTTTAAATTTATCTCCCGGTTTAATGTGCAGACACAATTGTGAGTATATCTCCCTGAAACATGTGAAAACTGTCTCTGTGGTGTTTTTGACCTAGGCAAGTTGATGAGACAAATTTGACAAAGAAAGCAGGATATCTTTAAAATTCTCTCTTTTAAAAACATAAATCAGAAAAGAGCTGAACGAAGTTTTTCAAAGCAAATGATGACCTGAATCTCTAAGTGTGTGGATTTGATTTCTCCAGGCTTTAAGTACCTTGTTGAGTTTTCCTAGTGAGGAGATGAGATCAGCCCATTCACTTGATGATTCAAAGTTCCGCAGCGCCTTCTCAATGACAGCTCCGTAACTACGGTAACGGTAGTCATTCTGAAGCTCGGCTTCCTCAGGATCCATCATGCCTCAGTCATGTCCCAGCATGCTCAGTATCTGTCTATGAGACAAAACAGAGAAATCCAGCATTACAACTAATGATTACACAAAGAAAAAAATGAATCATGAAGTGAGGTGAAATCCTGCCAATGACAATCGATTTCTGATTGAGAAATGTACAAAAGGCAAATAGCTGGTAAATAGAGGTTCATGTTAAGGCAAGTAGATCATGAACAAACCTCTAACCCCAAGTATTAAACTGTTTGCTGCATACAATGACCTCAAATCATTTGTGCTTTATTAAAGAGATGTGTGCTATCCCTTTTACATCCCATATAGTACATTGAACCAAGTCATATTTAGTTACCAGAATAATCACAAAGACTGGGATTGAGAGTAAGGAACGTAAGCAACCCCAGCCACCACCTATAATGTAGCAGGCCATCGTAGTTTACATTCCTTCAACAAAAAAGTAAAAAAAGAGCAAAAACAAAGGAAAACTTTGTTTAAACTTACCGACCCCAAACTTTTATATGATAGTGTAAATGGTATATTATTTCATTTCCAGTACTCAATTTCTGAAAACTTTCCAAAAAAAAAAAAAGGATTACAAAAATGTGACAGTACTGAAATAAAACAAAACCCAAATTAAATAGGACAATAAGTAGCATATAAATAATTGTAATAACGTCCAAGTGTCCAACAGAGACATCAATGGATTACAGATGGACAGACACAGCGTCTCTTTTTCCTCCCTTGAGCTCATTGTTCTAATACTTGCCAGGAATGCAGAGGGAACAACAAAATACAGGCGAAAAGTCACTTGAGAGGAATCAGTGCCTCCATAGCTGATTACACTTTCAATGCAATCATAATTCGCAAACCTGCAAACCGGCCTGAATGGGTCAAACTGGTGGAAATGGACGGATTAATTGCGGAGCAACAACTCATAACAACACAACCAATTATGTCAAATGACATACTGACAAAAAAAAGTGCAAAAAAGGCAAAAAGTCTGTATATTCTGTGTGGGCCAGCTCATAAATAGACAGACATTACAAATATATAGACTACGCACCAAAAAAGACTGATAATGATACTGATAAAGACAGAAGAAAGATACTGGTCTCTGCTTAGATATGGTGACATCTGTTAGCTCTCTGGTGATAAAAGCCCTGATAACATGCAGCACACACACACAGTGAGACTTACATCTGTTCAATCTGACGCTATGAGCATCAAATGGGAATCTAGAGATTTAGAGAGGATTTAAGAGACAGAAGCAAGCCCCAAAACACGTGCCTGTAGAACACAAACCCACCCAAACAATCTGATGATCTATTTCTACTTAAACAACTACTTCAAGCAGTCTGCCTGTTCATCTTTCCGTTATTAGTTTTACCACCACACAGAAATATACACAACAACTCCAGTCCAACTAGTTGATATGCTTCTGAATAATATTAAGTACTTATTTGCATCACTGTAAAAAATATCCTGTTAAATATACTGAAAGAACTGTAGCTCTTGTAGCCACTTTTATCGAATGGCTGTATATTTTACAACTAATTAACTGAAGTAAATAAATATACCTACTTTAACAACCAAATACAAAAATACAGGTAGCACAATAGGAAGCGATATAATGAATCGGTCAAAACTCATTCATAGACAGTGCACATGGGTCATACAAAGACAAAACACCATCAGGGTAACACATGTGACACTAATATGCAATAAAACAACAAAACAACAACAAAAAATTAACACAAATAACACTAATGTGTACATTACTGATAACAAAAATAAGAGGAAACAAAATTATGTAAAAAAAAAAAAATGTAATCATATGTGAATATTCCTTTACAGTTTTTCTGTAAATTATATGGTATTTCATAGTTTTTACTGAGGAAAAAACATAACTTTTACAGTATGATAGATAGAAGAAAATTACATATAATATGATGTTAACATTTACAGTTTTTCACCTTATGTGGTTAAGGTAACTTACAGTTAACCAATTAACATTTTTTTTGTAAAAATTACAAAAAAAACAAAAATGTTTATAGTGTACACTTTTATTCACATATTAAATAGATTCAATGTCTGGCAGGGAGAGGCATAAAGCCATCATATTAATCACAAACACTCACACAATTATCCTAGCTTATGTTCTTAATATCACCAGCAGCTTACAGTCATTACAACAGCAGCTCATTAAAGAAAAGTCCCAAGGAAGAATCATAAAGCCTTTAAAATTATGAGGGTGGTTATTTTCTACATCTTTTACACTGCTTGCCTGAAAATGAAGAGGTTTATTTTTCCACAACTATTGGAATATTCCTGTCTACATGTAATCAGCATGTTGTGAATAAGTAAATTAAGATATGTATATTATTTTGCTGTGTTTTCTCCTTCTGGAGATGCTCAATATCGCCATTTTAGTCATTTTGGTCAGTAACTCATTTAACCCAATGAATGAATTCTGACAAATGTCCTAAAGAATAAAATACAAGCAAGCAGATGATAATTTTAAAATTGAGGTAGTTTATTTTAGTGATAAATATACTAGTAAACTAGAATTACCCTTGATTGAAAATGAGTGGGGAGTTCTGTTCACATAGTGTACATAAGATGTTTACATATAACTGATTAAAACATATGACATGATGACAGTTATCTTATTCAGATTTTTTTAGAAAATGGAACATTGGCTTAAACATGGGCTTACAGAAATCAGGTTAACATGTTGTGGTTCTAAATTCTAAAATAAAATCAGGATATTCCTGTGCATACTGTAAAAAAGTTTGGGGTAGGCATGAATTTATGAATGTTTTTGAAGTGTCTTATGCTGACCAAGCCTGATTTGATTGGTTAAAAAATACACTAAAATGGTAGTATTGTAAAATATTATAATAATTTAAAATAACCACTTTATATTTTAATATATTTCAAAATTTATTTTCTCCTGTATTGGCCAAGCTGAATATTGAGCATAATTACTGCATTCTTTACAATTACATGATCCATCAGAAATCATTCTAATATGATTTAGTGCACAAATATCATTTATCAACAGTTGTGCTGTTCACCTGAAAATATTTTTTTCTGAATTCTTTGATGAATAGTGTTATTAATAGAAAGTTTAAAAGAACAATATTTATTTGAAATAGAAATCTCCTGTAACATCATAATTGTATTTTTTGTCATTTGATCAGTTTAACGCCTCCTTGCTGGATAAAAGTATTCATTTCCTTTTAAAAGGAAATTATAATAAATAAATAAAATATTCTGCCCCAGATGTTTTACTCAAATGTCATCTATACTTTTTATTTCCAGATTAGAGTACTCGGTTTATGCGCCATATATTGTGTACAATCTCCATTTTCTAAAGGATTGATTTGTCAGCCACTCTACAAAGCATATACAAAGTCAGCTCTCCCTAGGCCATGTTTTTAGTCTACAAGGTTGCGCATAATAATATTGGTCTATTGATCTGGCCATTAATAGTGCTTCTCTTAGCAGCATACCAGAGAAAACAGTGCACTGGGTGCCAGAGAAATGTACTACAAATGGATATATGTGTGAATGTGATAAATACATAGACCTTTATTTCAGCGGTCATGGAAGCTGGATGTCACCTTTCACAATATTTGAGCAGCAGATTCATTCAAGCAGCAGTGAGGCAGCAACACAACAAACAGAGACCATGTTATGTAACTCAAATCTGTCCTTGTTACATCCATTGACTTTCTGGTACACTGAACATCATATCCATTCTGTGCATTTTCATCCTAAAGAGTATAACCTCATGGTTTGAATGTTAATTACTGTCCATTTACAATCCACATTTTACATAGTGAAAATGCATTTTAAATGAAAAAAATAAATAATAAAAATAAATAATTATAGTTAAAAATAAAAATAATATCAATGAATGAATGAATGAATTAAAGAATTAATAAATAATATTATTTTAACCATATTTGTCTCACCTAACTTACTGTTAGGACAACCAGCATTATACGAAAGCTATCCTCAATTTGAACTATAGTCATGATTACTGAGGTACTATTAGTGATGGTTTACAATAAACTCACCATGAATATTTTATTACATCCATTAAGACATGCCACCATGCTATTGTAAGAACTGAATGACTCACCCACTGCAGCAAAATAGGATGGTCGACAGATCACAGTGTCTCGTGCCAAATGACGATAAATCGACAGTTTGGAAACAGTAAAAAGCAAGAGTAAAAGAGGACAGGTACGGTACACTAATATTCAAAGCTTCAAACAGCTAGCCTAGAATTGGATCGCTCAGCTGATTTCCACCAAACAAACAGTTCATTTGCGTACACTTCCTGATGGGCGGAGGGGAACAAACCAAATGGTGATGACAAGAGGGGTGTTTGCAATTCATTATTTTAAGCTTTTTAGAACTCTTGGTTTATTTTGTATTCATATCAATACAAATTAGTTACTAAAATTAATATTCATCTTGTTATCCGTTTCAGTGGTGCTCAAAAACAGTGTATTTATTAGACAGCTATATTCTTTGTTAGCTTTGCCCCTATTCATTAGTATCTTCCAGGATGTCGTCTGTTTACATTTCTCGCACCAAGTTGTCACATTTTACAGCGGCTGACCGTCAGTGGCAGTGCTGCATTTAGTGATAACCACGCTTAGTTTACATAGGCATCGTTACACCATAAATAGCTTTTAATGTGAGATGTAGAGCAGCAATGACCATCAACTGAAAACATGGATGGATGAATAGAGAGAGACTGTCTGAAAGATAACTTTTGTAGGTGACCTCATGTTCCTCATAATCCCAGTAAAAGCTGCATTACAAACTATACAGACTATGGAACTCTCTGCCAACTGTAGACAGACATGATCAGCTTTGGCAAAGGTCTGAAACAATGGCTGAGGTCAAGCCAAAGCTGCACACATGGTAACGCTGTATGAATGCATAATGATGATGTGTATTGTTTACCTTCTTAAATATTGTACTGTGTTTTGTATATTGTACTGTGTTGTGTTTAGTAAAATGTGTTGCCTCCTATGGACGAGTGTTGTAAATTAGCAGTTGTTTTATAACACTAAAAAACAATGTATCTGGTTTGTCCAATACTGTTATGTCCTTATCAAATAAATAAATATTATCTATTTACTTTATTAGTAAAGACATTGCATAGACTTCCATTAATTTTAAATCAGGTTAATGATAATTTCATTAAAATATTCAAATTAAAATATCATTTGTTCCAAACCTGTATGACTGTTGAGAAACAAAAAAATATATATATATATTTTAAAGAATGTTGGAAACCAGAGTTGACGTGAGCCATTGACTTCCATGGTATTTTTCAATGGCTAACGTCAACTGTTTGATCGCCAACATTCTTTAAAATATATTTTGTGTGTTCAGACAGGTTTGGAACGGCATTCCGTCACATGTGGGTGTAGTGAAGCACATGACAAAGGAGATTGAGATTTGAGAAGCAACTAATAAGTAACATTTGTCTACTGACAAAATTTGCGTTTCTAGTGCCCTCTTGTGTTTATTATGAACAACATTTTGACCATCAGATAGTGCTGGGTATGACAGTGAAAGCAATTTAAGTCAGGAGTTTTATCTTAATAATAATAACTAGAACTTTATAAAACATAACACCTCAGGCAGTTTTAACTGGCTCAATGTGTAACGAATCAATGCAGAATAATTAATTTCATTTTGCATTGTCACAATCCTTCAGAAATCATTGCGATATGCTGAATGAAAATGTATCTACTGGTAAATATTATGTAAACTATATATATATATATATATATATATATATATATATATATATATATATTTACAGGACCAGACAAAAACTTAAGTATTTTACCTTCAACAATGTATTTAGAGCAAAAATTACAATTGAATGCATTAGCAGCCATACACTTCAGTTTGAGTATTGTGGTAGCGTTTTCCTCAATCGGCAATGCTGTAAAATGTAAAGGATTATCAATTCCAAGTTACATTGATTAAATACACACTGTAAATATAATTTTATATTTATTATCATACTAAACCCCTCAGGGGAAAGAAAAAAAAATACCATACAACTTAAATGTTACATAATATTTATTTGGAACACAACTGGACAAGATCATTCAACTACACAATAGCAGAGAGGACGCTCTTTCTTCAACTCCTGAATCTTATTAGAGTAGGTCTGGACAGTCCACAGGACTTAGGTCTCCCTGATCAGCTTGGTGAGCTTCTGGATCTTTGTCTTGGTAGACATGTCCACATACTTATCACCAATGCTCACGATCATGCCCCCAAGAATAGAGGGATCAGACTGAGAGAAGGAGGAAGAGAAACACATTAAATCTCTGTATTATAATAAATGTAAGAAATCACTTTGATAGAAGCAATCTATTGCACGTGTTCTTTTGCAACCCTAATACCCTCTTAAAAAACCTAGTCATCTTAATTTTAAAATTAACACTTCAAAATTAAATGAAGCCCTCCTACCTTGGTCTCAAGCTTAATAGTTTCTCCTTTTGTGAGGAAACCATTCAGTGCCACCTTCAGCTCTGCAAGATTAGCTTCATCCAGAGGCTGTTCAGACATTCAGCATAAAAACACACAATAAAGACACTAAAATAAAGATTTTATTCTAAATTAATCAAACACTTATTATACAGAGCAGAACAACATTTAAAACAAAACATTTATTTTAGAAATAATATTAAGGTTAAAAAAAATAAATAAAAATCAATATGTACAAGGCAAGCAAATAACCATACATTTATGCACGGCTTACCTGAGCAGTGGTGACTGAGCATGTGACCTCTCCTCTGTGGGCACTCATCATTTTGCCAAAGGCTGTGATGACATCAGGGGTCAAGGTCAAGCGGCCATTTTCTGCCAGGACATCTGTAAATCAAAACAATTGATAAATTGAAAATATATCATACACTTTGTTCTTGATGTTAAAAATGCAGCAAGTTAATTTCAATGTGCATGTCTTTTTTTACTATATAGGACACTCCCTTCAAGACTTCTACAATGTGATTAAAATAACAGTACTTTTCAGTGAATCAATGAAATGGCTGATCAGAAAACTCACTGATGAAGTTAATGGTGATGGGGGAGAGTTTTGCCTTCATCAAGAAATCGACGAAAGTCTTCTGTTTGATACTGCGCTTGACATGGGGGTTCATCACAATACCTGCAAGCTTAGGATCCTTAATCAGGCTCTAGGAAGAGGGAAAACAACAAATCCAGAACTTATTGAAGCACTGTGTAAAGCAAGCAGAATCAAAGAGAGCAATTCAAAGGGAAACTCACAGCCACACGTCCAAGTTCCTGTTCAACCTTATCAAGGTTCTTCTGCTTGCTGGCAGCAGAGAACAGGGCAGTAGCATAGCGTCCCTCGACCCCATAGACCTGGATAGGAGGCTGAAGAAACACTACAGTAAGAATTGTTATCAAATTATATATAAACCTGTAACTACTATGGCACTATATTATGGTTTATACAGTAAATGCATTAGTATTAAAACCATGGAGTTAATTTAACAGCTAAATAACAAAATGTAATACTACTACAATACCACTATTTCACCAAAACACCATAATTAATTACAACCAATATCAGAACTGAAAATTCTAAACAACATGTACACTTTTAGAATACTAATTCTTTTCTTTATAACATTGATAGCTAATACGTGGTTTAGGTATTTTAGGTTAAACTGTGGCTACCACCATGGTAACTTTGTATGGGAAAAATTATGCATTTGCCCTATGAAATAAATAACTTTTTTTTTTACCTTGATAAGTTTTGCTGCTGGTCGGATCACAGAGGTGCTAAACTGACGCACCTGTCGAGAAACAGAATAACTTGTACGCAGATTTGACAAATATAACAGACTTTCAATGACACGACCTGGTCATAAACATTAACATATGCTCTTCATTTCAGTTTTGTTTTGTTTTGATTATTGCGTCTCAAAACCTAACTTAACTTCTAACTTAACGTACAGGTTTTAAAACGTATGTCCAGTCACATTTTAGCATTGTATTCTTCAGCATGTGAGCAAACTCATCAGGTTCTAGTTTGCACAACTCTTACATGAATTCATTAAATTAATATACAACTCGAAAGGTCAATGGACATTATTGCCTTTATAATGGATTATTAAGATCTCACAAGAGCACAGGGTTTGAATCACTGTCCATGATGTTGCGGATTAGACACTGCCTGTCAAGGCCTCGTTCAGTTATCGGACAAATCATCTTCGCTTAAGCCAGTCAAATATTTAGTTTAAAAAAACACATAGATTTAACAACACGAAGCCAAACAGCTCGAGGTTTTCCACACAACAGACAAGGTTTTTTTAGAATGTCATACCTGCAGCCCCAGTCCAAGCGCTGCCATTTTCTCCTGCGACTGTGTAGGTCAAAAGCACTGCGCATGCGTGCAAGTCCGGGAAGAAATACGCAAGAGATGCGCTTATGCATTGTGGGAAATGTAGTTAGTCATGTCAGTGGAAAATTACTCGGAAAGATCACGGGATTCGAGATGGTCCTCACTGCGGAACATGAAATCCATGGGGATTCGGGATAGTTAACAAATAAATCGCATTGGAAACAGCTTTAAATATTAATATGCTTATACTTACTATACTTATTTGGTATACTTACTATACTTATTTGGTGTAAAAATCTCCAAATTTTATCTTATAATTATCTTAGTAAAAATTTAGGTTACCAAACCTGATAACCATGATATAAGCATATGTTTTCAATTTAATTTAGTTTATTTTGTGTGAAGATATGCCAGTGCAGCTCCTCATGAGCATAACAGCTGCACATGACATCATATCAAAATTGTTATGTGTTTTATTCAGCTTCAAATTGACGGGGGACACTTCAGGTGCACCTGTGGGGGTTATAGGGACCCTGTGGATATGTTAGACTTCTATTTACTTATAGTTAATTCTCTAATTAATTTACTTTAGCTTAATAGGCTGTAAAATCGATTGCAGTTGGAGGAAATGAAAACATGCGATATGAAAGATAAAAAAACATAAAAAAAGATAAAAGAAAAACTTTGTAAAGAACCTTCTGAATGAGCATTGTAAACCCACTGCTCATGAATCTTATTATGGTGCATTTCCAGATTGTTCTTTTGACTGCACAACCTAAGAGGCTTAGAATGAGCCCTTCACTCGTGTCTCGTTTAGTCCGTTTGATCGTGGCTAAAGAAGGGGGATTTCTGTCAGTTTCCAGTATTAAACAAGGGGCTACAGGAGGTGAAAAGTCATGAAACAATAGCTCTGTAACGTACAGTAGGCGTGACTTAATATCCAAGTGACCTCCTTGGCCACGTCACGACGTTTACTCACACACACTAAATGTGAAAGGGTGTGTTGCCTACAGCGGAAGAAAAAAAAGGGAAGGAGTGGATGGACGTTTATAAAAGGCGCGTTTAAGGCACCATTCATTCCAAAGGACTGACATCTACCTTTACTGAACTTTTAAAGATCTTTTTTTCGCGAGCGAACATATCCCGCACCCTTCTGCGTTGAAGCTGTCAGACGCTGATGGAGACGATCACCTCGCTTGGAGCAGTTCTATCATTTTAGGAACACGCGTTAATCAATTCTTTATTCAAGACTATAGCCTATCTTAAGAATGGTAAGTTGTATCTCAAGTGTAACCATTGTATTAGACAGGTATTGAGAAGTGAACTCAATCAATGATCCGAACAGAATAGCTCTTGCAAAGTGGCTGTGTTTGTTGCGGCGTATAACGTTAAATGCTTCATATTCGAATAATTCGGTCATTTAGTTGACAATATATGCACGATAAATAATAAATCTTATAAGGTACTGTTTTTCAAACGACATGACGCAGCATACGTCTTGAATTAAAAGGATAGTTCGTTTAAAATTGAGCAAGGAGGCGTGACAGCTTCTACAGATTCTATGAAAATGAATGTGACTGGGCTTTTAGGAAGAATGTCATACAGGTTTGGGGGTTTATTAAAAACAAATGTTTGAAATGTCTGATTGTAATCTCAAGCAAAGAACCAGCAATCCAACTGGTCTGACTGTTGTTTACTATAAAAAAAAATATCGTTCTGTCGTAGTGTCGTCCGACGAACGCTGCTTTCCAGAAATTTCGCTGGAGTCGCAGCGTTTGAGTTGTAGTTGGTGTTTAAGCAACATAGTAAAATTCCACGCATAATGAGTCATTTTTTTCCAAACAAGACATGCCTATAAGCAGTTGTAGGTCTTTTTAATTGCTTTAAATGTATTTTAATTTAGTCACCCATTCTTGAATATATGGTGTAGGTCTCTTCTGTGTTGCTGTCAATTATTATTATTTTTTGATTAAATAGCTTTATCAATAAGTCGTTGCCATTAGTTACTAGAGCACAACTGAAGGTGGTGTGAGGTGAATTGTCTAGCAGTGGAAATTTTCCTCCTTGCCCACCCCTCCTCTACATGTTGTGTCTTTCTTTTTTTCTTGGCCAACCAGAGGATCCATAAAGAGATTATCCCAGTCTGTTTGGTTGTTGTTAGATTTAATGGGATTGTTCATCCAAAAATGAAAAAGATGTCATCATTCACAAATGACTCTTTTTCTGATGTGGAACTCAAAAGAGATGTTAGGCACAATGACAGACTGGCAGTCAAGGTCACCATTTACTTTCATTGCTGAGACTTGTCATTCTGCCTACCATCTGTTTTGTGCCCAGGTGGTGGCAGAGGAGAGGGATACCTGGATTGGACCCCATGATTTCATTTCAGTGTCTGCCCCCCCTGAGAAATATGACCTGATAACATCACGTTGCAGATGCACAGATGACTTATGTTGATGATAACATCATCAACATAAGTCGTGTCATACAGTGACTGAATCATGGTGTCATGGTGCTTTTTAAGAAAGATAAGGCCATGATGAAGATACTGTTGTAATCATTTCTTATCGTGTATAATTTTAGACAGGGTAGGGCATAATTTACCTGGTTTATAAAAAGCCTGAGCTATGAAAAGTAAAGTAAGAAGTAGTGGTGGACTTTTTTTTTTTTTTAATCATGTGGCTTTAACCAAGATTGGAAAAAAATGAAGACTGCTATTGAGGGGCAACAGTCAGAGCAATTTTGTTTGGTAAGGGTGGGTAAGTGTTTGCATTGTTCTGAATGATATGTGATATACTCACTGAATAAGTTACAGGAGAAATTTCTTCTAAATGCCAACAGGCGGCAGTAGTCATTCTTATTGACGTTCTTTAAAGCTGCAGTCCGTAGCCGAAAATACATAACCAGCCAGTGTTCAAATCTGCTTGCCTTAGCTCGATTCGAAGCAGTAAGCTTGTAATGATGTTTTTAATCACAGTGGTAGGCCTACTGGTGGATTTCCGCAGGAGATTCAAGCATGTCTTTGCGTCATTACATCACATCTGTACACATAAATGAGTCTCGGCTTGTAGGCCGTATTTTAGCCTTATTTCACAGCACTTGATGTAATTAAACTTATCAATTTGATGGCGAATCCAGAAAGGTTCAAACGACAATCACCAGTGACCTGTTGTAAAATGCAAAAGACTTCGTTCGAAGAACGTCTGCAATTGTAGATTTCGAACAGAGATGGCGACAAAGAGGAAAAACTGCGGACTGCAGCTTTATTTTTTTGCTTATTGGAATAAGCATCTGATAGTGTGCATTACTATTGATTACTTTTAAATATTTCTTTTTAATTTCTGCTTTAAACGTTAACATTAATACAACCAAACTGTTTGGATAGTTGTCTGAGCTGTTGCAGTCTGACCATAAGCTTGCTGTTAGATGGGATGTTAAGCTGACTGCAGTGTAGTGTAGTGTTATGCAATAATCTGCCCTATGGTTCACAAGGAATTAGTGCCTGAAGTCCAAGCTGGTATAGTTCAATTTCAGGTGGCAGAATTGGGAAGTGATGCGGCACATTTGCGTATATCTAAGTTATGCAACCATTAAAGTCAGGCGATGATGGCTGGCCTGGGAGACAGAGAGGTAACAACTTGCAGTCAAAAAAATGTTGAAATGTTGAAAGTGAGATCTAAATAAATTTGGGGAAAATAATTGTTTTCATGGAGCTTGAAAGGAGAAATAGATCATAATGATGATGGTTTGCTTTTTTTTTAAATCATTTTGTTATCATTGTTATCACCCTATTTTAAAATGGAGACTTTATTAAACGGTGTCTTTGTTTTCGTTTTTTTATTGATGTTATTTATTTATTTTTGGGACACGCTGATATTAAAATCCTGGCTGTGATATGCTGATAATTATTTTCATGTTATGGCTGACAGCTGATAAACTAGCTAATACCAAAATTCAATACTATTTTGTTTAAATAAATAAGAAAAACACTATGAATTGATTGCAATAATTTTAAAGGCAACTCTACACACTACTGGATTGCATTTAACAGTGTTATTCATTTTTTTAAATATCAAGTGAAGCTAGGTTAATCTACCGTAAATGTAAAAATGGTGAAATGAGCATGTGCAATTATGTATCCAATATTGTCCAATACTGATAAATTAATAATGGCCTGGTTTCACAGACAGGACTTGGATTAAGCAAAAAATAGGCCTTAGTTAAATTAGGACATTTAAATAGCTTTTTTGAGGCAAAATAATGGTACTAAGACAGTTCAAACATCAATTTTAGTCTGAGACTAGGCTTATGCCTTGTCCGTGAAACTGGGCATAAATGTATGTGAATTGTCTATGTATATTTGTTCAACAAAATGACGACAACTGTAACAATGTTATCAAAAAAATCTTTAGCAAAATGTAATTTTCCCGTTTTGTGGTAAAGTCAGTGCATAGTAATAATGAATGATATACACACTTGATCTAATGCATGCCATGTCTCTTTCTTTCTGTGTTTGCTGTCTTGCAGGAATGTAAACTCTTGCCATTTCTAGACCAGAAGCCAGAGACATCCTCCCCAAAATAACTCTTGTGCTTCATGAGAGCACCGTTGGATTACCAATCAAATATAAACCAAACACAAACCAGATAGAAATTCATCTGACAGATGGTGGATGCTTCCGTTTCCTTCTAGAAAGACAGCAAACCAAATGAATAAGAGATTTTATGTGCATTTGCTTGCATCTTTACTCAAATAGACCAATTTTTTTCAGACAATTGCATTTTGAACTGTGATAGTAACTTAAACATGATACAAACAGTACCCATGATGGAGGCGGCGGATATTGCAGTTGTTGCACTTTATTTTGTACTTTTGCTTGTAATTGGTCTGCTTGCCATGTGGAAGTCCAACCATAGCACTGTCAGTGGCTACTTTCTGGCAGGTCGAAATATGAACTGGGTGGTGATAGGTGCCTCACTCTTTGTCAGCAACATCGGCAGCGAACATTTCATTGGTCTCGCTGGTTCTGGTGCAGCAAGTGGTTTTGCAGTGGGCGCCTGGGAGTTCAATGCCCTCCTTCTTCTTCAGCTGCTCGGCTGGGTGTTCATCCCAGTCTACATCCACTGTGGAGTTTACACCATGCCAGAGTACCTCTCCAAGCGGTACGGAGGCAAGCGGCTAAAGATTTACTTTGCTGCCCTCTCACTTCTGCTGTATGTCTTTACTAAACTCTCAGTGGACTTGTATGCAGGAGCTCTTTTCATTCAGGAGTCTCTTGGCTGGAATCTATACCTGTCAATAATCTTGCTTATCACTATGACTGCCTTCCTGACAGTGACCGGTGGACTGGTTGCTGTGATCTACACGGACACTCTACAGGCTGTGCTCATGATTGGCGGTGCTTTGACCCTTACCATAATCAGTCTGGTCAAGGTAGGCGGTTTGGAAGGGGTGCGAGAAAAATACATGGAAGCAGTCCCCAACGTCACAGCCATCCTGGCTAACAGCAACTTCAGCTTCCAGTACACAAACTCCTGCCGAATCCATCCCAAGCCAGATTCTCTTAAGCTCCTACGAGGACCGCTTGACGAGGACATCCCTTGGCCAGGCTTCCTGTTGGGTCAGACACCCGCATCCATTTGGTACTGGTGTGCAGACCAAGTCATCGTCCAGAGAGTATTAGCTGCCAAGAATATTGTTCATGCTAAAGGCTCCACACTTATGGCAGGAATTCTTAAGGTCCTTCCCATGTTTATCATCGTTATTCCAGGAATGATCTCACGAATTTTGTTCCCAGATGAGCTGGCATGCATCGGACCAGAGCACTGCATGGCTGTTTGTGGCAGTCAAGCTGGCTGTTCCAACATCGCCTACCCTCGGTTGGTCATGAGCGTGATGCCGGTGGGTCTCCGAGGGTTGATGATGGCTGTGATGATCGCTGCCCTCATGAGCGACCTGGACTCGATTTTTAACAGCGCTAGCACCATCTTCACATTGGACATTTATAAAATGCTGCGTATGCGTGCATCCTCACGTGAGCTGGTGGTGGTCGGCAGGTTGTTTGTGATCTTCATGGTGACTATCAGCATTGCTTGGGTGCCTGTTATTATTGAGATGCAAGGTGGCCAGATGTACCTGTACATCCAGGAAATTGCAGGATACCTCACACCTCCCATTGCTGCCCTGTTTTTACTTGGAGTCTTCTGGAAACGTTGCAATGAGACCGGCGCATTTTGGGGCGGTATGACTGGGTTTGTGCTAGGCACCACCCGCCTCCTACTTGGCTTTGTATATCGTGAGCCAAGATGTGACCAGCCTGATGAGCGTCCAGCTTTCATTACTCGTGTCCACTACATGTACATTGCTGCCGGGCTGTTTTGGATTTCCGGGCTGGTGGCTGTGGCTGTCAGCCTGTGCACGTCACCTCCAGAAGTGGAGAAGATCAAGCGTACCACAATCTGGGGCTTGAGAGAACTTAAACGGCTTCCTGTGACTGAACGAGAAGAGATGTACAAACTCACTAATGGCAATGGTGTTCTCAAGAAGGATGTGCCTGAGGATGTCCAGAAGGAGAGATGTCTTGATGGGGCTGACATGAAACTCCTTATGCCCTCGGCTTGTGACCAAGATCCCCCGACCCCCAGCACAGAGGCATCCACACCAATGGAGCTGTACGGCAATGGTCATGTAAAGCTTGTGAAACGGAAGGATGAAGCCAAGCGTGATGAAGAGAGCTGCCCTCAAGTATTTGACTGGATTTGTCAAAAGGAGAAAATGTCTGTTGTCCAACCCAAAGTCATTGAAGAAGATGAAGGAGCTGTTCGTGAAATGCTTTACGAACCCCCTAAGATCAAGCTGTTACTTAACTTGGGCCTTGTATTGGTTTGTTCACTGGGTGTTTTCATGTTTGTGTACTTCTCCTTGTAATGTGCGGATCTTATCTTGAGACCTGTGTGAAAGACAGCACATTTATATGATTTGTTTTTATAAGCCATTTAGGGTCTGTAATATTTACAGTGTGGTTTCTTTTTTTGTTTGTTTTTCTTTTTTTTTTTTACAACTTCCTTTTAGGGACTCAAAACATTTTGAATAATTCTGATAGAAGTTATTTATTGTTTCTCCTTGGCTCTGTGTCACATACCTTTGAAATATTTAAACTCTTCCTTGTGGTATGTTGATTTTCAAATGCATTATTGAAACAGTAGCTTTTGTATAGTTTATGGTTGGTCAAGTTAAGCAACTGTAGGATTTACTGTTTTTCTTCTTGGTGAATTTTGCCTTAATTTTGCCTTAAGTTTTATGTGAAATGAAAATTGTGAAAATTATTAATTTTAAGAAGAAAAAAAAGTGGGAAATTTATCACAAGATTCAAAGATTTTATTTTAAAAAAATAGTTTGCATAAAAAGATGCCATATCAAGGTGTTGTGCCATCTGCTTAAACCTGTTACCGTACTGTACATTCCCAAGTACGAGTAAGACTATTTAGGTCCCTTGATGTAAATTGTTACTGTAACTCTGTATGTAATTTGGTGTATTTCTGAATACTTTCATTTCTCTGTATTTAGAGCTACGTTAAAAAACACCAAAATGCCTTTTGTGCAGAGGATAAGCTGTAAAAACCCTGCTTTATCCAAGATGTTATCACTCTAAAACAAATCAGCTGTAAAATGCACAGTCTGCTCATGTGGATATTACTGAATGACCCTCAGAACCTCTACTGGAAAGACTCGGAGAACACTGTCATTAACGTTGTAATCTGATATTATGATATCCTAAAACAGGTTATTTCGACTGGGATGTCCAATTTTGATTGCTGCGCAAAAATAATATCTTGTTCTTCTAGAAGAAGAATTTGAGTATGGCTGCAGTAACAGGCGTTATTACCTGTTGTTGTTGTTACGCTGTTGAATGCTCTATTTGTTCAGACAAATGGGAACTGATGGATGGCCTTAGTAAAATGAAATGGGCCTGTGGGATTTTGTAAACAGATAACTTATGTAACTTATTTTTTTTTTAAGCTCACAATGTTGTATTTATACGTTGACATTCAAGTCTACTTTTAATGAAAATTTATCCCAAAGGTGCAACAAAATTATTTGGACTTTCATTCAGAAGAGTTATGCCCAAAGAGATATTAAGAAGAGGTGCAACATTTACCTTGTGTCCCCTTTTTTATCGGCCTTTCAAAAATCCTTTTCATACCCAAATAAAATAAACTCGGGTTAAATTGGCTGATTATTGTTTTACATTTTAAAATAAAAATGTATATTTTTAAATTCATTTTTATACAGATACTATCTTTGTATTGGAAAAGAGGTACATAAATTAAAAGAAAGTTCAATAGAGACCTTGTTCTTTTATGCTTTTTTCCCCATATTTCTGATTTGGTTTTGGGTTCTTATGGTTCTTGTCAATCTTACTAAAGTGATTACCATTTCTTTGCAGGTATCAGTTCATCTTATTCTGGTTCATTGCATTTACACTAACTCGATCACAAAGTCAAGTTGATCCAAAACTGATATGATCTCTGGCAATACCATACCAACTAACAACTATACTTGCTTGGGAGGGGGGTGGAAGTGATTGTTGGTTTTGGATACACCACAGATTTTCAAACCAACACCCAGAGCTTTTAAATATTTATCCATGTATTTCATAGTAAAATGATGAGGTTCTATCTTATTTTCTTTCTTTTTTTTTAAGTACTTTTATGTTGTTTGATAATGTGAATTTTAATAGACTGTTACGTCACTTCATTTAACGTCATCCCAAGGTATACTTGTTTAACCTTTTATGACAACAAAAGGGTTTTGTGATCTATTTGATTTAATGGATTATGTTTTACATTTGTATTGAATGGTGTATAGATTCCAGATATTTCTTTTGTGCTTTAGTTTAGAGTGTGTACATCTCTTAACATTCCTTATGTTGCATAAAACGGGCTTCATCGATTCATTGTGGAGTTTATTGCTCTCTGATCTGTTCAGACATACACAAATGATTTGTACATTTGCTACTTTTATTATCAAAAGTTGTAGATGAATAAAAATATTCATTTGAGAACGACAAACTGCGTGAGCTTGGTTATTTGACTTTAAATCTTCTTGTAATATATTGTATAATTTTCTTGCATGTTTTTATTCTTTAATTATTGTCATTTTCCAAACAATTGACTTTCAAAATCCAAACAACACTGCTTTTCAAAATGACAGTTTTACAGTTTTGTTTGTGGCGGCATAATGTCTTGTAGAGATATCCTGTTTTATGACATTCATTACTTTGCCATTAACATAATGCATAAAGTTATTTAGTTCTGCTGTTTATCCTTAAATTCATATTCTGCATAAAAAATGCTAATCTACAATATGAAGACAATTAGGCTAACTCACATTAAACACATATGCAATTAGAATCATCCATTGCACTAATGAATTCTCAGGTATTTGAGGCTTATGCACATGGTATGTTTCCACACACATATTTTTGCATCGCATAAAAAAAAACACTGGATGAAATTAATAAAAAAGCGTAAATAAAGCATAAATTAATTAAAAAAAAACTCGCTCAGTTCAGTCATAATTGTTTTATCCGATAAAGCCATGCACATAAACTACGATGGAAACACATTTACTGAATAAATACCTCAATACACATCAAAAAAGTAATGTGTGCGATTGTTCTGAAATAATTGGTGGTGGGCTCAGTCGGGGGCTGAGTGAGTAGCCTAATAGGTGAAAAACAGTATGCCTATTTTGACAAAAGAGGTATCAGAAAGCACAGTAGGCTACTCATAAAAGAGAAGGGAAAAGTACCCGGATGACCTACTTCATCAGTGAGATTCTGAAGTGTGAGCCCGTTCGTTGGAAGTGTGCGTACGATGGACATTTGACTATCATAAAGGCCATGGAAGTGACCCAACTGGCGCAAGTAGATAACATGATAAGAACAACAATGCAAATGTACTTTGTAGTACATTCAAATTACATTCATACTACACATTCATATAGAACATAGTTTTTTTAGTGGTTGTGAAATAATTACTTATTCAGAATAAGTAACCTAAGTTACCTGCTCAAGACGAGAGTACACAATTTCGGAGATTTTCGGTGACACTGGGCGGAGCTTACATGAATATTCACAAGTTTTGTGTTAGCACCACTGGGTAGGCTATAGACCTGAATGCATGCATGTATGTATGAAAACATGTTAAATATATTTAATGATTATCTTAACAGGTCATGATGAATTATGCATGTGATAACCAATATAATGTCTAGCTATATTCTTTTCCAAAGATGACTTGTGCCAGTTGTACACCAGACAAAACAGACACTATGTAAGACTGGAGAACTGGAGTTGATGGAATCAATCTGACCAATGCCCTCTGAAGACAAAAGGACCTTGCTTGCAAATTAACTTGTGAACAACTTTCTCTCTCTCACACACACACACACACACACACACACACACACACACACACACACACACACACACACACACACACACACACACACACACACACACACACACACACACACACACACACACACACACACACACACACACACACACACACACACACACACACACACACACACACACACACACACACACACACTTGCAGAGATCACTCACACAAGAATATATGGTTTTAATGTGAATGTGATAATCTTTAAGGATTGTTTAGTATCATTTTGAAGGTCTCAGTGTGACTGTAATAATGTCTCATTTCCAAAGAAGTAAAAGAAAAGGTAATAAGGTTTTTAAGAAGTTTAGTAATAACTGGCACACAAAGGAATGTGGTCTCTAGGCATTCCAAAGGTGTAAATGCTAATTCCCATGTCCCTTGCAAATGGTCTGCCCCCAGGCTTCGGTGATGAACAGTAACTTTCCACTGTAAACTGACGTTTTACATATCAAATGAGGTCTTGAATAGGGACCTTCATGGCTGTTGTCTGTAATCAGATGAGCCCGTGAGGGAGTGTATCGCGACTTACCTCACGTAGCCACATAGGTCAGTTAAAAGATGTTCTTCTTTGTTCTAGATCTTGGATGGTTTGCATTGATTGTCTTTAAATTGATTGTGGAATTGTAATAATACATTTAAACCTGACATAATAAATTGTTATAATTGATTATTCCAACAGACTTTGACTTTATTTTCATTAGAGTTAAGAGGAATAGTCGAACATTAACGTGTATTTAATGATTCACAGATATCATTGTTAAACCTTTTTTCATTTTATGGAGTCAGATGAAACGAGAATACATACGATAAAATGTATTAGATTTAATTAAAAATCACTTTGCCATGGGAAAGACGAACCTGCATGAAACCTTCACCTCAAATTGAATTCTGCCATTGGATCGATTTTGTAGGCATTACATATACATGGATTTCTCGGCAACATCATCACTGCTTGCGCTCGCAACCGGGAGGCAGAAAAATCAGCCGGAAACTGAAGCTTCCCTTGGGGGCCGCCATTGTAGCAAACCCTGAGGCAGACCCTGTTTGCAAACAACAAATACTGTCTAACAATTTAATAATACGGGTTTGTTGTAAATGTCATTTTGTTATATTTTTTGGATTAAATATGTCAGTGGTAAAGGCTGGTATCACTGTATTGCATGACCAAACTTTCATTTGTCTGGGTTCCCATGACCTTGTGTCTTCTGACCTGGTTCAAAGAAAGTAGCTTACACATAATATGAAGCATTACCTATATGAAGATCGTGGAATTACATTTACAAAAGATTTGTTCGTGGGACATAGGCCTAATATTTAAAGTAATTTTCTCTTATGCGTAGTTTGCAATGTTGAGCATTATAACCAATCACACACATTTTTGTTGAGTTTAGGAATGCAATGTCCAATCAGAGGCGTTTATGATTTGTTATTCCCTGACTCATTCGATGTAAATGTTTGCTTTATTCACAAATGTTTAACACAATATCACAATTTTGTGCATAAGTTAAATTCGCAACTTTGGTTGGAAACAGCTTATGACAAATGTTATTACACGTTAGATGTAAAGTCAGTAGGCTATTTGACATTTGCAGAATAGACATTAGTCTGCTTCAATTACATGTTATACATGCCCTTGAAAGAGTATAACATATTTCCGATTAGGCATTGCTTTAAAGTAACAAGTGCATTGTAAAGGATAAAGTGTACTTTCCCTTGAACCCTCACTGCATCTTCACTTGTCCTTGTTTTCCTTCTCTCTCTCTCTCTCTCTCTCTCTCTCTCTCTCTCTCTCTCTCTCTCTCTCTCTCTCTCTCTCTCTCTCTCTCTCTCTCTATCTCTCTCACTCTCTCTCTCACTCTCTCTCCACTGCATGACAGTTTGTATCTGCACAGTAGTTTTCCACTTAGATTTATGAAAATGCGCCGGTGAATAATTGTTTTGTCCGCCTCGCACCTATGTTTTGGTAAAGCCCTGCAGGCCGTTATTAGGGTGTGTCACTATGTTGCTTTCTGAGAAAAAACAAAAAAACAAGGACGTTGTTCCAAGAATCCACGAGAAACTCTGTTTTGACTATGTCCTAAATACTTGGTAGATTTGGCCATAGTTTGGTAGATTCTGTGGCTTTCCATTTGACCTGGATGAGGGCATACATGTCTAATCAAAGGGATAACCTTGAGTTCAGCATTGATAAAGAGGTTTAAGTTTGGACTTACTATATTTATCAATGAGCAATATTTTAAAAAGTGTCCTCGGAAACTTTCTTAGTATTATTGCAGACGTATTGAGTCTTTATGATCAATGAAAGCAAATGCAGAAGGCGGTGTTAGGTGTAACATGCAAAGGGAAGCCTTGACCGCATCAATTTAATAGGCATTATTTGACCTTTTCAGTGCTTAACAGCATCTCATCAGATACAGAGCAGTTCTGTAAAGACACCTATTTATTTGCTCCTCTATATAGTTTATGTTACTGTACCCTTTATTCTCGCTCTGTATTTCCTCCTGAGGTTGGTGCTGCTACTACTAGTGGAAAAGTACTGGCAAAACAACCGTGGGCTGCTCTTTGTTCATTGTTGCAGCCGGAAAGCAACAGTGAAGAACAACAAATGTATTTCTACATCTATTAGGTATGCGCATTTAAACTGACTGACCACTTGACCATTATCTTCAGGACTAAAGGTCATAACTGTGGGAAGGGCACTCATAGCAGAATACGTCACTCCAGTTGATGAGAATGCACCTTGCATGCTAATAAGGTGCTACACTTGCTGATTGTTAGTGATTGTGCAATTCAAAAACTAACATAACATGTTCTTTTACAAAACATTGTCTTTTGTTCTTTTACAAAACATCTAAATAAAAGAAATTGTGAGGAAATGCACAGTTTAAGACAATGCGGCAATTACCTCCAACTTAAATATTTGAGTTAATAGGCAATTTAGCCTACTAAATTATAATGATAAAAAAAATCTTCATTTACAGATTATATTATTTTTATTTGCAAATCAAAAATCAGACAACCATGAGACCACAGGATGATTCACCATAAAATGCAAATGACTCATGATTTTGACTCTGAAATATGAAATGACTCTTACATAATGGCACATGCGTCACTCTTTTTTTTTTTTCAGTACATGAGAACATTTTCAAGCAATTTATATTTGTATCATCCACAATTTTGTTTCATTTATTTAAAACTCAAGGTTATCATTTCTGTGTGTTTAGCTCAGGAGCCTTTAACTCTACTCTAAACCTTTTATTACGTTTGCAAACTTATAGTTAAAAGAAAAATAGGCTAAAAATTAAATTTTTAATAATTAACTAGTATTATTATTTAAAAAAAGAAAAGAAATATTAAAACAAAATTATATTTTAAAAAAACTTGGTTATTTGAAAAGTATAATGATAAAAAGCATTAAAAACAATAAAATAAAAAGCAGAGCAGATTGGAGGCTGTCCATTTATATATTAAATTACTTTACACAGCAATTATACAGTAATATAATTTATTTCTCCCAACTAGTTATGATTATGGGGATGAAAACCATATGTTGTGTACTGTATATTGTGCAAATCCACTGTGTAAATACTGTCATACTATGAAAATACCATCTTTTTTATGTTGTGGGACTTTCAGTGCTGCTTGGATGTTTGTTAAATGTAAAAATGGCAATTAACCTCAAAATTGACTTGAAAGGTATATACTTCATTCTTGTGGTGGTATAATAAACTAGTTAACTGAATCAAAGACTAACATTTGAATTCCTTGAAAACAACATCCCTGTCAAGGCTTAGGTAATGTGGTAATTTGGTAATGTAAACCTGTCACAAGCAATCACACACCAGACAGAGACACACGAAAAACAGCATTGTTCAGCATCTCATCTGATGAATCTGTTCTTTTCCACCACAACCCACAGCAAATCAAACACGGATGCCACACATTCCCAAAATTCTATATAGATGACCAGTTAGGCGGTTCCGCTGTGCAGGAGATTCTTCCACTAATGAAATCATTCCACAAAAAGGCATCTGAATGGAAAAGGAAAATATTTATTGATGCTGGGTTAATCAAGAGGCTTTAACACAATGTTCAGGCCTTTGGTAACGGACCTCAGAGGAACCACAATGATGCTAAAGTCGTCAAAGGACCAAATTGGTTTAGCACAAGCTGTAGAACTACTGATCAAGATTTGTAAAGATGGATAATTGTACATTTTTATATCTGATATTGCTGCCTGCATAGCTGTTGATGTGAAGTCCATGACTAGTTATTTGCTTAAATTGTCCTTCATCTCATGCTCCTGTTTTTTCCACACCCCTCCGGTCACTTTATTGTGTTACATGTTAAATGGCCCTTTTGATTCTAATCATTAGCCACACTTTTTAAGCTCCGTCCTCCTTATTGTAATTCATAATAAAGCTGCATGCACCTACACTGGTTCTCTTTATTAAGTAAGTAGTGAATCTTGATACAGCAAAAATATTAGCTATAAGCTAATTAATTAGTTTAGCACTGCCTAATATGTTTTCCCATTCAGGCACTAATATGCACACTTTCAGTATCAAAATGGACCTTTTGAAAGGGTGCCGCCTCAGTGACACCTTTTTTTTCTAAGAATGTATGGTAAAAGTCAGAAGGGTGGAGGGTAAAAAGTTTGACACCCAGTGACAGGAACTGGGTGAGGCATGATGACGCCTGAAGGGACAGACTTTATGGAAAAGTACATGCATTTCATTACATGTAATCTTCCAGCCCGTTCTCATCCTTTAACGTCATATAGAACAATCTTCTTAGAAGTTTATGTCTGTTTAAATAATAAATTCCAAGTAAAATCTAACTCACTTTAGAATTCAGAAACAACAAAATCATTAGCATCAAACAGGAATATATATATATAGCTTATAAAGCAATAAATGATTTTAAAGTACAAATTACAGTATTGGAAATGAGAGTTTTAGTGTGTGATACAATAGGATGTTGTTCAAAATTGAACAGGACTGAATGTATAAAACATGTGAATGCCTGAGATAAAACAAGCAGGAGCTCTATTAATATCAGTGCACATTAACAGTGCACATATTTTTCAAGCATTGAACTGTGAGTTACGTGCAGAAGAACCCCCCCACTCACAAAGAAGAAAGAAAGAAAGAAAGAAAGAATCTTATGAAGAATCTTATCCTATTTTCTCTTTGTTTAGACTTGTCGCTTTCTATTTTCGCTGGTGATTTATCAGAGCCAGGTGAATGTTGCTCATTTATTGTGACTACAAGCTTTCAACTTCAAGCTGACATCTTCCACAGCATAGCCACAGCTTTTCTTAAATACAAAAATAGCCTACGTATAAGCACGCATGCATGGACAAATAACAGAGAGTAGCCTATGCAATTTCCCACAAAGCCCCATTGTGTTACTCTCAAAATATCTGATATAACACACTCTGAATTCATAGAAATGAAGTTAGATGAATAACTATATCATTATTTGCTCTTGCTGTCTGCACTGACAATGTTCAGTCCATGACCAGTCATGTTATACTGTACTTCACAAACCTGCAGGTCGACACTTTATTGTTTTACATAACGTTCTTTTCATGCCATACCTTCTAACATCACAGTGTTTTACTATGATGCATTATCCAACTTTATTTGGTTCACTTCAGACCCCTCAAATAAACCAAAGAGAATCTTGTGAGTTGTCTGTTTTAAATGAGAGAAAGGTGACGATATGCTTATTTGTATTCTTCTGCCTTTTTGAACATTAAATGTGCCAGTGGAAAGTCAAACATTTCCATCACCTTTCACCCTCTCTCTCTCTCTCTCTCTCAATTCAATTCAATTCAATTCAAATTGCTTTATTGGCATGACTGTACATATTACAATATTGCCAAAGCTTGTAACACATAGCATAGTGAAGACATCAATAAAAAAAAAAGAATAATAACAACTTAAATTGAAATGTACAAATTAAATTAATTGCAAAAAATAACTGTGTAACAAAATATAAATTCTATGAACGTTTGATACCACAGTGTTTTAACATATATATACACACATACACACATTACTGAGGGTCACTGTGGTGGACATTAGGGAGATACACTGAGGTCACACATTCACACACATTCACCTACTGTCTCTCAGGCTGTGGCACGCACACACGTATCTGGCAGCCAGTGCTGCGGTCTGTCCCTCTCCTAGTATTATCTTTATCTGCTCTACTTCAGTCATGGTTGTAAAGTTGTGTATAAGGTTATTAAGTTTTTTGAAGTAGAGGTCTCTGATCGAGCTGTATTTGTGGCAGTGGAGGAGGAAGTGTGTCTCTGTTTCGATCTCTCCTGTGCTACACTGAACACACACCCTTTGCTCTCGGGGTAGCCAGCTCTTTCTGTGTCTGCCGGTCTCGATGGCTAGACTGTGTTCACTCAGCCTGTACTTGCTCAGGATCTGTCTCTGCTTTGTGTCTCTCACACTCTGGAGATATTCCTCCATTTCATAATTTGATTTCAGATTTCGATAGAATCTCTCTCTCTCTCTCTCTCTCTCTCTCTCTCTCTCTCTCTCTCTCTCTCTCTCTCTCTCTCTCTCTCTCTCTCTCTCTCTCTCTCTCTCTCCCTCCCTCCCTCCCTCCCTCCCTCCCTCCCTCCCTCCCTCCCTCCCTTTCTCCATTTCTCTTACTTTCTTGTCCTTGAGTAGGCTAAGTCTCAAAGGAACAACATTATCTTTGTTTTGTGTATATGGAGGAAACAGGCTTTATTCAGTATATATCTATATATATCTATATCTATATCTATATATAAAGAGTTCAGATGCAAAAGCCTCTAAATGCCATTTGAAATTTTCTTCTTGAATGATCATTTTTATCAAGCTTGTATATTTACGTTCAGTAATTTCACTTAAATGGCAATGAAGATTACCTATTAATTGTCATTTAAGTGAAATTACTGAACTTAAATATACAAGCTTGATAAAAATGGTCATTTTAGAAGAAAATTTCAAATGGCATTTAGAGGCTTTTGCATCTGAACTCTTCATATATATATATATATATATATATATATATATATATATATATATATATATATTGTACTATAAAACTGCACTCTTTAAGAATAAAGTTCCCAAAAGAAGGTTTTTACAGTGGTGCTATAGAGCAACTATTTTTTAATGTAAGTGTTAACAACACTCAAGGTTAAGCAACAGTGTCACAGCTTGCTATCTCCAAAGCTGTGTTTCATTTAAAATATCCAGCTAAATGTTCACATTGTGGTTTTCTTTGTGAAGTGTAGAAATTGTGGAATTGTTTTTGTTGTTGTTGTTGAGAAAAATAGGTTATAGGCCTACTGCAATTTTTGCGTGACTATAGGCTAATGTTCACCATACAGACTTCAAATCGTGTGTGATAAATTGAGAGGAATCGATCAGTGTGTGACAGGAAAGTATGAATGTAGTAAACATAAAAATTTAGACCAACTACATAGGGTGTAATTTTGATTAAAAGGATCTTCTTTCCTTCTCATAACCTCATGAAAATGAAACTGTATTCAACGAAACATGTGAAACACATGCCACCTAATGGTTTCAATTAGCAACTTCAATTGAGACAACACTGAAGAGAGAACCTGGAGCAACTAAGTTCTCTCTCCAGTGATTTCTTTCTGCTTCATTGTTATGACTGATTAGCAAAATCTGAGCCTTCCTGAACCTGCACGAGTCACTCACGAGCGTCATAAGTAAACTCTTCAGCTCAATGTCACCCAGTTCCAGCATAGCTTAAAGTTTACACCAACAGCTAGCTTACTGGGGGAAATATTAAACATCATCAGCTAACTGTTTGTGATTATTTGTTGTCAATGCTAATAAGCATTGTCCAAGAGAAGGGAGCATTACAGTACCACAAGTACAAAAATGAAGACTGGTTTTCCCAGACAAAGGTATTCTTCCAGCATTTTGTTATCTGTAACTTCAATGAACACTGTTCCATCTATATGGACATAAAACAGCACTGAAATAAATTTCAGTACAGGGTGGAGATTAGTTGTATCGTGAGAGATTTGTAAATCATGTTAGCAATTTGAGTTTGATGTTGTGCTTTAAGACTATTTTAAGTCTGTATATGTTAATATTAGAAAGATACTTTTTAGGAATGTCCAAAGCAATTAGACAGGAATCCTTAAGACAGCTGATCCTAATTTGGACATTGGCGGTGTCATTTCTATGACAACAGATTATATTTAAAGTCACACAGACTTAAAAAAGTTCTAGTTATTAAATTTGTGATTCAAATGTAACAAGCGTGAGGACTGGGGATAAAAAGAACATATTTAGAAACTCGTGAACATAATTTGTCACTGTATTTTTAGTAAGTCAGTGTTTGTTTGTTCTTTCGTTCCATCCTTCCTTCCTTGCTTAATTTATTTATTCATTCATGGAGAATTGAACTGAAATGTAATGGGGGGAAAAAAAAGTATATTATGCCTTATATAATTCTATTAACTGATTGTATGCTCCAGGGTTCCTGCCTCCATAAGGAATTCCAATTAAACGTTTGGCCATCTCTTTCCCTGTGCAAATGTTTTTTTTTAGAGCTCACAGCTCAAATCACTGTCACATGTCACAACAGGACATACAATGTCAGCTTAACTTGCACACAAATGTAGAGGGACCATAGGAAGACCTGTGTGTAAGTGTGAGCTTTTTTTTTTTTTAACAGTGGACAAGTGTCCGGTTACAGTACAGTACACTCGAATGCACAATGACTTTGTCACTAACTGAAAGCTGTTTTCCATCTTTCATACTGAAAAGAGTGTATTTGCTCTTGTCTGCATCTGTGTTATGATCTCTCTCTCAGCATCAAATGTCATTAGCTGCGGCCTAATCAGTCTTCCACAGTCCCCTTGTGCCTATGCTGGGATATTTTTAGCTCTGAAACAACTGGTCTCCTAAAAAAGGGTTAGAGGAACGCTGCTATGTAAGGTATCCTGGCTGCTCGCTTCAATACTATTACCAGCACAATCCATCAGCCACTCTTTGTCTCAGGTCAGGAGAGAAGGCAGAGAGTCAAGGGTTTGCCGAAGAAAGCTGAATTTTGGCCTGGACGGTTTGCACTCTTATTATTTCTGTTAATAACTCTTCACTTATATTTCTCACACGTCTAGACCAAAGCTTTCTGAAAGCTAGTGAAGCTGCATGAAGAGCCATAGTTTCTTTTTTGGAAAAGACCATGAAGACCACCTGGATCCTGCTGCTTGCCTCTCTGGGTGTCTGTACCCTGGCTGGTGCTAAGAAAGGCCTTGAATTCCCACGTTATGATGGCAAAGACCGTGTCTTGGACATAGATGACAAGAACTACCGCAAATCCCTGAAGAAATACGACATGCTCTGCCTGTTCTACCACGCTCCCGCGCCAACTGCAAAAGATCTGCAGAAACAGTTACAAATGACTGAACTGGTGCTTGAGGTAAGAGAGGAAAAGTCAAGTGTGAATGCATGATGTAAGGTGTTAGACTGAATGGAAATCAGAGAGTGTTTATTGGAGCAAAGCACATGGGATTGACTACAGACACAGCCTTCAACAACTGTGCAGTGGCTATTAAAATTAAGTACATTATATTTATTATTTTTTTTGTGGGGGAGGTTCTGGTATTTTTATTTCTGTGTAAAATGAATATGGGTGGTCATCATAAATTCAAATACATTTTTTGCATGCTGTATGTAGTAATATCAGTTTAGAGGCCCACAGACATATCTATCTTCGCATGGTTCTCTTTTTTTCCACTTATCTGGATTTAAATAAGTGGACATCTTTAGTCAGCATGTTAATCAAACACTTCATTTTCAGTACTCTTGATCGCCTTTTGAATGTGGACTTAAGAAACTGGCTTTTAGACTTGCGTCATAATTAAAGCAGAACACCAAGATATTTATGGAATCAGAACACTTCTAAAACGATTACATGAGTGTATTCTCCTTTACTCTACATGAGGTTCACTATCTAGACTATTGTGTCAGTGCATGGTACTCTTTGTACTTCTGATATTCACAGCAATATTACACAAGGTTTTTTAAACAAAAATCTGAAGCATGTTCACATAATCTTGATGTTCACTCTAAATTACAATGCTTGAGAATAAACAGCTGCTTAACTCATGCCTTCCAACAATTCCTCCAGCATTTATTCCCATCATATTGGGTGAGAGTGTCTCACATTGGAGGGCAAACTGTGTGCACTCTCCAACACCTCTTGTTCTGAGTAAATAATTATTTTTGTTCGTCTCATCCCAAGACGTCATACAACTGACGCTTTTGACCATACATCAACATCCGCCCTTTTTAGGGTAAACGTCGGTTAAACGCCCTTAAACGTCGGTTAGATGATGTTATCTAATCCTAACCCTACCCCAGACCTAAACCTACCCCGTCACCTAACTGACGTTAAAGGTGTAGTGTCAGTTGTATGACGCCCTAGGATCGTGATCTAACCGACGTTTAAGGGTACCCTAAAACGGCGGATGTTGACGTATGGGCAAAAGCGTCAGTTTTATGACGTCTTGGGATGAGACTGCGTGTACTGTCTTTGAACAATTTGACCGAATAGCATAATGCTATACTTTGCTTTGAATTTCCTTTGGAGCCTGAACTAATACTAAATAAGACAAATAAAAGCATACTGTTATAGTACAAATAATTATGTTTTTCCACAGTTAGCTGCTCAAGTCTTAGAGGAAAAGGAAATTGGCTTTGGAATGGTTGACTCCCAAAAAGATGCTAAGGTTGCCAAGAAACTAGGTGAGGCAAAATAATCTATATAATATACTCTATACGTGTATCAGCGACCGTGACAACGGTGTATCACTCTGCTTAAAGTAACACTACTTTCATACCTCTCATTTCACATGGTGAACATGATTTCACCAAGTGCAACATGTACCTGAAAAACATCTTTGTTGATCCTGAAACACCATTCCAATCAACAATCATATTTGAGGGTTTACTGTTTACGTCAAGTTTCGGCTTACAGCCAGGGTTAGGTGTTTCACCTACACTCTAAAAAATGCTGGGTTGTTTTAACCCAACTTTGGGTCAAATATGGACTAACCCAGCTGTTGGGTTAAATTTTTACATTACATTTTTAACCCAACATTTCGGGTTTGTCCATATTTGACCCAAAATTGGGTTAAAACGACCCAGCATTTTTTAGAGTGTATCATTTCCCACTGAGTTAAGGGATAAGTTATGGGTAGGGATTCCAGGACCAACAAACCATGTTGATCCAGTTCAGGAACATGTTATACTTGGCAAAATCACTGTGACCCATATAACACCGTGGACTTGCACTCTCTTGTTTTATGTAAATCTTTTATTGAGATACAGACATGATTATTATCATTATCCTCATTAAATATCACAGTTTATAGTTTAACACAACATCAATCCCTGCAGGATATTTGGATAAATGGATAATGATCAGTAGGCTATAAAGACTGTACAATGTACTTTACACTGCCATTTTGTGTTTCACTGGAAGGTTTGCATGAGGAGGGGAGCGTCTATGTGTTTAAGGAGGACCGTGTGATTGAATTTGATGGACTTCTCTCTGCAGACACTCTTGTGGAATTCATTCTGGACGTAAATAATCTGTGTTTATCATAAATCCAGACATCTTATTTGTTTTATCACTTTTCTATGTCTTTTTAACTCTCTGCCTCCCCTTCTCTCCCTCACGCTTCAGCTGTTGGAAGATCCGGTTGAGATAATTGACAATGCTCTGGAGTTGCGAGCTTTTGACCGTATGGAAGAAGATATCAAACTCATTGGCTTCTTCAAGAGTCTTGACTCTGAACGTGAGTATGTATGTGCAGACTATGAGAGGCAAGAAGTATCTGAATGATTAGAGACAAATATAACCATCAGCTACAGTTATCTTATCTCTGCATGTTTCAAACACACACTTACATATACCAATGAATTAAAACCATGCAATAAACATTAACACATTCCAGTTTTATGCACATTGAAACCTTATGAGCTATCTTGAGCATTGTAGGTCAAGATACAATATCCCCCCCCCCCCCCCCAAAAAAAGCCCACTTACAATAAAAAGAAAATTGACAGTAATTTGATTCCCTGTTGTATTTTATCAAATAAAATAAATAAATCATCGACTTACCTCACCTCCCCATTTTCTTCTTTCTTTTTTCTCTGGTTTCCTCAGATTATCTTGCTTTCCAAGAAGCAGCTGAACAATTTCAGCCTTTTATCAAATTTTTTGCCACCTTTGAGAAATCTGTGAGTATCATGCTATTTTATGCTCTGTTTATGTTCAGAAGATCTGTATCATTGTATGATTATTTTGCTTTTGGGGAGGTGGTAATTCTCCGAAAACAATTGACCTTATGCACAGCTGCACTACTTCCTGAACTTAAGCCAACTCCTTGTTTCCTGTCTGCCATTATTGGCCGAACTTGATTAATTCAGGTGTGTCTGATTATTGTTGCCGTGACTACTGAGGTCAGGCACACCTGGATTAATCAATTTGTCCAATATTGACAGACAGGAAACAAGGAGCATAAAGCCAATTGATGGTAGATGAGTTGCTCTTATTTTTGCATTGTAGGTGGCAAAAGAGCTGACTCTGAAGATGAATGAGGTGGACTTCTATGAGCCCTTCATGGAGGAACCAGTCACCATTCCAGACAAACCCCACTCAGAGGAAGAGCTGGTGGCCTTCATATCTGAACACAGGAGGTAATCAGGAAAGCTGATCTAATAATTTTCTGGATATACAGATATTTTATACTGATCTCATATTACAAAACAATGCTATCCTTTATTGACCTCCACAGACCAACTCTAAGAAAGCTCAGGGCAGAGGACATGTTTGAGACCTGGGTGAGCAATATTTTTTAAATGACAAATTGATAACACTTTAGATTGTGTACACATTCACTTACCAGTATATTAGTATTTATAAAACACATATTAATGCCTTATTCTTCATGATTCTAGATCCCTTAACCCATTCCTAAACATAACCACTACAACTCACAGTAAAACAAAAACAAAAAAAACGTTGTTTCAACTTAAAAAAGTAAGTGTTCGTGCTGCCTTAAGATTGTATGTTTATTCAACTCAAATACCCAAGTGGTCCCAACTTTGGTACAACTTTGGATTTCAAGTTGACTAAACTTAAAATTTGAAGGCAACACATAATCTACTTTAAGTTTTTTTTTTTTTCGTGTCTCAATTCATGTCTCTCATATCTCTGCTTTCTCTCTCTTTTATACAAATACAATCTTGCAACATCTCGGTTATCGATTGTAAAAAAAAAAAAAAAATAACCCCAGATGACTTCACTCTTAATTTTACATTAAAATTGTTGGTCTGGTTATATTGTAATGGACTGTTTTTTTTTTCTTTTTTGGCAGACATTTTAAGAACTCAAATCAATATTTTATGTCCACAGTGCCAATATGTATTTATTTACTAAATGGTCATGCAATAAGTGGGATTTATAGCAAAAATTATGCCCCTACAGGGTGATCGCACCCAAATGCGAAGTGGAGAAATACATGTAAGCCAGTTATCATAAAGCAATGGCACTGAAATGGATGTTCTCTTATGCAGGAGGATGATTTAAATGGGATTCACATTGTAGCCTTTGCAGAAGAGGAGGACCCTGGTATGTGCAGTTTCAGGACACCTCCCTTAATTCGTCATAAAGCCAAATGATTTTTGTTTGGTGCAAGCATCATTGACTAAATGAATTAATGAGATAAGGACTTGAGCTTAACTTTGTTTTTGTTTTTTAGATGGTTTTGAATTCTTGGAGATTTTAAAGGAGGTGGCCAGAGACAACACACACAATCCAGACCTGAGTATTGTGTGGATCGACCCAGACAACTTCCCAATGGTGACTAAAATAAGTCTGGATAGATGCATGACTAAATTGAGTCAAATTCTTTTTTAAAACCCCCTTTATATGCACATTTCCTTTCTCAGCTCATTCCGTACTGGGAGAAGACCTTCAAGGTTGACCTCTTTAGACCACAGATTGGCATAGTAAATGTTACAGATGTAAGTGCAATACTTCAATTTATTTAACCCGTTGAGTTCATTATGAAGGCCCTATTTCTCATGTCTGGATCTGTCCCACAAATGTATTATTATTATTATTATTAGAAAAAATGTTTATTGCTGACACAAGTCCATTGACTCATGGTATCTACGACAGGCGGACAGTGTCTGGTTGGAGATACCTGATGATGATGAGCTACCATCACCTGAAGAACTGGAAAACTGGATAGAAGATGTCCTCTCTGGAACAGTCAACACCGAGGATGATGATGAGGAGGATGACGACGACGATGATGATGATGAAGACAATGATGACGACAATGGCGATGATGACGACGATAATGATGATGATGATGATGATGATGATGACGATGATGATGATGAATGATTTATATACTGTGAACCTCAAACAAATCTGCGGAGATAATTTTGTCCTTAACAGTAAAATCATTCTGTACATTTTGTACATCAGTGGATAAATTGCGGAGTGTTCTTCATGTTAATCTGAAATTATACAAGTGTACATGTCTCTTATTTATAGGTGAAATTTCTTTTAAGATCATTTAATTTAATCAGCTCTAAACTGGAAAGTAAAAAATGCATTCAAATGAAATACTGCAGTGTAATTTTACCTCTGGAATTACAGGAATATGTCATATTATTCTTCTGAACAGATCTTCTACTGTAGAAAACATCGCCACCTAAAATGAAGTCTGTAATAAGATTTTATATTTTGGACATTTTTTATTGATTTTATTGTTTTTTATTGATTTTATTTTCAAAACTCATCGGAAGATGACGTTTGAATTCAAACCAAGCCAATCCGAGAAAGCTGCGGCAGTAAAAAAAAAAAAAAAAAAAAAAAATACGCCATTATTTTACCACAGGGTGTCAGTGTTCGTCTACACCAGGGGTTCTCAACCTTTTGCAAGCTGCTCCGCCAAACCCCAACCCCCCCCCCCCCCCCCCCATCTGGTTCATTGCAGTTGGGGCCCCAGTGCCAAACTCGCCACATTAATTAATACTATTATTAATATTATGAGCAGTATAGGCCTAGTATAGGCCTCATCATAGGCTATTGCTAATTATATGAGATAGCATGCTTTAGTGTTGTTGTTGTTGTTGTTGTTGTTGTATTATAATTATTATTATCATCAGTTGGCCTATATCATTACTAGACTATTGCTATAATTTGGAATTGGCACCAGACCTCTGATATTGATGTATGCTTTGTTATTGTTATTACTAGGCCTATAGTAGCATCATCTGCATTTTTTACAGAAGCTTGCAGGTAGGTAATGGTGAGAACTGAGCCTTTGCCTTGCAAGATCCTCAATTCTTGGCCCAATGTTTGATAAACATAGCTTCAAATAATTCTGAAATTAGCAGTAACAACTAAATGATTGATAACACCTATAATGATCAATAATTGATGTCTGGATAAAAATATAACTGTGTAACAGGTAGGACACAAACATAAATTTAATAAAGTTATCAAACAATCTGCACTGCATAAGTTATAAATTATATTTAGACTAATTTTTATTAAAGCTACAAGTTCAAAACCAGTTAGTAATTTTCTCTGTTCCATTTGTTCATTGATTAACTTTATTGACAGGACGCTTTATTGGCAGCTGGCCCTTTCTTTTTGATTCATTCAGAGGTGTGTGTTTGTCTAAAATGAGAAGTCATCCACCTCCGCAGTCTGCAGAGCCATCTTTATTATGGGGGTTCAGGGGGCGTGGCTATACATGTAAAGGTTTTTTTAAAGCGGAAAATTAATAATTTTCAAATGCATTAGTGTCTATAAACCACTATATATTTTATAATAACATTTTAATTATACATGTAGCCTACATTAATATGTTTTAAATAGAATTACAATTACTGTGTAGGCATTCAGTTACTTTTGAAAGGACAATAATAAATTGTCAGTGTATTTCATAAGACTTTAACTTTGCCAGCTATACATTTTTTTTAGCATTTCCTCACGTTGCACATGTTTTGCTTCATCGATGTTTTTATTAATTTGAGTGTTTCAGAAAAAATATTGAGAAGAGAATCAAATTTTGAAGAGATTTCATTTCAAAATGACATTTTTGTAAAGATAAGATGAGAAAAATCAAATGTAGTACAATCAAAGTAGGCTACATGTGTCGCAGGATGGCTGCATATGATCTCACACATCCACAACACAAATATAGCTCCTTGTATTGATTGAACAGGGCAGATCGTTCCAGCAACGGTTAGCTGTAGGGTGGAAAAATGAAATAGGAAGTTATTCTGATCATTATTGTGTTAGAATAAAAAAAGTTAAATTTAAGGTGAAATCCATGAGTAATTTCATGTTACCGTATGATATGAAATTATAGTATTGTAAATTATAATTGAAAAAACAGTGCTTTCTCACAGGTCCAGTTGATCTCCAAACAGTTCTCGGAACCACCGAGATTGTTGGGTTCTATAGAGCACCAGTTGTTATAGCCAGTAAACACAGTTCCATCACTCCACAACCACTGTCCTTCCTAATGAGAGAAGAGAATGAATACAAAAGTGCACTACTGTCAGATTTAAGAAGCTAATTAAGTTGTAATGATAAAATAAAAAACAATAATTTTAAATTTAAAAATTGTCATTAGAAACAATTCAACTTACTTGTACACCATCATGACCACCAAGCCAACATAATGTAGAAGGAGAAGGCAACAAACTCATTAGGAAATCATTTCCCGGTTTACTATCCACAGATGCGAGATTCGCACCAAGAGCTTGACAGGCTTTCTGAAGAGACAGATTTTTTGTGAATACAAAATCCAATCTATTTAGCAGAAATCATGAGACTTTTTAAAAACCATTTTAGTCATTTGCAAACAAAGTATGTATGCTCTGATTTATTATTTGCTCAGTAGGTTTCTGTTTTATTTACTTGCATAAAAGAACGTTTTACTAAAAAATAAAAATCACCATTCCCACTTTATAAGTTTAAATTAATAATTTGATTCAGTGCACTTATTGTGTACATACGTGTTTTTATATCTTAAAAAAAACGCATGCAGTTAATTCAGAATTCATTTCTGTAATTAGATTGTGTAACAACATTGACCCGTACCTTACACCTCAATCCACCCTTAAACCTAACCATATCAAACCCGTCCCTAACCTTCCCCATATCCCACCTCAATAGCAGCAAAAGTGCTTTACATCATGTGCTTTACATCATACATGTACAGTGTGCCATGTACTTTTTATTTATGTTAGATGTAGGCTAAAGACACCTAAAATAAAGTGTTGTCCAAATCACCTTGTAACTAATACATTACCTCTGCTGTGATCCAGTTAACCGTCTGAGAGAAGAACTTGTAGCACCGGAGTCCAAAATTTGTCCATCCAGTGGGGCATTTTTCAACTAAATGAACTGTGCATCCAGAAAATAAATGTTACAGGTCTTTTGTAATACTCACAGCAAAGAATGTATTTCAATTATTTGTTATTTTATGTAGCTTGGTTCATGTTTGTGTGATTATGTGCCAAAATTAAGTGTACTTTGACACTGTAAATCCCTCATTAATCATGCAAACATTAGTAAATGGAATATTGTACATTTCCAAAATCCTCTATTAGCTAATATTAATAATATACTAATTGTATAAGGGTTTTACAATGAAATTTTTAAGGTTGTAAAGGTTACCTTTTCTGCATTTCCCATGGAGAAGATAACGAAAAGAAGAATTAGACTTCTCAGCATTGCCATCATGAACCTGAAATGAACCTAAAAATGAAAAAGTAAAGTTAAATGTCTATACTCATATGCTGCACTGTGGGTTCTCAATGCATTTTAAAGACAAAGATACTTTAAAAATGTTATTCAGTAGATTTCTGTTCCAAAAACTCACCTTAAGATTTTAAAGTTTAGAATCTCAGAAGAAGTTTTTGTGAAGTTCCAAAAAATGAGCCCTGCTTTTATACTTTACCTAATGTCACATAATGTGTACTTAAAGTCACGAGAATGAAACAGGATGTGATTGTTTGATTTGTACAATTTTGTTCTCACGAAATCAATTTCAAATATTGAAGAATGAGATAAGCCTGTAGAAATTTAAATGTTAATTAGCTCAATATTTTTATTTTTAAAGTATTTTAAATATTTATAGTTGTTAAATAAAAGTCATAAGGGATATTTCCCACATTAAATATTTAAACATTTAAAATGACAAATATTAGTCATTTTATTTTGTATAAGCTTTAAAAACATCAATTTTTTTGTAAATGGAGCCCGTTTAAGATTTCCCAATGTGTGTTTCTAATTCATTCTATGAATTAATTTTATTCTGTCTTAATTATCTCTTTAGCTCCTTTTTTTGCCAGTTGTTTGATGTCAGTGTGTTTGTGGTTATTCTCCTGGTTATTTTTTTGATTCTTGGATTAAAGATTTATTTTGAGTATTTCCTTCATTGTACGCTTCATTAGAACCACGACCGTGACACCTATGAAAATATATAACATTAAACTCTCTTTCAAACACAATGGAATACAGCAACAGAAGTTGATCAGGACGAGATGTTCCGAGCACACAGTTACTGACGCCTTGGGAAGCATTTGGACATGCTTCAATATCTGACGCTTTAGGCGCCCTTTAGCGTCAGTTAGATGACGCCCTAGGATCGCGTACCCTACCCCCACACCTAAACCTAACCGCGTCCTCTAACTGACGCTTTCCTTTAGCGTCAGTTAGATGACGCCGTAGGATCGCGTCATGTAAGTGACGCTAAAGGGCGCCTAAAACGTCAAATATTGAAGCATGGTCAAAGGTAACGCCTTGGGGTGAGAATGCGTGAGCACAACAACAGGATGCTTGTTTGTGGTTGCAGCCATGGTTAGGGCTACAGTAGGTTACTTTGTCACTGGAACCATATGAAGAGTTCAGATGCAAAAGCCTCTAAGTGCCATTTGAAATTTTCTTCTAAAATGATCATTTTTATCAAGCTTGTATATTTAAGTTCAGTAATTTCACTTAAATGGTAATGGAGATTACCTATTAATTGTCATTTAAGTGAAATTACTGAACTTAAATATACAAGCTTGATAAAAATTGTCATTTTAGAAGAAAATTTCAAATGGCATTTAGAGGCTTTTGCATCTGAACTCTTCATATTTAACCTGCAATATACCGTTTGATGATCTAACGAGTCCGCCAGTGTTTGTTGGGTGCGTCAGTTCCCTAGTTCAGTAGTCAGGGCACTGATCAGGGAGTCGATGGCAAAATCCTTCCAGTGCACTGAAACTTTCGCTCCTTGAAAAGTCCTACAGTGAACCGTGAAAAACAAGAGCATCAATGGCTGCATCTAGCCTGGCTAACGTCAGACCCAAGTCTCAAAATTGAGATCTGGGTCTGGGAACCACTTTATTTTCTCGTATTTGAGGCGTGGATTATGAATGCCCAGAGCCGTTTATTGGGTGCTGAGATTGTCTATCAAATGCACCTGTATGTAGCTCACAGCCAAACGTTTCAATTAAACCAGATGACGTATGTAGAGTGACAGATATTAGACAAGGAAGAAGACGACGGGTCAGAGATTTATGTGTACACGATGGTGTACTCAAGGGGGTAATCCATCAGCCAGAAATTGAAACATTCTATTGACTGCCATTCATTTTGGCGTCACTTTGACAGGGGGAAGTTTAACTCCTTCTCATGTAAAACTCACTCTCACTGTCTCTGTGAGATTCGGAAGGGAATTATTCAGATTTCACTCGGAACAGCTACTAGAAGACATACAGGTTGCTCACATGACTGGCTCAGTTTGAGCCTACGCCTGGTGATCAGCTTTTAACTGGCTTAAATTTTCTCAGTTGAAATCAATGGGGTCGCTGTGTCCATTTCTTTTACTGTCTATGTGTCGACCTCCATTAGCCAGCAGCACGGACGAGACAATGCGCCGCTCTACCCCACGGGTCTCTTCAGCCCAGCGGTGAACGGGATCGTCAACTGCTTCACCGAAGTACAGAAGACCACGCAGGCCACGAACTTGTTCCTGCCGCAATGCTCTAGTTCCGCTGCAGGCCGCTCACATCCCGTCTGCCGATCCAGAGACTATTCACGTCACGTCTGCCGATCCAGAGACTATTCACGTCACGTCTGCCGATCCAGAGACTATTCACGTCACTTCTGCCGATCCAGAGCCTGTTCACGTCACTTCTGCCCAGTCAGAGACTGATCACGTCACTTTCTTCGAGCCAGTGCCTACAGACAAGAGCTAGTGTCTACAGACTAAAGCCAGTGTCTACAGGCCCTTCTTTGCATGGCCCACTTTATTTAATGCTTACGGGGGTCATAAAAATTCTTACTGGGGGTTTCCTTGGCCAGAGTAGACTAGCGGGAGCCATCTTTATGGTTCTGGAGTGTTGATTCTTGGTCTGGGGTGTTGAATTCTGTTTGAATGACTCATATGGAAGATTCTGTTTTGTTTGGTTCCAGCCCATTCTCACCCCCAAGGCGTCACTTAACTGACGCCTTGGGAAGCATTTGGACATGCTTCAATATCTGACGCTTTAGGCGCCCTTTAGCGTCAGTTAGATGACGCCCTAGGATCGCGTGTACCCTACCCCCACCCCACACCTAAACCTAACCGCGTCCTCTAACAGACGCTTTCCTTTAGCGTCAGTTAGATGACGCCGTAGGATCGCGTCATGTAAGTGACGCTAAAGGGCGCCTAAAACGTCAAATATTGAAGCATGGTCAAAGGTGACGCCTTGGGGTGAGAATGCGTTGTTGGTTCACCCTCAAACCCTACATGATTAAGCTCTTCTGGTTGAGCCGCACTATAATGAGCCGTTATGGCGCATCGGCTTTGCTGCTCTGCATTTCCCTTGGGGTACTTATCAGTGTTGTGTACTCGAGAGTCGAACTCGGTCTCGGACTTGGTCTTGAGACCACATTTTAATGGACTCGGTCTTGTCATGGACTCGTGTGCATTTTGACTCATACTCGAACATATTGGGACTCGGACTTATTCCTGAGTCCACTTGAGTCCCATTCAAAATAGGGGAGAGCGGGGCACAACGCATTTTGGTTTTGGCTCAATTAATTAAAAAGTAATTAGGTTAGATGAATATTTTTTTACACAAGCAACATACACATCTCTGCTACAAATGAACACTTAAAGTTTTTTTCTAGGACCTACCATTTTCGTACAGTTGCACTGAAAGTGACAGAAGTGAAAATGTTACAACTTACCCCATATGTTAATTGTTAATTGTAACAGACAGAGGGGTTAGTTGTAACACTTGTGTGTAACACACATAATTCAGTACTATTTTATTTGTATAGTTTGATATTGTTTGTGCATCTGTATAGACAGACATCCATACATCCATCCCTCATCCAATCATCCTTTTGTTATGGATCAATATCATGGATAGAGACATAGAAAAGGGCTGCAAAGTTTTGCAATAAATAATAATAAATAAAATTATAAAATATTGTAATTGCAATTAAATTAGATTTGTGTGTGGCAGCTGCATGTACAATTATTATAATTAATAATAATAACTGTAATGATAGTACAAATGAGCTTAGAATAAAAATTTTAAGGGTTTATTGCATTAAAAACAGGCCATATTTGTAATAAATAAACAAGTTATCATTCATAGTACACTAAATTTTAAACATTTTAAATTTCAACATTGTTTGTGAAAGTCCAACAAAGTTAAATGTATACTCAAACCTGAAAAGTTGTGTGGCTCCGTTTTCATTTGATTATCATTGGCGGCTTAGTTGTAACACTGTGTTAGAATTAACCCCGCTGTGTATTACATATTTTAAACCTAGCTAACAGGTAAACAGCTAACTAGGAATTGCTGACATGTTTCAAAACGGTGCTATGTTTGAGCCAACAAGACAGAGATTAAGGCAATATAAAGTTAGATTTGGAAGCGTATACACCCAACTCAGAAACCGAAAAAATCTATGATGAAAAAATTTACTTTCATGGTGTCAAAACACTCTTTGTCAAGTATCTTCACGAAATATTATCAAAACTTTCCGCAAATTTGCGGGAGACCGTCTTCTGGCAGCAGGAGAAAAAGAGCGGAAAGACGGCCGGCTTGATCCTGACGAACTATGTAAAAAGTCTGTGTTAGATGTAACCCTGCGTTAGGTTGTGCCACGTGCTCCCCTATGTCATTATTATTACTGTATGTTAATATTTCTTTAAATTGTTGTTTGATTGAAACGTCCCAGGTCAGATGTGATGTGGAGCCTCTAGCTCAACTATATGTATTGAAAATGTCTGCCTTATCATCCATAATTCAGTTTGCATAGCCACATTCAGTTTGCATAGCCACATTCCACATTTACTTGCTCACTTGCTCATTCACTAGCACTGACAGCAAGAGACTGTTTAGCGCTGCACGTCATCGATGAGAAGAGGAACCGACTTTCATGTGAGAAAGCAAAGAAGCTACTTTTCATACAGAAGAACCTGCCACATTTCCTGGAGAAGTAGACTAAGTGCTAGGTTTATAATAGGACGATTGTTCATTTGTTGTGACTACATTTTTTTGTTCCTACAGTTTTGGCTGACGGCTATAATATAATCTAAAAACAACTCTGAGATGTGTTGTCAATTACAATACAAGGAAACTGAGAAAATGTGTGCACAGGGAAACCAGCAAGACAAACAAAACATTTATGTGTGATCCATGTGATTCACTATGTGTGAATCACTGATTATAGAGATGACATTATTTTTTAAAGTCAACAGACAGTTTAAATACAGAGATGTTTAAATGTGCAAAGTGTGTTGGCACGCCACACGTGTTTGCACAGCACGTTTCTGGCCTTCTATGGGAGCGATACCAAGCGTTTATTTATTGCTATCACCTGAAGATTTGGTGAGGATTTTATGAATCACAGACCCTTCATCTGGACACATGTTGTTGACAGCACAGCTTAAAGTTTAAAAAGAAAAACAAACAAGTTCCATGCTATATAAAGACAGATGTGAGATATAAAATGAAATACACTGCTCAAAAAATAAAAAAAAAATTAAATAAAGGGAACACTTAAACAACACAGTGTAACTCCTAGTCAATTGCACTTCTGTGATAGAAACTGTCCACATAGAAAGCAATACTGATTGATGATCAATTTCACATGCTGTTCTGCAAATGGAATAGACAACAGCTGGAAATTATTGGCAATTAGTACACCCCAAATAAACAAGTGGTTCTGCAGGTGGTGACCACAGACCGCTTCTCAGTTCCGATGCTTCCTGGCTGATGTTTTGGTCACTTTTGAATGCTGGCGGTGCTTTCACTCTAGTGGTAGCATGAGACGGAGTCTACAACCCACACAAGTGGCTCAGGTAGTGCAGCTCATCCAGGAATGCACATCAATGCGAGCTGTGGCAAGAAGGTTTGCTGTGTCTGCCAACGTAGTGTCCAGAGCATGGAGGTGCTACCAGGAGACAGGCCAGTACATCAGGAGAGGAGGAGGAGGCCATAGGAGGGCAATAACCCAACAGCAGGACCGCTACCTCCACCTTTGTGCAAGGAGGAGCAGGAGGAGCACTACCAGAGCCCTGCAAAATGACCTCCAGCAGGCCACAGATGTGCATGTGTCTGCTCAAACAGTCAGAAACAGATTAAATGAGGATGGTATGAGGGCCCGACATCCACAGGTGGGGGTTGTGCTTACAGCCCAACACCGTGCAGGACGTTTGGCATTTGCCCGAGAACACCTAGATAGGTAAATTTGGCATTGGCGCCCTGTGCTCTTCACAGATGAAAGCAGATTCACACTGAGCACATGTGACAGACAGTCTGGAGACGCCGCGGGGAACGTTTTGCTGCCTGCAACATCCTCCAGCATGACCAGTTTGGTGGTGGGTCAATAATGGTGTGGGGTGGCATTTCTTTGGGGGGCCGCACAGCCCTCCATGTGCTCGCCAGAGGTAGCCTGTCTGCCATTAGGTACCGAGATGAGATCCTCAGACCCCTTGTGAGACCATATGCTGGTGCAGTTGGCCCTAGATCTAGACCTCATGTGGCTGGAGTCAAGTCAAGTCAAATATATTTATATAACGCTTTTCACAATACAGATTGTATCAAAGCTGCTTCACAGTATCAATCAAGACAACTCAACAGTGTTTGTTTATTCATGAGAAAAAGACAATCAAGTTTGGTAGAGCTGATCAATGATGGGTCATTTAATTTGAATATCCCCAATTGAGCAAGCCAAAGGCAACAGTGGAAAGGAACCGAAAAACTCCATCAAGTGACCCGATGGTGTCCTAAAACTCCATCAGATGAAAAAAAAAACCTTGGGAGAACCCAGGCTCAGTCGGGGGCAAGTTGAAGAACCTGCCACATTTCCTGAAGGTTTATAATAGGAGGATTTTTCATTTGTTGTGGCCTCATCCCCTTTTTGCACTTTTTTCAATGCACTTTTTTATTGTAGATCTTCAGTTACATTCTTTCAGCAGCAGAAAGGTAGGCTATTGGCCTGATATAGGCTATTCAAGAAGGGGGGCTCGAAGATGAACAAATACAAATATTTTTATTTTACTCATTTATTTATTTTAAGTCATATTGTGCTTTGTTTGTGTCTGCTGGAATGTTAAAAAAAGTTCATTGTTAAATAAGTATTTTTAAATTGTAGATTTGTAATTGTTTTTCTTTAAAAAGTAAGACAAAAAATAAAAAAGCACATATTGATTGTATAAATTGAGCAATGGTAAATAATAATAATAATAATAATGCGCAAAATAGACAAAAATGCAAAAAAAGGTGTTTCATTCTATTCGGTTTGACTTCGGCCAGTAATTTTCATTTTAGTGTATCCCTTACCCGGATTAAGTTTAACTGTTTTCTACTTGGAATAGGCTATCATCACACCATGTCAATAAATGTTCATGGATTTTAAACGCAAGGGAACACAGGTAATTTCCTACAGTTTTGGCTGACTCTATATGTTATAATCTAAAACAACTCTGTGTTGTCAATTACAACAAGGAAACTGAGAAAAGGTGTGCACAGGGAAATCAGCAAGACAAACAAAACATTTGTTATGTGTGATCCATGGCAATCACTGATTATAGAGATGACATAATTTGTTAAAGTCAACAGACAGTTTAAATACAGAGATGTTTAAATGTGCAAAGTGTCAGCACACCAAAGTTTCTGGCCTTCTATGGCAGCGAAATCAAGCGTTTATTTATTCATTTATGTATTGCTATCACCTGAAGATTTGGTGAGGATTTTATGAATTTCAAGAAGATTTTTTCAGGAGAAAGAAAAGTCTCCTGAGTCTCCCATGACTCCTCTGGATCATCCAAATGGTCATTGACAAACTTAAGACGGTCGTTGACATGTGCTGGTTTAAGAAGGGGAATCTTCCGTGATTTCCAACCATGACGTCTTAGTGTATTACCAACACTAGGAAACAGTCTGTGGTCCCAGCTCTTTTCAGGTCATTGACCAGCTCCTCCCGTGTAATTCTGGGCTGATTTTACACCTTTCTTAGGATCACTGAGACCCCACGAGGTGAGATTATGCATGGAGCCCCAGTCCGAGGGAGATTGACAGTCATGTTTAGCTTCTTCCATTTTCTAATGATTGCTCCAACAGTGGACCTTTTTTCACCAATCTGCTTGGAAATTTCCCCATAGCCCTTTCCAAGTCAAGTAGTAAGAATATTAAATGTCCCCAACTAAGCAAGCCAAAAGCCAAGGCAACAGTGGCAAGGAACCAAAACTCCATCAGGTGACTGAACGGAGAAAAAAAAAAAACCTTGGGAGAACCCAGGCTCAGTCGGGTTCCAGTTCTCCTCTGGCCAACGAAGGAACGGTGTGATTCGGGTAGCATTACAAAACAAATTTCCAGCCTTGTGGAGGTGTACAATTTTGTCTCTAGTGTCTTTGGACAGCTCTTTGGTCTTGGCCATGTTAGTAGTTGGATTCTTACTGATTGTATGGGGTGGACAGGTGTCTTTATGCAGCTAACGACCTCTAACAGGTGCACCTAATTTAGGATAATAAATAGAGTGGAGGTGGACCTTTTAAAGGCAGACTAACAGGCCTTTGAGTGTCAGGCCCCGTCCACACTACTGCGTTTTCGTTTAAAAACGGAGACCTTTTGCTACGTTTGCACCTCCCGTCCACACTAAAACGGGAAAAACGAAGACCTAAAACGGAGAAGTTTAGAAACGCTGCAGCTGCGTTTTGCGTTTTGAAACTCCGGAGGGCGTTTTAGTGTGGACGAGACAAAACGGAGGAGTTTACAAACGATGACGCAGAGGCTTACGCTCGGCTCTATGATTGGGTGTCATCAGTCATGACCAGTGTTGGGAGTAACGCATTACAAAAGTAATACATTACTGTAACATATTCGTTTTTGCTGTAACGCAGTAGTGTAAGGCATTACTAATCAATTTTCAGTAATATTTTACTCGTTACATGTTCAGTGAGGCTTGTATTACAGTTGTATTACAGTGTATTGTCTGTTTTTACTTCTTAAAGGCAACAGACTATGTGAAAGTTTTAAAGCAGTCTTTTAGTGCCGGTTCAGAGCGGTCGCGTCTGTATCATTGTTTTTTCCTCATAAATGCGAACACGAAAACTAAAATAAAATGAATATTTTAAGTTCTATGGAGACTGGAGAGCCAACCCTTCCTCATCCGATTTGCACAGTGTAATTAACAGAATTACAAAAAATATATATTTGCCTCCTATTTTTTTTCACGCATGAATGTGTGTCTTTTCCCTAATATTAAAAATAAAACATAGACTGATATTTGTCTAATGTCTGGAGTCCTTTAAGGAAGTAGCCTATATACGTTTCAATACATGTATTTTCTGAGAATTTTTATTTCAAGTTTTGACTGCAAATGTCATGTCCATAATGCTGGACTTCCCCAATTTTCAATAATTTATCCTCAACTAGTTTTGTGGTTAACTTCAAATGTTAAATTCAAATAATACTAATAGCCTAATTTAAAGATAAGGCAGCTTTGGATCTGGACGGTAAGGAGAATAATGCTGGGAGTTGGAAGAGGTGTGTCGCGATTCTGTAGGTTCGTGGATCTAAGTCGTGTGGCGAATGGCGATTTCGGTTTCATATTGCATATCGTTACAGCCCAAAAGTTAAGTTCTACTTAGTTATTTTGGTAAAAGTAACTCAAAAGTAATACATGAGTAATGTAACGCATTACAAATCTGAGACAGTAATATTGTAAGGTAATGAATTACTTTTAAATAACAGTAACAAGTAATACCTAATGTATTACAGTTTGGAAGTAACTTGCACAACACTGGTCATGACGTGTCCTTCCCTGATTCGCCAACCACTGTTTACACCGGCGCGCGCATGCCCAGTGTTGGTGAATGGTCACGTGATCTGCGTTTTCAGTCGTTTTAATGTGGACGGAGATCAATTCTAATACGCAGACAAAACGCTGGTGTGGACGGAGATCGTATTCGTTTTAATTCTCCGTTTTTAAACGAAAACGCAGTAGTGTGGATGGGGCCTCAGAGTTCTAGCTGATAAACAGGTGTTCAAATACTATTTGCAGCTGTATCAAACAAATAAATAGTTTTAAAAAATCATACGTTGTGATTTCTGGATTTATTTATTTTTTGATTATGTCTCTCACAGTGGACATGCACCTACGACGACAATTTCAGACCCCTCCATGATTTCTCAGTGGGACAACTTACAAAATAGCAGGGTGTTCAAATACTTATTTTCCTCACTGTATTATACACATGAACAGGAAACCCATACCTAAATAATTAGGGAACATAAGAACACACTGTAAACGTGAATCAACATTTAAAGACAATATTTGAATGTTTTAAATATTTGCAAAGCATGTTGTTTGCTTGATCCGAAACATGACGAACCTTATGGGGCTCATGCGCATTTGTAATATTTTCTAACGCCAAATGTGCTTACTCCTTGTTTATTTGTGGGAAACTGAGGAAGAAAAATAGCGCATGAGGCAGGATAAATGTTATACCTTTTATTTTACTTTATTTGTATATTTGAAAATGTATTTGGTATTAATTTATCCTTGCACTCAATGGACTGAAAACTTGTTATATTGTCCTGAAGTGTATTCTCACCGTGTACCGCCAGCAGAAACACTGCATCCGTAGGGGCTGTTATTGTAGTTTTGTATAGGTTCGCTGGCTATGTGACGTCAGAACTACTAACTGGGTAACTGGATAACTCATAACTGGGTAACTCATAACTGGAACTCAGAACATCGATCAAGTACGAGTTCACGGGTGGGAAGTCACAGATTTGACTGCCGTTCCAGTGCACTTTCACAGGTATAAGGTTGGAAAAACACGGGTTACAGGTTGCCATAATGTTACAGATGCGCCAAAGCCTGGAAGCACATTTGAGAACACGGGACTCTGAGGGTCAGGAGCCATATCTCAATAGAGAGCCTAAGTCCCTCCCCTTCCGGTCAACCACCATGGGACCTTATTTCGGAAAAATATTGTATGGTAGTCAATGGTGAGAGACAACAAATATTTTGATCTCATTTGAATTGTGCCCTGAATTACACATATGATGTTTGTCAATTTAAAAGATACATTTTAAAGTAAAGAAAGTCGCAGTTTGATGTAAAACCGTTGAGACTGTGAAAATACGTAATTACAAAGACTACAAACCCCAAAGGTGCACATTTTCTCTCAATGAATGAAGCTAACTTAACTGAGGCTAATGTCTGTCATTGTTTCTATAGTCTTACATTGTAATCGTAACGTTAAGCCGTCATGCCTGCCTGAGTGTTTTGTACCAGACTGCACACACACGAGCAGCGGATCTTGCTCGTTGTTTCGCTTCCCGGGAGATGTAGTTCACTGAACGATTTTCACATAAAACTAAATGTTACTCTTGCAGTTCTTCAGCAATTGCATGGCTTCCAGTAAAGTATAGAGTTGAATTCAAGATCTTGCTACTTATAAGGCACAATCTTGTACCCCATTAGCTTACACAACTTCTCCATTTTTACACTCCTTCACGTGCTCTCAGATCTTCATCTTCAATTTCTCTTGTGGTACCTCGGATTCGACTTACTACCATGGGTGCCAGATCTTATTTTTTTTGCAATTTTACAAAAGTCTATGGGGAAAATGCATAGCTTTTCGAACAAGGGAACCCATGCACCGCTAACTTCTGTGTTGTCCTACAAAGTGACGTCATAACTTTGGCACTCTATACTGAATATGTTTGGTTTGAAAGATGTGTTATGTTGCTGATTTTGTACACCCCTCTCTTTTATCAATGGTAGCCTATTTTTCTGGTGCTGCACTTCAGTGTGTGGAAAGCACTCTGTATGCATCTCAATTAATGTTTAATTAAATGCTTTATTAAATGTTGTTAAAATGTTAATTAAATGTTATTTATTATTTTTACAATGGAAAAGCAGACAGCAATTTTTAATAACTTATCTGCTGCTCCTGCACTGCATCAAGCCACTCATAATAGTGTGGTACAAAAATATGTTGAAAAAATAACAATTAGTGTCATCCACTGATCTATATACAGTAGAATGAGTCAATATATAAATCAGTGGTGTCATCAGAATATGTTGTTGTCATTGAAAATGAAACTGAATGTCATTAACCCTTAAAGACGTAGACCATTTTTAAAACACATGCATCGCCTGTTCTTTTCTTTGTTTTTCTTCAATCTATCTCATTTAAATAGCCAATTTTATTTTGTCTTAGAATGGATAAATTTACCAGATTTAAGAAAAACTCAAACAAATCCTCCTTTAGAAAGGTGTACTTGGATATTCTAGATTTCCAGATGTAAATTTGACTAGGCTACATGTAACAATCCCTAAACAAGTTATTACAACATTATTATAGGACTTTTTAGGGACCGAATGTTTCAGTGCCCTAGAATGATTATGCTATTAAAGCAGCGGTTAAAATGCCCGACTCTCTGATCAGAGCCCTGATGATTGAACTAGGGAACTGATTGAGAAGCACCCATGGACACGGGCACACATCAGCCATTGTAAGTCCACAAGAATAAAAGAAAGTGCATATGAAGTTTATTCAGCGTAGTGAAGCATATCTTCCAATGACATCCATTAAAAAGAAAAAGAAAAAAGGCCCTTTGTCTCCTTCCTTGCGTACAGCAACATTAGACTCTCGCAGCCGGCTTGCCTTTCAAGTGGCTTTGATAAAATAAAAAAAGTGGTCACGCAGTCATTCTCCACATAGGCTAATACAACATCTCCTCCTAGTGGGCATTTAAGTGAACACATCACAGAGCAGGTGAAATTGGCACATTAAACTATGGTTGTTTGACTATCCATAAATATACTTTAGATGGTTACAATTGTATTTTGACTAGTCAGAATTATAATTTGACTAGTCAGAATGATAATTAGAGATATCTGCAATTGTAAGTCAAGTCAAGTATATAGCACTTTTCACAATATAGAAGCAGATTCACAGTGTCAATCAAAACATAATAACAATAATCGTTTCTTAGTGGAAAAACATCCACATTTGGTAGAGCTGATCAATGGTATTACTGATTGGTTAATTAATTTGAATGTCCCCAAGTGAGCAAGCCAAAGCAACAGTGGCAAGGAACCGAAAAACTCTATCAAGTGACCTAATGGTGTCCAAAACACAATCAGGTGACCCAATGGAAAAAAAAAAGTTATCCTCTCCAGTTCTCCTCTGGCGTTTAAGAACTAGAGGCCGGATTTAGCCTGGCAGCATTTACTAGTATGTACAGCGACAGAAAATTTGACGAGGAAGAAGACTATGGGTCAGCTAGCTGTGTCAGAATGTCACGAAAATCCCCCATTTCCAGGAGAATTCAGAAAGCTACACGGTGACAAACTGAGCAGTTTCTGTAATTCCTGTCACAAAACAGTCCATGCAGAGGAAAAGTGCTGGTCGTTGGGCTGAGGCAGACCACCACCCTATTTAAAAAAACACAGACAACCACACTCTGATGACACAAACCAGCGCTCTGCAAGGAACCAAAGCTCAAATGCATCTAAACCCCTCACTGAGATAACAACTGTAATGTCATGTACTTTCCCAGAGAAACAGACAGGAGGCGAGGATCAGTTTACGAGCATCAAACAGCAAAACTTGACAGCAAAACTTCCCACTATCAGAGACGGCTGGTGGTGGAACGGTGGAAAGCTCGACCGCAGAGCCAGACAATGGAATCTCTGCAGACCATAATATTGGTGACAAACTGGCAGAGTTTGGACCTGGGACCCCCTGGGCTTGTGAGCTGGGATTCAGACGTCCCACATAGCGCAACTGAGGACCCGGCCAAATAGAATTAAAATGAATTGGAACCGAACATTTTCCAGCTAGCATTAGGGTCGCTGCCTTCAAGTTCAAAACTGCATTTGCCTGGTGCAGGAAATCGATACCCAGGAGACAAGATTCTGGAATCTCAGCAGCCCAAACCCACATAACTGTACTGTGTCCTTCCACAAAGATTTCTGCCTCACAACGGCCCATCAAAGTTGCTTTCTCACCCATGACAGTGACTAGAGGACCCTTCTTGGTCTGAAGGACCCTTCTTGTCAAGAATTTAGGGTGAATAATGGTGATTGTAGAGCCAGTATCCAACAAGGCACGCACCAGTTATCCATCCACTTTGGTCACTATTCGGCAGCATTCTACTGGACTAGCCCCATCTACAGTCAATCCACATAGAGGTTTTGAAATGTTTGATGGGCCGAGAGCACCTCCCTCTACTCCGGCCCCCGTCCATTTCCCGACGGTGAAGTGGACACAGCCACATCCATGGTTGCATTTTGCATTTTCCTGTTGCAAATGACCTGTTTTTCCACAGCGCCAACAAACCACATGCTCCCTCTGGGACACATTCACCTTAGAAGTTTGTGAGTGAGCCTGCTCCCCGGAGCATGCAGCAAAAACCCTGGGGTGGCCAACATTATTGTTGCTTAACGTTCCGCTTAGCCGTACCTCCAAGATCCCCTCTATAACCTACTCTTGATCAAGGGCTTCATCAAAGTTAGATGGCTGAGCTATTCGTACTTGCTGCCGTAACCGATCTGGGGTCAATCCTTGTACAAACGCATCCAGAACCAATGCATCCTTCATGCTTTCGCTGAATGTTGGGTAACTGCGATGGGCTAAGCGTCACAGGTCAGCCATAAACACACCTAAGGGCTCTTTTGGCTGCCGCAAGGACATCAGCGGTGTAGTGTCCCCAAAGCGGCGAGACAAATCCTGATGCAACGTGTGGACATTATACACCTGACTGGACATCCAGCAGTACCTGTTGTGCATCGCCATCTAAAGCCGCTGCGAGTTGGCCCACTCTCTCAGCTTCATCCCAGCCATTAGCCCCGTCCACCATCTCAAACTTCTTCCGGAACGCCTCATAAGAAGAATGACCATCATAGCGCCCCAATTTCAGACAGCTACGGGTTTTACTAGACCCCCGGTCAGACATGAGTGTGACGGGCATTGGCCGGTTAAAAAAAGAGCAACTGGTGGGTATAGGTTCTCTGGCTGGAGACTGTGCAAGCCAGTGGGGAGAAGTAGATGATAAAGTCGGACATATGCCCCATGCAGAGTGAGTTTCCATTGTTTGTCATGTTATGCTGATTTCAGGTACCTGGTAAGCAGAACGTCCGTGACCTCCCGCGATCAGAGTGCTCGCGATAAAGTCATGTTCACAAAAAACACGAGACATGCAAAAACCGGGCGCAGGGGGCTGGTATAGTTTTCAGGGAATATTCTTGATCACATTCGTTCAGCAAAAGCGGCAGAAAAGGATTATTGGGTGATAGCGCGGTAATCAGCACATTTTTCCCCTCATGTGCTCGATCTTCCTCGTTATTGCGCTCATCCTGCCCCTGCCTGGGCTCTCCCCTGCTTTGATCTAACTTCTCGGTGGATAAATGAAGCAATCTTACCGGCTTATTCTCCATCGCTTTCTGGGAATCACCAGTAGAAAATTGTGGTTTCAAGATCCCACCTCTGACACCAGTGTACCATCGTGTACTTTCCCAGAGAAACAGACAGGAGACAAGGATCAGTTTACAAGCATCAAACAGCTGAGGTTTATTTCCTGAACGTGTACAACCTAAACACGGGTATCAGGAGGTGACTTAACTGTCCCCAACAACAATATGAACGACCAGAATCGAGATGTAAACATTAGATTCCCTCTTCTCCGCACCGCTCACCGTTCCTCCCTCTCTCACTTAACCCCTCCCCCTTAACTATTCCCCTCCCGGACACCTCCCCCCAACAGCAGGTGAACCATATTTATAACAGAATAAACAATGTCCGCACCACACAACTTTGGTCACTCAAGGACTTCAGCTATCAGCGTCATTTGCTAGTAGGGTAGCAGCCCAAAAGAAAATAGCTTAATAGTTTTAACATCTAAATTCATTGAATCTGTCACATTTTTCCCTCAAATATATTGACACGAGAATGAGCAGAAACTCTTTAGAGACCAAGGGCCATATTCACAATAGAATTTTATCTTGCCACTATGAGTACTCCTAAATCGCACTAAAATATTTTAGCTAAGAGTTTTCTCTTAAAAGTTATTCAAAATGCCTTTCAGACCTACTTTTAATAAGGAAAAATGACAACTCCTAAACTAAGAGTGAGTCTTCGTTGCTATGGATGACGTCAATTCTGGATGACGAGCTTTTCTCTCGCAATGATCACGGTGATTGGTTGTTAGATGACAGGGCCATCATGCAGAAAATTAAAACAGATTAATTGGAGAAGTGTGACATTAAATCTTACAATTCGATTTCATTGACCTGCTACCCAGTGCCAAAAGGGCAGAGGTTTTAATTCTTTCTTTGCCTTTGTAAAAAAAAATAAAAATAAAAAAAAAAAACACTCCCTGACTTGTTGCACAGGTAATTGCCAACTGACCAAGGAAGCAAATTTACTTCAAGCAAAGGAGGGTGTGAACTAAACATCAGAGGGTAACGAGAGACCTGCACTAACCAAATGTGTGAATGACACCATGAACTAATTCATGCCCACAGATCTGGCTTTTAATGAAATCAACTTGAAGTTAAAACCTGAAAACCTCTAATGGGATCTCTAATGCTGTGACACAGCAGACTGTGAAGGCTCGACTGCAAGAGCTGTGTTTAGGTGTCGCACACTAAAGCAACAACAGCAATAATTCAGACCTGGTCAATGAAACTCAGTTTCATGGGATTAAAATTGCAATTGACGATGGAGCAAGCAAACCTATTCCGTATGTCTGAATTTGAAACTGTTGAAAACATCAAAATTAACTGTGGTTCTCTCTGCATTTGTTTTCTGTCAGGTTAAATTCTGCAATTCCTTGGAGGATGGACGCCAGGTCGACCGGTCTTCACGATTGTTAGAACATAACCTGAGATTCGGGAGATGGGTGAAAAGACAATTCAAGAGGCCATTTACATCTCACAACAGCACATAACTACATTAGCATGGCCTCCCAGTTTAGAATTGGAACTTGTCAGTCATTCATAGGCTACTGTATGTGTTTCAATCGTGAAGTGGACATTTCAAGATGCCAACTGAACTAGTCAAAAGGTCCAGATTGACTCTATGAACTAAGTTCTAGGCTAAACGCCTCATCCACCTGCTGGACTCAAGCTACATACGCCTGATGAGGAACAGGTGTTCTGCAGGTGAACAAAGCCCTCTGAGTTTCTACAGATGTTATAACATTGCAAAGACAATTGTTGAATTACACCTAGGATTACGACAAACGTCTTACTGTGACCCCTTAAGTGTCTGAAACTGACCCATGGGGTTGAGAAGGGATCTGTAAGACAGGAAAACTGGAACTGGTTGATGGAATCAATCTGACCAGTTTTCTCTGAAGACAAAAGGACCTTGCTTTCAAATTAATATGTGAACAACTCACACACACACATACACACACTCTTGCAGAGATCATACACACACACAGGAATATATCATTTTAATGTGAATGTGATAATCTTTAAGGATTGTTTAGTATCATTTTGAAAGTCTCAGGGTGACATGTAATAATGTCTTCCAAAGAAGTAAAAAAAAAAAAAAGGTAATAAGGTTTTTAAGAATATAGAAATATCTTGCACACAGAAGGGTGTGTCTTTGAGTTAACACCTTCTGGCCTTTTGTCTGAATGCAGTTTACAACTAAGCAAATGGTTATCTACCAGTAAATTTCCACTGGAACTTGCCTATGAAATGAGGTCTTGCTATAGCCTATAAGGGAAATGCAACGGAGAATTCTGCGCTGTATTGTATTCAGATCAGCCCAAGATGCTGTGTCTTCCAGGCTCAGCATTCATGTAGTTAATATGTTGGGTAAAGTTCTTTGTTCTAGAACATTTGATGGTTTGCATTGATTATCTTTAACTGATTACGGAATTGTAATAAACCTGTAATAAAATTGTAATAATAAATTGTTGAAACCTTGACACAATATGGCACATTTGCTTCAACTGTTTTATTGTATCACAAAGCCGCGATCTGCGCCCACCACTCGTTATTTAACCTGCGTGTCAACCTTCCTGTAACAGTACAGGCCTACTGTAACAGTTGGTTTTTGGTTTTGTTTCATGGTCATGTTTCCAGTCTTTTATTTTGTAGTTTGGTTCCTGTTTCCTAGTCATGTGACCATGTCTTGTGCTTCCCTATAGTCTTATGTGTCATATTCTCATTTGTTCTTGTCATGTCCTGATTTTTCATTGATTCATTGATTGATTTTTCTCAGGTGTTCCTTGTTTAGTGATTAGTCCATGCGTAAATATAGCCCTCTTGTTCCCATTGTTCTTTGTGGTGAATTGATGATGTAACCCACTGTTAGTGAGTGTTCTCACGTCAGGTCTAGTCAAATTCATGCTTATATTTATATCTGTGCCAGTCAAGTTTACTTTGGTCATTGTCTTGCTTATTCACCTTAGTTTTATTAATAAAGTGCACATGGGTTCTTACTGCAACTTGCCTTTACTGGACTTCGGTTACAGCTACACTATGTGGTCCCCCAGTAAAATATGACAGATAAATCCTTCTCTGATGTTGGAGATTAATTTATTCTGACCCGAGAATAATTCTGTGTTTTCTATCAGCTGTTTAGAATCAGAACTAGCAATGCCAGACCAGCAAATGAGTCACAATTGATCTAATCAGTCAAACAGGTTTAGAAAATGGTCTGAAATTGTTTGTGATTCAGTTATCAGAGGTTTCTCATCTAAATATTAATGGGATGTTTTACAAGACCGTAAACAAAAAGAGCCCTGAATGAAGTCCAAATTTGCTTGCAATCAATTGTCTGAAACAAATGTCATCTAGTGTTTGTCAATGAAGAAGCATGTGTGCAGCTTGGTTTAACCCCTTCCCTGATGATGACACATAATGCCATTCTACTAACCTTATCTTCAAACCTGCAATATACTAATATATATATACTTTTATATACACACATATGATTGTCCACAATGCACATTATTTGCTTTATGAATGCTTTTATTAATTTGAAGAGTGTTTCAGAAAAATATTGAGAATAGAATACAATTTTGAAGAGATTTCATTTCAGAATAACATTTTTGTAAAGATGAGATGGGAAAAAGTCAAAGGTAGTACAATCAAAGTACATGTGTCGCAGGATGGCTGCATATGGTCTCACACATCCACAACACAAACAAAGCCCCTTGTGACTGAACAGGGCTGATCGTTCCAGCAACGGTTAGCTGTGGGGTGGAAAAATGAAATAGGAAGTTATTCTGATCATTATCGTGTTAGAATAAAAAAGTTAAATTTAAGGTGAAATCCAAAGAGTAATTTCATGTTACCGTATGATATGAAATTAAAATTTTGTAAAGTATAATTGAAAAAACAGTGATTTCTCACAGGTCCAGTTGATCTCCAAACAGTTCTCGATACCAGCATTGTTAGGTTCTGCAGAGCACCAGTTGTTATAGCCAGTAAACTCAGTTCCATCACTCCACAACCACTGTCCTTCCTAATAAATACATAAGTGCACTACTGTCAGATTTAAAGGGATAGTTCACCCAAAAATGAAAATTAAGTCATTATTACTCACCCCCATGCTGTACCCGTAAGACCTTCATTCATCTTCGGAACACAAATGCAGATATTTTTGATTACAGTAAATTTGAGAGGTGGATCACTGCTACATAAGCACCCAAAAGGATCGAAACTTGACGGCCCAGAAAGTCAATGAAGAAAATATTTAAATATTCCATGTCACAGTGGCTCAAATATAAGTTTATCAAGCGACGAGTATATATTTTTTGTGCGAAAAAAACAAACAAAAATAATGACTTTATTTGTCTTTATTATTTCCTTGTAGGCCTGAGATGAGATTTCAAGAGATTTCCACGACACATGTGCGAGAACTGAAGTAGTTGAAGGAGATCGCAATTCATGTGTCGTGGAAATCTCTTGAACTCTTGTCTCAGGCCAACAAGGAAGAAAAGGAATAGTCGAATAAAGTCGTTTTTTTTTTCCGCACAAAAATTATTCTCATCGCTTGATAAACTTATATTTGAGCCACTGCAGTCATATGGAATATTTAAACATTTTCTTCAATAACTTTCTGGGCCGTCAAGTTTCGATCCCTTAGGCAGCCTATGTAGCAGTGATCCAGCTCTCAAATTTAATCAAAAATATCTTCATTTGTGTTCTGTACCAACCCCGTAAGACCTTCGTTCGTCTTCATTAATGACTCAATTTTCATAATTAATGACTTAATTTTCATTTTTGGGTGAACTAACCCTTTAAAGGGATAGTTCACTTTGAAATTAATTTTTGATATGTTTTAGCTTACCTCAAGGGCATCCAAGATGTAGGTGTCTTTGTTTCCACAGTATTTTAAATTTTTATATATTTTTAGGTCAAACTGTTTTTGTCTGTCAGTCATATTTAATGGAGACCTAAGGCGTCCACCTTAAAGAGCATGCACAGAGAAGTCCAGTTTAAACATGATTTAATGACTCATAAATGTAAGTACACATTGATGGCCTAAGACACGAAACGAGCAGTTTGTGTGAGAAAACGAACAGTATTTATATCGTTTTTACCTCTTGTAATCAGAACACTGATTACAGTGTTCTGCCACGTCCAAGTGATATGAGGGCGCGGGCACGTGGGCACAGAGGTAATATAAATACTATAAAAACGACATAAATACTGTTAGTTTTCTCGCACAAACCGCTCGTTTCATGTCTTAGGCCATCCATGTGTTATTAAATCATGTTTCAACTGGACTTCTCTGTGCATGCTCTTTAAGATGGACCCCATAGGTCTCTATTATATATGACTGACAGACAAAAACAGTTTCAATCAAAATTGAAAATACTGTGGAAACAAAAAAACCTACATCTTGGATGCCCTCGAAGTAAGCTAAAACATATCAAAAAATAATTTCAAAGTGAACTATCCCTTTAAGAAGCTAATTAAGTTGTAATGACAAAATAAAATAAAAACTAATAATTTTTTTTTTTTAAATTGTCTTCATTAGAAACAATTCAACTTACTTGTACACCATCATGACCACCAATCCAACATAATGTAGAAGGAGAAGGCAACAAACTCATTAGGAAATCATTTGTCGGTTTACTATCCACAGATGCGAGATTCGCACCAAGATTTTGACAGGCTTTCTGAAGAGACAGATTTTTTTGTCAATACAAAATCCAATCTTTTTAGCAGAAAACATAAGTGACATTTTAAACACCATTTTAATTTCATTTTTTCATTTTTCATTTAATGTCAATTTCATTTGCAAACAATGCTCTGATTTATTATTTGCTCAGTAGGTTTCTGTTTTATTTACTTGCATAAAAGAACGTTTTACTAAAAAATAAAAATCACCATTCCCACTTTATAAGTTTAAATTAATAATTTGATTCAGTGCACTTATTGTGTACATGTTTTTATTCATTTCTAAAAAAAACTGCATACAATTAATTCAGCTGTAATTCATTTCTGTAATTAGATTGTGTAACACCGTTGACCCGTCCCTTACACCTCAACCCACCCTTAAACCTAACCATATCAAACCCGTCCCTAACCTTCCCCATATCCCACCTCAATAGAAGCAAAAGTGCTTTACGTCAACACATATAGATTGTGACAAACTATTTATTTATGTTAGATTTAGGCTAAAGACACCTAAAATAAAGTGTTGTCCAAATCACATTGTCTAATACATTACCTCTGCTGTGATCCAGTTAACCGTCTGAGAGAAGAACTTGTAGCACCGGAGTCCAAAATTTGTCCATCCAGTGGGGCATTTTTCAACTAAATGAACTGTGCATCCAGTAAATAAATGTTATAGGGCTTTTGTAATACTCACAGCAAAGAATGTATTTTATTTATTTGTTATTTTATGTAGCTTGGTTCATGTTTGTGTGATTATGTGCCAAAATTAAGTGTACTTTGACACTGTAAATCCCTCATTAATCATGCAAACATTAAATGGAATATTGTACATTTCCGAAATCCTCTATTAGCTAAGGGTTTTACAATTAAATGTTTAAGGTTGTAAAGGTTACCATCTGCATTTCCTATGGAGAAGATAACGAAAAGAAGAATTAGACTTCTCAGCATTGCCATCATGAACCTGAAATGAACCTAAAAATGAAAAAGTAAAGTTAAATGTCTATACTCATATGCTGCACTTTGGGTTCTCAATGCATTTTAAAGACAAAGATACTTTAAAAATGTTATTCAGTAGATTTCTGTTCCAAAAACTCACCTTTAGATTTTAAAGTTTAGAATCTCAGAAGAAGTTTTTGTGAAGTTCCAAAAATGAGCCCTGCTTTTATACTTTACCTAATGTCACATAATGTGTACTTAAAGTCACGAGAATGAAACAGGATGTGATTGTTTGATTTGTACACTTTTGTTCACATGAAATAAATTCCAAATATTGGAGAATGAGATACGACAAGCCTGTGGAAATTTAAATGTTAATTAACTCAATATTTATTTTGTAAAAGATTTTAAATATTTATAGTTGTTAAATAATAGTCATAAGGGATATTTCCCACATTAAACATTTAAAAAATGTTAAATTACAAATATTGGTCTCTTTTTTTTTTGTATAAGCTTTAAAAAAACATCCAATGTTTTTTTTTTTTTGTTTTGTTTTTTTTGTGAATGGAGCCCGTTTAAGAATTCCTAATGTGTGTTTCTAATTCATTCTATGAATGGGCTCTATGCACGGCGGTATTTCCGGTGAAGGATTAAGGATGCTCAATAACTTCCGCCGATCGTAGAGTCTAATGCAATACCGAGAATTTATATTGAATTTTATACTCCATGGTTATAATAAAGAAACGTTAGTCACAAAAACAGATAAAACAGACACCCCTTGTTGTGTTTATGCTTCTTTTTAAAATTATATTAAGTAAACATAACTATATATAAAATTACATCTAAACGTATGTACGTTTCGTTTCAATGACGGGAGGACAGTAAATTTTGAAGACTCTGCCATATCCCGTTTTCCTCGGTTCTCCTCCGCTTAAATCTCCACAACCGGAAATGGACGAGCATCCTTGCGTCAAATGCGGAACTAATGCGTGCATATAGCGCATTCATTTTATTCTGTCTTAAAGGAGAACTCAGGCAAACAATGAACCTTTGGTCTAATAAAACATTGGTACCTAGTCAATCGTTCTCTGAGTTTTGTTTTCATGATAATCGAATGTAAAGAGATTTATCTCTAAAAACTGTTTAGCGTATAACGCTAGTGATGGGGGCATTTACTAAGTAATAAGAAATCGCTAGTTTATACCACTAACAAGGCTCAAAATAGCCCCACACTAACACAGTAACATAATGAGGGTCCATGCAAAACGAAGCATTGAGAACTTTGTAAGTGTACAGACTGTTTAATAAGAAGATACTTTATGAAGACAGTCCACTTTGCATATACAGACAGGAGCCATCTTAAAAAATAGTCTCGATAAGTCGATCCCCGAACGCCGTTCATACAGTTCAGAAGTTCGCTGAACTTTGTACAGTTCAGATCACTCAGCACGACGTTCGTGGTTTGACTTATCAGTGTGTGGACTTCACACTTCTTTATTTTGTTGACTTTGTTTAGTTGTCCTGCACCTGAGCCCAATTTGGGTGTTTGGGATCTGCACACCAGTTTTGTATTTTTTGACTCATTTTGTGTGAGCACATGGCTGATTGGTTTACTGGCCATGTGCTTGTGTTCAAGTCATGTTTCCTTGTGCCATGTGCTCTCCTGTTGATTGTCTAGCCTATCCCATAACCTGATTAATTTGTTTGTCCCACCTGTCCTCCCTCGTTACCTCCTTTGTTTGGTCTCCCCATGTATTCTCCCTGTGTCCTGTACTGTTTCGTTGTTGAATGTACAGTACCCTCTATAGAGTGCCGAAGTTATGACATCACGTTGTAGGCCAAAACGCGGAAGTGAGTTCGCATTTTAGCACTTCCAGTTCCTTCGCTCTAAAGTCTATATGGGTTTTTTGAATGGGTTTTTGCTAAATTGCCTGAAATAAGGTCTGTGGTGAACAAAGCCTCCAAATATTTTCACGTTTTGATCAATGACATAAAACACACAGTTATAACCTCCTTGAGTTTTTTTTTAAACTTTATTGTGTCTGCTTGTGTTTTTAAAAAACTTTATATAGGCTTCAAAATGTATACATTTTGGATTAACTTGTAAAGATTATCTTGATAGACAAAACGTGTAAGGGTCACAACTCTTTGCTGAACACAGATCTTATTTTTTCAGATTTTCCAAAAGTCTATGGGGAAAATGCATAGTTTCAAGGGAACCCATGCCCTGTTAACTTCCGAGTTATCCTGCAAAGTGACGTCATAACTTTGGCACTCTATACTGAATGTGTTAGGTTAGAAAGATGTGTTGATGATTTTGTAAACCCCTCTCTTAGATCAATGGTATATCTATCTTATTTAA